>NC_137067.1:0-133015 GCF_032717465.1 Coenobita brevimanus | reverse complement strand
TTTAAAGTACTTTCTGTAATGCAAGTTTTTATAACATGCCTTCCATAGCTCATCTTCATAACCAACATGGTATTTTAGTGTACGGGATTAAGGCGTCTGGCAATAGATAGATAGATAGATCCATGAGAGAGAGCACAAGGCATTTTTAGACCAAGTTAGAGTAAAGAGAGGGTGAGAGAGTAGGTGTATTGGTGTTTCTCTGGGTAGGGTTGTCTGTGAAGGGTGGGTGTCTGGTGATGGTTTTTGAAGGGTCCTGCTTGGCTACAGATTTGTGGATGTCTGTAGTGGCCTTGTGTGTATAGGTAGCTAGGTACAGTGTGAAATAATACAAATAAAGTACTGTATATATATATATTTATTTATAAAAAAAGCTGTGTACACTCTGAAATAATAAAAGTACTGGAATTAAAAAATAAATAAATAAGAGGTTGACGGCCACAGCCATCAGCGGACTGTGACAAGTGCAGGTGGTCGGAGCCGATGACCTGTACTGTGAAATTCCATGTATTTTCACAGCACAGTTCCTTATGAATGGGGGCCGTTTTAGGGGCGAGAAAAAGAGTATTGACTATATCTTGTGAAATGTAGTGCTGGCGTGCAGTGTTTTAGGCTTTGAATGGCTGTAGTGGCTAGGGAGGCAGTGTGTACAGGATAAATTATTAACAGAAAACAAAGGAAATAAGAAAAAAAGGAGGAAAAATAGAAATGGTTGCACATTTTATTTGGATTTAGGTAACTTTCTAATTTGGGGCAGTGGTCAAGTAATAGGTCTAGTACAACTTCCTTGGTGGTTTGAATGGCTGTAATGCTTTTATGTTCCTCTGACAAAGTGGGGTCAGACTGGAGGGTCAGTTGAACTAGTAATCAAGGAGACTCATTCCTGTCTCAGTACTAAAAATTTCACTGTTTCATGGGATTAGTTATTATGAAGAGGTACATAGTGAGGTTGGGGGGAGGAGGCAGCCTTATAACTCTGTGTGGAGGTCTTGTTGGGTTGTGGTGGTGGTTTATGTGTTGGTGTTTTTCTGCATTGAGAGTCCCCTTGTTGGCCTGTGTCTGTGTGTTTAGCCACGAGGGATTTTTGGCACTGAGAACACCAGCTGGTATTGTAGTGGTGTTGGTCTGGAATAGGAAAGTCCTGGAGTTGATAATTTTAAAGCACTTATGTAGGGAGAAATATGTGAGGTAGTCAGGATTCCAGGGGCTTAAATGGTCAGTGAGTGAGCATCTGGTCCTTTTCACTGGACATGGCCTGGTTATATCAGTGCCACCACCTGAAGGTGTCTGCCCTGCACCGCAATTTTATAACAATTGGGTGCGTAAGGTGAGAAGTGTGAATTTCGGGGGTAGGGTTGTGAGGCAGACTGGAAAAAAAATACGGGACAAGGCCATAGGGTTGCTGCCAGAGATTGAGCAGCATAGACAGCCACCATTAGGTGACTATGGCCAATGAATGCATGTTGGAGCCTTCATGAATGGTACGATACAAATGATATAAAAATACTGAACTGTTTGTACAGGCCCATCATGTACACCTCAGTATATATATGCATAGCTTTGAAATACTGTATATATAAACACATCATCTGAGATCTAGTGGCACATTTTCCACACAGTTGAAAACAGAATATGTGTAAATTGTGAGTTTTGTTTGTGTATAATGCCAGCAGTAAGTAATTCCTCATTTAATAATTGATATATATTCCCGTAAATTGCCGATTACGTGAAGTTAGGGTCGGGTCCCAGCAAGAGGGACTTTTTCTCCAGCATTTAAGGATCATATGCAAGACAGAACTAGCAAGATTTATTTGTGTTAAATTTAAAAATTATATTTTTAGATGAATTAACATTGATCTTTCACAGCACACCTTAGAGATTAAGAAGTTTGTGAAAAGTGTATTTTTGAGTGACATTAAGAGAGAGACTGTGCTTAGTGAAAGTATCTTAAATGAGGAATTACTGATAGGGGTTTGCCAGTAAATTATTATTATTATTATTATTTGACCCACAAGCAGTTTTTGAAGCATAAACTAATGATACCCCTTGCTGGCATTAATATTACAAAGGAAAACAAAGTTGAGTGTTTATTCTGTGTGTGTTTTAGTACTTCATATAGTTAAGTATTGTATTAGGCTTCCTCTTCTCCTCCTCGTTGTTCTTTTCCTCTTCTTCCTTCCCCTCCTCATTCTTCTCCTTCCTCCTCCTCCTCATTCTTTTCTTCCTTCCTCCTCCTCCTCCTCCTCCTCCTTTTCTTCCTTCCTCCTCCTCCTCCTCCTTTTCTTCCTTCCTCCTCCTCCTCCTCCTTTTCTTCCTTCCTCCTCCTCCTCCTCCTTTTCTTCCTTCCTCCTCCTCCTCCTCCTCCTTTCTCCTTCCTTCTTCCTCCTCCTCCTCCTCCTTTTCTTCCTTCCTCCTCCTCCTCCTCCTTTTCTTCCTTCCTCCTCCTCCTCCTCCTTTTCTTCCTTCCTCCTCCTCCTCCTCCTTTTCTTCCTTCCTCCTCCTCCTCCTCCTTCTTTTCTTCCTTCCTCCTCCTCCTTCTTCCTTCCTCCTCCTCCTCCTTTTCTTCCTTCCTCCTCCTCCTCCTCCTTTTCTTCCTTCCTCCTCCTCCTCCTCCTCCTCCTTTTCTTCCTTCCTCCTCCTCCTCCTCCTCCTCCTCCTTCTTTTCTTCCTTCCTCCTCCTCCTTTTCTTCCTTCCTCCTCCTCCTCCTCCTTCTTTTCTTCCTTCCTCCTCCTCCTCCTCCTCCTTTTCTTCCTTCCTCCTCCTTCTTTTCTTCCTTCCTCCTCCTCCTCCTTCTTTTCTTCCTTCCTCCTCCTCCTCCTCCTTCTTTTCTTCCTTCCTCCTCCTCCTCCTCCTTTTCTTCCTTCCTCCTCCCTCCTCCTCCTCCTCCTTCTTTTCTTCCTTCCTCCTCCTCCTTCTCCTTCTTTTCTTCCTTCCTCCTCCTCCTCCTCCTTTTCTTCCTTCCTCCTCCTCCTCCTCCTTTTCTTCCTTCCTCCTCCTCCTCATGCTTTTCTTCCTTCCTCCTCCTCCTCATGCTTTTCTTCCTTCCTCCTCCTCCTCCTCCTCATGCTTTTCTTCCTTCCTCCTCCTCCTCATGCTTTTCTTCCTTCCTCCTCCTCCTCATGCTTTTCTTCCTTCCTCCTCCTCCTCCTCCTCATGCTTTTGTTCCTTCCTCCTCCTCCTCCTCCTCCTCATGCTTTTGTTCCTTCCTCCTCCTCCTCCTCCTCATGGTTTTGTTCCTTCCTCCTCCTCCTCATGCTTTTCTTCCTTCCTCCTCCTCCTCCTTTTCTTCCTTCCTCCTCCTCCTCCTCCTTCTTTTCTTCCTTCCTCCTCCTCCTCCTCCTCCTTTTCTTCCTCCTCCTCCTCCTCCTCCTTTTCTTCCTTCCTCCTCCTCCTCCTCCTTTTCTTCCTTCCTCCTCCTCCTCCTCCTTCTTTTCTTCCTTCCTCCTCCTCCTCCTCCTTCTTTTCTTCCTTCCTCCTCCTCCTCCTCCTTCTTTTCTTCCTTCCTCCTCCTCCTCCTCCTCCTCCTCCTCCTTTTCTTCCTTCCTCCTCCTCCTCCTTCTTTTCTTCCTTCCTCCTCCTCCTCCTTCTTTTCTTCCTTCCTCCTCCTCCTCCTTCTTTTCTTCCTTCCTCCTCCTCCTCCTTCTTTTCTTCCTTCCTCCTCCTCCTCCTTCTTTTCTTCCTTCCTCCTCCTCCTCCTCCTCCTTCTTTTCTTCCTTCCTCCTCCTTCTTTTCTTCCTTCCTCCTCCTCCTCCTCCTCCTTCTTTTCTTCCTTCTCCTCCTCCTTCTTTTCTTCCTCCTCCTCCTCCTCCTTCTTTTCTTCCTTCCTCCTCCTCCTCCTCCTTCTTTTCTTCCTTCCTCCTCCTTCTTTTCTCCCTTCTCCTCCTCCTCCTCATTCTTTTCTCCCTTCCTCCTCCTCCTCCTCATTCTTTTCTCCCCTTCCTCCCTCCTCCTCCTCATTCTCGTCTCCCCTCCTCCTCCTCCTCCTCCTCATGCTTTTCTTCCTTCCTCCTCCTCCCTCATGCTTTTCTTCCTTCCTCCTCCTCCCTCATGCTTTTCTTCCTTCCTCCTCCTCCCTCATGCTTTTCTTCCTTCCTCCTCCTCCCTCATGCTTTTCTTCCTTCCTCCTCCTCCCTCATGCTTTTCTTCCTTCCTCCTCCTCCTCATTCTTTTCTCCCTTCCTCCTCCTCATTCTTTTCTTCCTCCTCCTCCTCATTCTTTTCTTCCTTCCTCCTCCCTCATTCTTTTCTTCCTTCCTCCTCCCTCATTCTTTTCTTCCTTCCTCCTCCCTCATTCTTTTCTTCCTTCCTCCTCATTCTTTTCTTCCTCCTCCTCCCCTTTTTGTATTAGGCTTCCTCTCCTCCTCTTATTGTATTAGGCCTCCTCTTCTCCTCGTTCTTCTCTCCCTTTTCTTCTTTCCTCTTCCTCCCCTCTTTCTTCCTCTTCCTCCCCTCTTTCTTCCTCTTCCTAACCTTACCACCCTGCAACCCACCCTACCACCCCCACCCTTGCCGTTCCTGTCATCCTTGTTCTGTCAGCCATGTCCTGTCCTGCCATCACTTACCTGCCCTGCACCCTTGCACTTTCCTTCCCTCCCCTACACCCTTGTAATATGCAGCCATGCCCTCCCCTACACCCTTGCAATATGCAGCCATGCCCTCCCCTACACCCTTGCAATGTGCAGCCATGCCCTGCCTTGCCTTGCCTTGCCTTGCCTTGCCTTGCCACCCCTGTCTTGCCCTACACCCATGCACTGTCATCTGCACTCTTGCCGTGCTCTGCCATCCTTGGCCTGTCCTCCCCTCCTTGCTATTCTTACCCTGTGTCCTGCTGTTCTTGCCTATGGTGTCCTGCCCTTCCATCATCTGTGCTATGTCATGCTTTGTGCCCTACACCCATGCACTGTCATCTGCACTCTTGCTGTGCCCTGCCATCCTTGGCCTGTCCTCCCCTTCCATCTCTTGCTTTATCCTGCTTGTCTTGCCCTTGCATCATCCGTGTCATGTCCTGCTGTTCTTGCCCTTGCATCATCCGTGTCATGTCCTGCTGTTCTTGCCCTGTCATCTATGCTGTGTCCTTCCCTGTCATTGTGCCCTGTCCTGCTCCATGTGTCTTGTTTTGTTTGTTTTTAATATATGTTTCTTTTATTCTTTAATGTCTTTTTATATTGTCCTTTAAGTTCATAATTTTTTCTAAGTGCTAAATTTTGAATATAAGTTACTTATATATGTATAGTACTTCGAAAAATATCAGAAAAAGAATACCAATAGACATGAATAGTATGAAGTGATGTCTCCTTCATACTATTCATGTCTATTGGTATTCTCTTTCTGATATTTTTCAAAGTACTATACATATATGTAAGTACTATACATATATAAGTACTATACAAAAAAGGTATATGTATATATAATAAAGACATGGTAAATACATTGGTTTTATTTCCACTAAGATACATTTAAGTGAAGAAGGTGAAAAAAAAAAACTATCTCGATAAATCGGCCAGAGAAATAAGGACTGGGAACCCTAAGGGAGGGTTGCCAGTCCGTATTTTCGGGCCGATTTATCGAGATAGGTTCTGCGCCCTACCCCAAGATGCTTCCAAGACCGTGCCCTTCAAATCACTGTGTAGATGCCATGTCTTGTATTGCTCTGCCCAGCTAATGCCAGGCAGAGCTATACAAGAACACATGGCATACAACAGAGTGATCAAAAGGGCTACTTAACATGCATTGCTAACACGGTGTGCACCACGCAACGTTGTGTTTGCTAAGGCATGTTAAACCGGAAGCAATTGGACCATTAATCAACATGACATACAGTATACAAAAGACATGAGCCAATTAACCCCTTCAGTATGAGGACATTTTATTCCTGCTGATGCCACACGATTTTATTCAGCTTGGAGTGCGATCTCATACTGGAGGAGACAGCCTCCCTTCAGTATCAGAACCCCTTCCTAAGCTGAGTAAAATCGTCTGGCAGCAGCAAGAATAAAATCATCTGGGACACAGCAACAATACACTGACAAAAGATGTAACAGTACTGAAGAGGTTCAAATATACCGACATGGACTGGTTGTGATGCAAATATCAACAAAATCACATTCCACTGAACAATATTTACTCTTCACTAACTTGGCCCAATTTTTCAGTCTTTTCCAGCTGTGTCACATAAGAGTAACTCAAGGCACAGAAAGGCAATGCTATTACTCATAATCCTTTTCACACTGTGCCTACTATCCTGTTTTAAGAAAGTTACAACTCGTAATTCAGGCTGGAAAGATTTCAAATTTTAGGCCAAGCTAAAGTTCAGAGTATAATCTCAAGCAAACAAATAAAACTGTAAAAATAAATAATGGCCATATTACTATAACAATGTGAAAGTGTGGACATGCTATATCTACCTATAGCCTGACACCTTGATCCTGTGAGGGTACATATCTCCTCCCTGTCCACTGCCATCTACCTGCCCTCCCCAGATTACACCCCCCCCCTTATCATACCTCTCCATATCTATCTCATCCTCAGCCCCACCCCCCGGCCTCTCCCCCCACCTCCCCTATCCCTCCATTTTGCTCACATACACTCACCTAGTTAGTCTTTCACACACCCCAACTTACACCCTCCTCTCACACACCTCTCCTCTCCATCTCTATCTCATCCTCAGCTCCCCACCTCACTCACATACACACTCCTGATTATGTTTCCTACTCTCCATCCCCCTCACTTACACCTCCCTCTCATACCTCTTCCATCCCTCCACCTCACACTCTCAGCCAAGTCACTCTCCACCCCCAACTTACACCCTGCTATCCTATATACCTCCACTCATCCCTCCATCTCATCCTCAGTCTCCCCCTCCCTCTTACCCCACATCCACCTTACTCACATACACTCCTAGTTAGTTTCCCTCTCCATCCCATTTCAATTTACAACATCCTCCACTCAATCCCTCAGTTTCCCTCCCCCCCCCCTCCACCTCACGCATTAGGGCCAATTCACACAACACGGTTCGTCTCCGTACGGCTTTCATACGTTTATTATTTTATCGAAATCAATGGGGCTGTTCACACTATATTTTCCGTTTGTTGTTCATCTTTCGTGCGGCTTTCAATCGTACGGATCACCTACGTTTGGAAGAAATCTCTAACGAACGAAACGTATACGTATGGAAACGCTGCGTACCTCCACCAATCAGTGTGAACATAGATACATATCAGTCATGGTGTGTTTACAGACGACAGGACAACTTTAGCCTGTCACTGCTTTTGGCCGTGAACAGTACTATAAGCAGTCATGAGTGACGAGAAGTTATTAGAACTGGTCAGAGGCTACGAGGAACTATATGACATAGGCACCAGAAAATGCAACGATAACCATGTGAAAGAAAAAATATGGAAATTAATAGGAGAGGGATTGGAAAAATTGGGTAAGATATTTAAATATTTCACTATTTTATTATAACTGTGACAAATACCATTTTATCCTTCATACTATTCATTACCATTCACTGGCTCTCTCTCACTAGCCTATTAATTACCATTCACAGGTTCTCCCAACATCCTGTTCATAACCATTGGTAGGTTCTCTCTCAACCCTCTTTACGCCCATGGAAGAGAACCAGTGGGACTTCAAGAATCTTTTAAATTTCTTTTACAAGGAATGCGCCTTGTGAAGCATTTCCTCCCTGTCTAGTTATGTCTACTAAAGAGCTTGCATTGTTCATGACATTCATGGTTGTAACATCAGTGGCATTGTCACCTCAGTAGTTGTGCAAAAATGAATGTTGCAGCAAGCTGCTTTACACTAATTTCTGAGGCTTCTTGTCGGAGCCACAGCTGCACGCAGACTGACGAGATCATGGACATATAGTGTGAACAGTGACATAGCAAATGAACCGTAACCCTACGAAGACGAACCGTATAGTGTGAATTGGCCCTTAGTCTCTCACTCCAGCCCTCCATCTCATCCTTGGTCTCCCCTCCTACCTCACTCACATACACTCCTAGTTAATTCTCTTCCACTCCACTCCATCCCTCAGTCTCCCAATTCTAATTTATGGAGCATAGACAACCAAATGACACATGATTTCTTACTAAACTCATGGAATGTTGCCATAACCTACCTACCAATAACAGATCTTTGAAAAATAATAAAGTGATATGGCCACCTTATTTTTAAAAGTAATGAAGTAATATTTCTCGCCTTTTAAGACTTCGTTCCCTTAAAAAACCTTGGAATAGCACTTCTAAAAAATTACAAGGTTACTAATGAACTGACTGCTACAGTTTATATAACCCTTGTTAATTTGTTGGTCATAAACAAACACACATCTTAACCAAGACTGGCTGAAGTTTAAATCTATTGCTCATGGTCTGGTGCAAGTAGGCAACTAATAAAGTACTGTATGTATAAAATCAGTAATGCTGTTCCTGGCCTACCAAGCCATTCATACCCAGGCAACAGGTCTTTTAGTCCAACATGACAGATGAACACTACAGCAGGTAATTTTTAGGCAATGTTGTTCCCACAACAATTTAAATCAATATTTTATGCAAGGAAGAAGGAACCAAATGCTAGAAACTCTGAACGACTGTTCCCTCCAACAAAAAACTAAGTTAAGGGCCAAATTCAAGATCGTTCATCTTGAGATGCCTGGACACAGCATTAAAAAGACTGGAGGGTCATAGGCAGTAGGAAGAGTGAAAAGCAGTTCCAGAGTTGACCTATTGCGTACATGAAGGTTAACTCCTGCATTTGATAGCTGGACAGAAAAGGGATGAGAGTTTGCTGCTAGACAGGTGCTACGCACCCGCCGGGGTGGTGGAAGGATGCAAGCAGACGTTTCGGAGGGGCAGTGACCATTGACACAGCAGTACAAATGAAATAAACATGCAACAGTTGTAGTCAGAGGGAATAAAAATTGGCAACCTGCATCACTATGTGCCATTGATGCAATATGTCGAGATGTTTCAAATAATTTTTGGCCTGCACCAGGAGCATGCATTTATTTTTTTTTTTAGCTGCAGTTCTTTGGTTGTGTGTCTAGTATTTTTATTACAAGTTGCAGCAATATTTCACTCATTGGCAAAGCAACTGACATTAGATTTAAAAAGCACAATTAATTTTACTACCTCTCAAATATTGGAAATTATAAGACTGCCTCGTCAAAATCCAGCTGTTTTTCATTAGTCTTAAAAGGCGATAAACTCTACTCCACTAGACAAAATATTGAAACATTTATATTAAAGAAGCATTTACATTAGAGATACATTTATTGGAATAAAGAAAATATGGTCAGCACATATAAATATATAAGTAATGGATGTGGGATCATGAAGGGCCGCAATATATTAAAATCTACACGAGTGAAGTTCAGCTGAAACATCATATGGTCTGACTGACTGGCCAAGAGATGCTCCCACATCCACAAATACTGTACAGTGCATATACAGATGTCCTCGTTTAGCCACAGGTATGGCCCAAACTAACAGTATTCCCACCTTACAACTGGTAATGGCAAATTCTACACCCTGACTAAGCTTTACAGAAACTGACAGAATTGGAAAAAATAAATAAATAAATAAATAAATGAAGAAGACACTGGGGAAGGAGAGAGGTTGCATTGGTGGGGGGGGGGGGAATAATGGAAGAGGTTACACTTTGACGAAAAAACAAAAAAATGAAGATAGGGGGGATAAGGGTTGCATTGTTTGAATAAATTAAAATAAATAAATAAATAGAGGGGTTGCACTGATTAAAAAAATAAAATGGAGAGGGGTTGCATTGTTTGATGGTCCTTAACTATGAGGTATGACAGTCTCCTTGGTTACTTCGTTTATTTTCCTATCGCTTACAAAGGCTTCAACATGCCTGCATAAGTTAGCCTTGGTCACCTAATGGCATCTCTCCATACTACTTGATCTCTGGCAGTCTCCCTGTCCAGTCCCGTATCCCTGAGGTCTCACTCTGACTTCATCCCAGGTCTTTTTTTTGGTCTGCCTCTCACAACTCGACCCTAAACAATCACAGCTCTCACCCTCCATCCTCTCCACATGTCCATACCATCTCAACCTACCCCTCCTCATCACTACATCAATACATTCAAGTTCCATTCTTCTCAACTCTTCAACTGCAGTCCTAACACCCTTCCCAAGGCCTGTCATTCAACGATGCACTACAAACAAATCAAATAAATTGTTGTCATTACTGTATGTTTAAGCCTATGAACATCTTCATCCTTCACTGCCCAGGTCTCACCACCATACAGCATTACACTCCTAACACATGCCACATACAAAGATCCCTTAGCACTGAGGGACAGCCCTCTCAGTGTCAGGAGGCAACAGCTCCCTGAACTTCCTCCAGCCACTCCTTACCCTAGCCACACAGCTAACACCAGCTCCACCTCCAGCACATAGCATGTCCTTAAAAAAATCTTCTACACACTCAACAGCAAGACTAATCCTTTCATGCCTGAAATCTCCATATGCTCCCCCCTACACACTGCACACACCATGTCAGCATTTTTCACAGTCTACCTCTAACACCACATACACAGCCTCTCACCAACACTGAACAAGTTGTAATTCCTTCCCACACCCTAGTGGTAATCCACACATGGCCACACTCCCTCAGCTTTGACAGTACCACCACCAGCCCTAGATACCATCACCCTTGGTTACTAGTCGTATCGACCCTCCAATCACACTACACACTGCCATCAACAGAGACAAAAGGGAACAGGGATCTGTCAGGTTTGATAACATGCTATAACTAATTTAACAGACAATGGAGAAAGTTGCCTTCATGAGGTGGCAGTCTCCTTGGTTATGGCTACTAGTCATATCAATGTGCTATAGCAATACACTTTACAGGTACAGGAGGCTTGCTTTCATGTGTCTCCTTGGTTACTAGTCCTGCAGGTGGTAGGTGACTGTGATCATCTACTCACTTGATATACAGTGCAACCTCTTAAATTCGAAGTTCTTGTGTCCTTTTGGAACTTTTGAAAAATTTGAACTTTTAATAAAGCATTTCTGTGGCTGTCTTAATTCTCATGGTTTAGACATGCTTTTGACACAAGCTTTGTAGTCTGGGCTAACTAGCTGGCTTCAGGCATCCTATTTTCCATTGTTAACACTACCATTTATCTCATCTCTTAAGGATCAGAACAATAATCGCTACTAACCATGAAGAGTTTCTTTCACATATCCTTTCCTCATCTTGTGTATGTCCCCTTGTTCTAAAACACTTTGCAGCTGTATTCATATTTAACATCAATCAGTAAATTGCAAGGGACAGGAATTATGCATTCATTTATTTACGTAAAAACTACAGTACTGAACATGAATATTTACATCTTTCAGCAACCACCATCCACTCCTTGATGTAGCACTGCCCACTATCTCCATTATTTTTTTTCTGTCCTCCTCTCCCTGTTTCTCACATCTTTCCTGTCAATTTTTATTACTCCTTCCTTTTCAGGTGGCTTTACATCGAGTAAATGCCTAATGGTTTCCTGTAAGCCAGAAAACCATTTACAATGCTGGGTGGTAACCATATAACCAACCCATACGTGATGCTACACTTCACATATTGTGCACTGATTACAGTTTATTTTATGACATTTTATGATACGTACAATTACTGCCAGTCTGCATTACTATAATCTTGCAGAAATACTGCAATCTCAGTGATGAAATACTTAAGTACATGTGTGTGTGTGTGTGAAAAAAAAGGGATGATGGTGGTGGTTTATATCTGCTCAAAAATAGATTGCACATTGGTTTAACAGTGATGCAAATGATCTATTAGAATTACACTAAGACTGCTGCCTACCAACAATCATGCTTCAGTCAAAATTGAATAAAATCAGTTGACGTCTGACAAGTGGTGTTGCATGGTGTTGTGTGATAAAGGAATATTTACCATAATTCCACTCCAAAACTTAAACACCTTATCACACTGCTTTGTAATGTCATACACTGTCAGGTTTACCACCACCGCTATCTTTGACAACACCTGCAATGAGTTATTTACTCTAGTTTCAGTTGGTACAGCACTGAGAACTGTCAAATTTGTCATACATGGTAGTTTCCATCACCAATCATTTCACAACACACACACTAAGTACTTGTGGCTGCATTCTTATACTGCATCAGTTTTGTTCCCAGCACTGCACTAATTGGTAAAGCCAGGACACCTGTTTGAAGCCACAATTATGGTCAAATTTGAATATGATAAAACTGATTCAAATAATAAAGAGCTTAACCAAGAGGAGGAAAGGAAATTATTATTATTATGGGTGACCACACACTTTATGGTGAGGTCATCAGTACCAGATGGGTGTAGCTGGGTATTTTTTTTTTACTAGTCTCTGGTTATTTCTGAGCAAGTTTGGGAAATAAAAATGACATTTCTCATAAATTATGGCCATTGAACTTTAGAGGTTTGCAAACTTTTGAGGTTGCACTGTAGTACTACCTATTCTTCCTTCAACTTTATCGTTCTGTTTGTCCTCACTCCCTACTTCTCCCTTTCCTTCCTGTCACTTTTTCCTCTTCTTTCCACTTCATGTGGTTCTACACCAGGTGACAGGCCTAATGGTTTCCTGCAGCCCAGGAAACCATTTACAATGTTGGGTGGTAACCATATCACCAAATAATGGGGTGATGTGGGGCCTGCTATGGTACCCATGTTAATTGGATGATGCAAATGCAGCATCCATCCAGGAATCAAACCTCCACACTATTCAGTGCACCTTGCCATTGCAGGGCACTGTCGGCCACAAGGGAACACTAGTTCATTAAATGAGGTGGCCCTGCAAGGGACTGTTTTTGCCTATGGTTGATGGGTTTGCTTGGCCAGGCAGACTGGGGTTGATCAACAATGTACTACAATTCACAATGCCATCAAACAAAACATGCCCCAATTCCCTCCCTTATCCTCCAAGGATGGTGGAGTACATGAGTCTCCTTGGTTACTAGACTAATACCTCCCTATCATCCCATAAAGGAAAATGGTGGACAACAGGATACGGGCCAATGCAGCCAGCAGACCAACATGTTCCTGTTCTCCTGGCCACAAAATACATCACTTCAGCACTACCATATAAACCAGCCAGGGAACACAATGACAATTACTTGCACTTAAAGTACATGAAAACAGCACTTCTTCATGACTAGCATAAACGAGGACTTGCTGTACACACAACTACAGTTCTTTCACTTAAACTTGGCCAAGACATATCCTTTGACAGCTGACTTAACTTAGTTCAGTAGCAAAGACACAATCACTGGCTCTACAACCTTTCCATCGCACTGCATGACTAACATCACTAATTTTGATCTAATACAGTATAGCTAAACACGATTCAAAGATGGTAATTTTAGGTCGTTGAAACCTTTCCACAGCACTTCTTCGTGACTAGCAAGGTATTTTTAGGCCAAGTTAAAGCAAAATGATTGAGATGCAGTTTTAACACATTACCAATCTTCACACATGCAGCATATTCCTCTACCCAGCTGGCTTCTTTACCCAGCTGGCTTCATCTTGCCATCTTGATATCTTCTTCATAGATCTTGTTAGACCCCATCTGTTTCCTACAAATACAACAACACATTAGCTGTGTTTTTATCTACACCAACACCCACTGACCTAACCTACAACACCCACTAACCTACTCTACACCTACACCTACTGACCTAATCTCACACACACACACACACACCTAACCTTCAAACACCAGCCAACTGGATTACCTAAATACAAGATCACAAGTTTAAATTCTGTACCTAAACAACAAGAGCCTATCTGCACAGACTGCAGTCAATATTTAAGTTTCTCTTTCAAACTCAGAATGTGAAACTTGTATTCAAATGCCTCCTTATGGCCAAAACTGACAACTGTTTAATAATCAGCTGATGCAACAGCTGACCTATCAAATCAAATCAAAATTTCAAGCTGAGCAACTTTGTATTTCATAAGCCACTACAATGCTTCCTCAAAGTCAACCTGAAATGCACCCAATAGTCAGCTTAGGCAATGGCTGACATGATAAACCAACAAAAGTTCAGGCTGAGCAGCTTTGTATTTCATAAAATCACTCAAAGTTCTCTAAGAGCAGATATTTAAACTTTCCTTGGAGAGAAAAAAAAGTACCACTTCTAGACCCGTTAGCTTTGCCACAGATGAACAGACCCATTAATATTCCAAAGCACATCTGGCTGGACCACCTTAACCCACTACACCACCAGGCACCTACAGTAAACACAGCAGCACAACCACCTGACACATTCAAAGCTTCAGCCAACACCACCTTAACCCACTACACCACCAGGTACCTACAGTAAACACAGCAGCACAACCACCTGACATTCCATCAGCCAGCACCACCTTAACCCACTACACCACCAGGCACCTACAGTAAACACAGCAGCACAACCACCTGACACGAAGCATCAGCCAGCACCACCTTAACCCACTACACCACCAGGCACCTACAGTAAACACAGCAGCACAACCACCTGACACATTCAAAGCATCAGCCAACACCACCTTAACCCACTACACCACCAGGCACCTACAGTAAACACAGCAGCACAACCACCTGACACAGTCAAAGCATCAGCCAACACCACCTTAACCCACTGAACGACTTAGACGATGGCCAGATTTAGAAAAATGGCAGAAACTGTAACCACTGCTAATACACCTAAAGATAATTCAACATACTCCCTGAGTGCTTTATCCATCTATATCTATTTATCTATATCTACTGAAGTAATTCTGGAGACTATTTCAAAGTCTGCATTACATGAGGAAGCTACTACAGTTCAAAAAAATCTTCCCAAACAAGAAATGAACACAGTAAGGGAACCATTCAGTGCAAGATGCCTGGCCACTGCATTGAAGAGCATGTCACAGTAGGAAGCACCAATGAACCAGCACCAGGGAACCAGCACCAGGGAACCAGCACCAAGTCACACTGGCTACATGGCACCAAGACTGGCATGGGAGCAGCTTTGGCCATGAAGACGCTTGGTGATGAAACAGTTTGGTGTTAATGCACAAGGAGGAAGGCAGGATAGGGAAGAAGGCAGGAGAAGGAGGAAGGGGAGGATAGGGAGGATGGGGGTGGATGGGGTGGATGGGGAGGATGGGGTGGATTGGGGAGGAAGGATGGGGCAGTGTTCATGGCAGGGCCTTAAACAATCCATGGCATAATACCAAATGTCTAGCCTGATAGTAGGGGGGGAATGTAGGGCCAAAAGAATTATGGAACTATCAAGAAAAGGAGGAACAGTAGAGAGAGGACAGGAAGGGGAAAGAAAGGAGATACAGTCACAGGCAGAAGGAGAAAGACGCAGGCAGAAGGAGAAAGACGCAGGCAGAAGGAGAAAGACGCAGGCAGAAGGAGAAAGACGCAGGCAGAAGGAGAAAGACGCAGGCAGAAGGAGAAAGACGCAGGCAGAAGGAGAAAGACGCAGGCAGAAGGAGAAAGACGCAGGCAGAAGGAGAAAGACGCAGGCAGAAGGAGAAAGACGCAGGCAGAAGGAGAAAGACGCAGGCAGAAGGAGAAAGACGCAGGCAGAAGGAGAAAGACGCAGGCAGAAGGAGAAAGACGCAGGCAGAAGGAGAAAGACGCAGGCAGAAGGAGAAAGACGCAGGCAGAAGGAGAAAGACGCAGGCAGAAGGAGAAAGACGCAGGCAGAAGGAGAAAGACGCAGGCAGAAGGAGAAAGACGCAGGCAGAAGGAGAAAGACGCAGGCAGAAGGAGAAAGACGCAGGCAGAAGGAGAAAGACGCAGGCAGAAGGAGAAAGACGCAGGCAGAAGGAGAAAGACGCAGGCAGAAGGAGAAAGACGCAGGCAGAAGGAGAAAGACGCAGGCAGAAGGAGAAAGACGCAGGCAGAAGGAGAAAGACGCAGGCAGAAGGAGAAAGACACAGGCAGAAGGAGAAAGACACAGGCAGAAGGAGAAAGACACAGGCAGAAGGAGAAAGACACAGGCAGAAGGAGAAAGACACAGGCAGAAGGAGAAAGACACAGGCAGAAGGAGAAAGACACAGGCAGAAGGAGAAAGACACAGGCAGAAGGAGAAAGACACAGGCAGAAGGAGAAAGACACAGGCAGAAGGAGAAAGACACAGGCAGAAGGAGAAAGACACAGGCAGAAGGAGAAAGACACAGGCAGAAGGAGAAAGACACAGGCAGAAGGAGAAAGACACAGGCAGAAGGAGAAAGACACAGGCAGAAGGAGAAAGACACAGGCAGAAGGAGAAAGACACAGGCAGAAGGAGAAAGACACAGGCAGAAGGAGAAAGACACAGGCAGAAGGAGAAAGACACAGGCAGAAGGAGAAAGACACAGGCAGAAGGAGAAAGACACAGGCAGAAGGAGAAAGACACAGGCAGAAGGAGAAAGACACAGGCAGAAGGAGAAAGACACAGGCAGAAGGAGAAAGACACAGGCAGAAGGAGAAAGACACAGGCAGAAGGAGAAAGACACAGGCAGAAGGAGAAAGACACAGGCAGAAGGAGAAAGACACAGGCAGAAGGAGAAAGACACAGGCAGAAGGAGAAAGACACAGGCAGAAGGAGAAAGACACAGGCAGAAGGAGAAAGACACAGGCAGAAGGAGAAAGACACAGGCAGAAGGAGAAAGACACAGGCAGAAGGAGAAAGACACAGGCAGAAGGAGAAAGACACAGGCAGAAGGAGAAAGACACAGGCAGAAGGAGAAAGACACAGGCAGAAGGAGAAAGACACAGGCAGAAGGAGAAAGACACAGGCAGAAGGAGAAAGACACAGGCAGAAGGAGAAAGACACAGGCAGAAGGAGAAAGACACAGGCAGAAGGAGAAAGACACAGGCAGAAGGAGAAAGACACAGGCAGAAGGAGAAAGACACAGGCAGAAGGAGAAAGACACAGGCAGAAGGAGAAAGACACAGGCAGAAGGAGAAAGACACAGGCAGAAGGAGAAAGACACAGGCAGAAGGAGAAAGACACAGGCAGAAGGAGAAAGACACAGGCAGAAGGAGAAAGACACAGGCAGAAGGAGAAAGACACAGGCAGAAGGAGAAAGACACAGGCAGAAGGAGAAAGACACAGGCAGAAGGAGAAAGACACAGGCAGAAGGAGAAAGACACAGGCAGAAGGAGAAAGACACAGGCAGAAGGAGAAAGACACAGGCAGAAGGAGAAAGACACAGGCAGAAGGAGAAAGACACAGGCAGAAGGAGAAAGACACAGGCAGAAGGAGAAAGACACAGGCAGAAGGAGAAAGACACAGGCAGAAGGAGAAAGACACAGGCAGAAGGAGAAAGACACAGGCAGAAGGAGAAAGACACAGGCAGAAGGAGAAAGACACAGGCAGAAGGAGAAAGACACAGGCAGAAGGAGAAAGACACAGGCAGAAGGAGAAAGACACAGGCAGAAGGAGAAAGACACAGGCAGAAGGAGAAAGACACAGGCAGAAGGAGAAAGACACAGGCAGAAGGAGAAAGACACAGGCAGAAGGAGAAAGACACAGGCAGAAGGAGAAAGACACAGGCAGAAGGAGAAAGACACAGGCAGAAGGAGAAAGACACAGGCAGAAGGAGAAAGACACAGGCAGAAGGAGAAAGACACAGGCAGAAGGAGAAAGACACAGGCAGAAGGAGAAAGACACAGGCAGAAGGAGAAAGACACAGGCAGAAGGAGAAAGACACAGGCAGAAGGAGAAAGACACAGGCAGAAGGAGAAAGACACAGGCAGAAGGAGAAAGACACAGGCAGAAGGAGAAAGACACAGGCAGAAGGAGAAAGACACAGGCAGAAGGAGAAAGACACAGGCAGAAGGAGAAAGACACAGGCAGAAGGAGAAAGACACAGGCAGAAGGAGAAAGACACAGGCAGAAGGAGAAAGACACAGGCAGAAGGAGAAAGACACAGGCAGAAGGAGAAAGACACAGGCAGAAGGAGAAAGACACAGGCAGAAGGAGAAAGACACAGGCAGAAGGAGAAAGACACAGGCAGAAGGAGAAAGACACAGGCAGAAGGAGAAAGACACAGGCAGAAGGAGAAAGACACAGGCAGAAGGAGAAAGACACAGGCAGAAGGAGAAAGACACAGGCAGAAGGAGAAAGACGCAGGCAGAAGGAGAAAGACACAGGCAGAAGGAGAAAGACACAGGCAGAAGGAGAAAGACACAGGCAGAAGGAGAAAGACACAGGCAGAAGGAGAAAGACACAGGCAGAAGGAGAAAGACGCAGGCAGAAGGAGAAAGACACAGGCAGAAGGAGAAAGACACAGGCAGAAGGAGAAAGACACAGGCAGAAGGAGAAAGACACAGGCAGAAGGAGAAAGACGCAGGCAGAAGGAGAAAGACACAGGCAGAAGGAGAAAGACACAGGCAGAAGGAGAAAGACGCAGGCAGAAGGAGAAAGACACAGGCAGAAGGAGAAAGACACAGGCAGAAGAAGGAGAAAGACACAGGCAGAAGGAGAAAGACACAGGCAGAAGGAGAAAGACGCAGGCAGAAGGAGAAAGACGCAGGCAGAAGGAGAAAGACACAGGCAGAAGGAGAAAGACACAGGCAGAAGGAGAAAGACACAGGCAGAAGGAGAAAGACACAGGCAGAAGGAGAAAGACGCAGGCAGAAGGAGAAAGACGCAGGCAGAAGGAGAAAGACACAGGCAGAAGGAGAAAGACACAGGCAGAAGGAGAAAGACACAGGCAGAAGGAGAAAGACACAGGCAGAAGGAGAAAGACGCAGGCAGAAGGAGAAAGACACAGGCAGAAGGAGAAAGACACAGGCAGAAGGAGAAAGACACAGGCAGAAGGAGAAAGACACAGGCAGAAGGAGAAAGACGCAGGCAGAAGGAGAAAGACGCAGGCAGAAGGAGAAAGACACAGGCAGAAGGAGAAAGACACAGGCAGAAGGAGAAAGACACAGGCAGAAGGAGAAAGACACAGGCAGAAGGAGAAAGACACAGGCAGAAGGAGAAAGACACAGGCAGAAGAAGAAAGACACAGGCAGAAGGAGAAAGACACAGGCAGAAGGAGAAAGACACAGGCAGAAGGAGAAAGACACAGGCAGAAGGAGAAAGACACAGGCAGAAGGAGAAAGACACAGGCAGAAGGAGAAAGACGCAGGCAGAAGGAGAAAGACACAGGCAGAAGGAGAAAGACACAGGCAGAAGGAGAAAGACACAGGCAGAAGGAGAAAGACACAGGCAGAAGGAGAAAGACACAGGCAGAAGGAGAAAGA
The DNA here is from genome assembly GCF_032717465.1 of Coenobita brevimanus. Taxonomy (NCBI): domain Eukaryota; kingdom Metazoa; phylum Arthropoda; class Malacostraca; order Decapoda; family Coenobitidae; genus Coenobita; species Coenobita brevimanus. The sequence goes on along the minus strand of NC_137067.1, from coordinate 113,769 downwards.
CGCAGGCAGAAGGAGAAAGACGCAGGCAGAAGGAGAAAGACGCAGGCAGAAGGAGAAAGACACAGGCAGAAGGAGAAAGACACAGGCAGAAGGAGAAAGACGCAGGCAGAAGGAGAAAGACACAGGCAGAAGGAGAAAGACGCAGGCAGAAGGAGAAAGACACAGGCAGAAGGAGAAAGACACAGGCAGAAGGAGAAAGACGCAGGCAGAAGGAGAAAGACACAGGCAGAAGGAGAAAGACACAGGCAGAAGGAGAAAGACACAGGCAGAAGGAGAAAGACACAGGCAGAAGGAGAAAGACACAGGCAGAAGGAGAAAGACACAGGCAGAAGGAGAAAGACACAGGCAGAAGGAGAAAGACGCAGGCAGAAGGAGAAAGACGCAGGCAGAAGGAGAAAGACACAGGCAGAAGGAGAAAGACGCAGGCAGAAGGAGAAAGACACAGGCAGAAGGAGAAAGACACAGGCAGAAGGAGAAAGACACAGGCAGAAGGAGAAAGACACAGGCAGAAGGAGAAAGACACAGGCAGAAGGAGAAAGACACAGGCAGAAGGAGAAAGACGCAGGCAGAAGGAGAAAGACACAGGCAGAAGGAGAAAGACACAGGCAGAAGGAGAAAGACACAGGCAGAAGGAGAAAGACGCAGGCAGAAGGAGAAAGACGCAGGCAGAAGGAGAAAGACACAGGCAGAAGGAGAAAGACGCAGGCAGAAGGAGAAAGACGCAGGCAGAAGGAGAAAGACGCAGGCAGAAGGAGAAAGACACAGGCAGAAGGAGAAAGACACAGGCAGAAGGAGAAAGACACAGGCAGAAGGAGAAAGACACAGGCAGAAGGAGAAAGACACAGGCAGAAGGAGAAAGACGCAGGCAGAAGGAGAAAGACACAGGCAGAAGGAGAAAGACACAGGCAGAAGGAGAAAGACACAGGCAGAAGGAGAAAGACACAGGCAGAAGGAGAAAGACACAGGCAGAAGGAGAAAGACACAGGCAGAAGGAGAAAGACACAGGCAGAAGGAGAAAGACACAGGCAGAAGGAGAAAGACGCAGGCAGAAGGAGAAAGACACAGGCAGAAGGAGAAAGACACAGGCAGAAGGAGAAAGACACAGGCAGAAGGAGAAAGACACAGGCAGAAGGAGAAAGACACAGGCAGAAGGAGAAAGACAAAGACACAGGCAGAAGGAGAAAGACACAGGCAGAAGGAGAAAGACACAGGCAGAAGGAGAAAGACGCAGGCAGAAGGAGAAAGACACAGGCAGAAGGAGAAAGATGCAGGCAGAAGGAGAAAGACGCAGGCAGAAGGAGAAAGACACAGGCAGAAGGAGAAAGACGCAGGCAGAAGGAGAAAGACACAGGCAGAAGGAGAAAGACACAGGCAGAAGGAGAAAGACACAGGCAGAAGGAGAAAGACACAGGCAGAAGGAGAAAGACGCAGGCAGAAGGAGAAAGACACAGGCAGAAGGAGAAAGACACAGGCAGAAGGAGAAAGACACAGGCAGAAGGAGAAAGACGCAGGCAGAAGGAGAAAGACACAGGCAGAAGGAGAAAGACGCAGGCAGAAGGAGAAAGACACAGGCAGAAGGAGAAAGACACAGGCAGAAGGAGAAAGACACAGGCAGAAGGAGAAAGACACAGGCAGAAGGAGAAAGACGCAGGCAGAAGGAGAAAGACACAGGCAGAAGGAGAAAGACGCAGGCAGAAGGAGAAAGACACAGGCAGAAGGAGAAAGACACAGGCAGAAGGAGAAAGACACAGGCAGAAGGAGAAAGACACAGGCAGAAGGAGAAAGACGCAGGCAGAAGGAGAAAGACACAGGCAGAAGGAGAAAGACACAGGCAGAAGGAGAAAGACACAGGCAGAAGGAGAAAGACACAGGCAGAAGGAGAAAGACACAGGCAGAAGGAGAAAGACACAGGCAGAAGGAGAAAGACACAGGCAGAAGGAGAAAGACACAGGCAGAAGGAGAAAGACACAGGCAGAAGGAGAAAGACACAGGCAGAAGGAGAAAGACACAGGCAGAAGGAGAAAGACGCAGGCAGAAGGAGAAAGACACAGGCAGAAGGAGAAAGACACAGGCAGAAGGAGAAAGACACAGGCAGAAGGAGAAAGACACAGGCAGAAGGAGAAAGACACAGGCAGAAGGAGAAAGACACAGGCAGAAGGAGAAAGACACAGGCAGAAGGAGAAAGACACAGGCAGAAGGAGAAAGACACAGGCAGAAGGAGAAAGACACAGGCAGAAGGAGAAAGACACAGGCAGAAGGAGAAAGACGCAGGCAGAAGGAGAAAGACACAGGCAGAAGGAGAAAGACACAGGCAGAAGGAGAAAGACACAGGCAGAAGGAGAAAGACGCAGGCAGAAGGAGAAAGACACAGGCAGAAGGAGAAAGACACAGGCAGAAGGAGAAAGACACAGGCAGAAGGAGAAAGACACAGGCAGAAGGAGAAAGACACAGGCAGAAGGAGAAAGACACAGGCAGAAGGAGAAAGACACAGGCAGAAGGAGAAAGACACAGGCAGAAGGAGAAAGACACAGGCAGAAGGAGAAAGACACAGGCAGAAGGAGAAAGACACAGGCAGAAGGAGAAAGACACAGGCAGAAGGAGAAAGACACAGGCAGAAGGAGAAAGACACAGGCAGAAGGAGAAAGACACAGGCAGAAGGAGAAAGACACAGGCAGAAGGAGAAAGACACAGGCAGAAGGAGAAAGACACAGGCAGAAGGAGAAAGACGCAGGCAGAAGGAGAAAGACACAGGCAGAAGGAGAAAGACACAGGCATTTTGTAAAAAAATAAAAAATAAAAAAAAAGTCAGATTAATTCAAACTTACCCAGTACTTCCAATTCCCTGACTCCCCCAGCATCTCTTCCTCAGTGATTTATTTTTTGGTTTTATTCTTGCTACTACTTGGCAATTTTTACAACTCAGGGGCTGGTACTCTTGAAGCACCTCCCCTAACACCTCTTCCTTGTTGATTTATTGTTTTATTGTTGCCACCACCAGGCATTTTAAAACTCAGGGAGGACTTACAGCTCTGATGGGGTTATTAAGGCTACATCTTCAGTTCAAATAATACAGGATTAATAGACTCCGGAAATATTGCTATCGTATCATTTATATAGACTCTGGAAATATTATCGTATATTTATATAGACTGCAAATACTGCTATCGTATCGTTTATATAGACTGGAAATATTGCTCTCGTATCGTTTATATAGACTCTGGAAATATTATCGTATCATTTATATAGACTGCAAATACTGCTATCGTATCGTTTATATAGACTGCAAATATTGCTATCGTATTGTTTATATAGACTGCAAATATTGCTCTCGTATCGTTTATATAGACTGCAAATATTGCTCTCGTATCGTTTATATAGACTCTGGAAATACAGGTATCGTATCGTTTATATAGACTCTGGAAATACAGGTATCGTATCGTTTATATAGACTCTGGAAATACAGGTATCGTATCGTTTATATAGACTCTGGAAATACATCTATCGTATCGTTTATACAGACTCTGGAAATATTGCTATCGTATCATTTACAATATAGACTCTGAAAATACTGCTATCGTATCGTTTACATAGACTCGAAATGCTGCTATCATATTGTTTATACTGTATTGACTGAAAATACTGCTATCGTACTGTTTGTATAGACGAAAATATTGTTATCGTGTCGTTTATATACAGCAGACTCTGGAAATATTGCTATCGTATCGTTTATATATAGACTCGGCAAACACAGCTATCGTATCATTTATACAGACTCTGGAAATATTGCTATCGTATCATTTATATAGACTCTGGAAATATTGCTATCGTATAGCTTATATAGACTCGAAATACAGTTATCGTATCATTTATATAGACTCTGGAAATGCTATCGTATCGTTTATAAAGGCTCCAACATGCTTGAATGCGTCGGCTTTCATAACTTAATAGCAGCTCTCCACACTGCTCAATCTCTGGCAGCCTCCCTATTCAGTCCTAGCCCTGAGGTCACACCCTATGGCCTCTTCCCAGGTCTTTTTCAGTCTGCCTCTCACCCCTACCCTCAACCTTGCCACTTATCACCTTCCGCACCCAACTGTTACTCTCCATTAAAAATAAAATCAAGGCATTTGAGAGAAGAACAAGTACCAATGGAACTTAGAACTCTGCATATAAGACAAGGCTTTACTATCACACCACTGATTTCCCTAGATAAATAGCTAAGGAAGAGGTGTTAGGGAGCTTCCTTTTGAATGCAGGGGTCTCCAAATGACTTAAGTTTAACCCCTAAAATAAATCATTACAGAAGAGATGTCAGGGAGCTTCCTGTTGTGTGTTAATTCACTCCTGCCACAGCCAATGGTTTTATCCAGCTCTGGGGATATTTTATTTACTGATGGGGTAATAATGACTATATGGCTTCTGTTGCAAGTCTCCAAAGACTTAAAACTATATGGAAAAGTTAAGAATGAAACCTAAGGCACAAGGGGTGGCAGTGATCATTTCCTGGGATATGGTTGTTAGCACTGCCAATTTAACTGCAGCACACTTACTGCAAATAATTCCACTTAGCAAAATTGAGTTTTTAATGTTCTGCATGATTCTTGCAACTTTAGCTTCCTCAGCTATTTAAGCACAAGTTGCAGTGCATTTTGACTAACACCTACTGAGGCCAGTTCTGCAACCAACTGGCAATTAACAAAAGCAGCACCACAGCAAGATTTATAGAAAACTATACGTTATGTATGAAACACTCCACTGGCCCATCAATGGTTATTTCAACAGACTGGCACCTAAGTGAGTATGTATAACATATTTACATATATTCATCTTGTAGTATCCAGCCAAGTTGCTCCCCTTCATCACTGGTGGTGGTGGTGGTGATGGTGGTGATGGTGATGGTGGTTGATGTCTTACCACCAGACACCCACCACAGCATGGGTGGCCTCCTCTGCCATCGAGCTGCCCTCGTCATACTGCCCTAAAGTACAAACATGCTTTACAACTCCACCCTTGAACTACAATGCCAGTGCTACCTCAACCATCAACACTAGTTAAATCTTAGGCTGAAGAACATACTGAAGGCTGTATCAAACCAGCCATTTCAAGGAGTCTATCAGTTAATATTCTTGCCATACACATATGTACCTATCTCTCAGGAGGAGGATGGTGGACTGCAGAAGGGGAATTTTAGCATGAAGTCTCCTAGATTCATATCCAGATAAGCATGAACCCACAACTGAGTTAAGGGCTCTAGTAAGTAAGTTTCTCAGTGAAATATGTTAACACCCAAATATGCCTAGTAACCAATGCATTTATTCCTATACAGTATAATGCTACTTCCCTATTCAAGTTAGGTAAATGCAAACAGCAAACTAGCTAGGAACAATCATCATTTTCCTTCATCCTGATCTTTTCCACCTAATGCTGGAGTGAGGAAGGGTGCAGAAAGGAAGGACAGGGAAAGAAATAATAGAGGAAGCACTTACATTTATACCTCAACATTTTTACCCGCCTAATGGAGCGGGAAAAGGGAACTTATTTCCTTCATTCATTCATTTATAAAAACTCCAAGATGCTTCCATATATCAGCCTTGGTCACCTAATGGCAGTTCTCCATGCTGCTTGATCTCTAGCAGCTTCTCTGTCCAGCCCTTTATCCCTGAGGACACTGACTTCATCCCAGGTCTTTCAGTCGGCCTCTTAACTTTACCCTCCATGCTCACACTTCTCACCCTCCGCACCCAAATGCCATCCCCCATCCTCTCCACATGCCCAAACCATCTCACTCTACCCCTCCTAATCACAACACCACTACACTCCAGTTCCATCCTTCCTCCCAAACTATCACAGTCTACCCCCTTCTCATCACACCAATACACTCCAGCCCCATCCTTCCTCCCAAAACCATCTCAATCTACCCCTTAACTCTACCCTCAACACTCACACCTCTCCCTCGCTGCAGCCAGTTGTCATCCTTCATTCTCTCCACATGCCCAATGCAATGGACAGCAAATTTCTATGACTGCACCTATGTAGATATATACTTTACCAATGCCTTCACCCACACTGGATAAAACTTAGGTCATAACGTACCAACTGTTCCCTAATCTTTCTTGCATAGTCTACTGTATAGTCTGTTAACTGCTCTAACACCTGTATCTAAATGACTTGTTAATTATGCTAAAGAAGGGCTATGGCAGAGGTCGGCAACCTGCGGCTCAGGAGCCGCACGCGGCTCTTAGGACACTTTTGTGGCTCCAGGAGCTTCATAAATAACCATTTATTCTTTCAAAACAAAGGCATCATATTATACATGCAAGGCAACATTAGATTTTTCATTCAGCTTTGATAAGATCTATACTATAAGCAGATCAAACAATATCACCGTAATGTTTTGTTTAGATTTAGAATACTGCAGATTTCGGTTTATGAGAATTTTCTGTATTGCGGCTCCAAGAGTACTACATTTTTATGAAACTTTGAAAAGATCTACAATATACTACAAGTAGATCAAACAGTATCACCGTAATGTTCTGTTTAGAATACTGCAGATTTCAGTTTGAAAATTTTTTGTACTGCAGCTCCAAGAGTACTACATTTTTTGAAACTTTAAACTAAATGGCTCTTGTAGCTTTAAGGGTTGCTGACCTCTGGGCTATGGGAAAGGTGTACAGGCAAGGTAAGAATCTGGCATTAAGCTGTATCCCTCCACAAAAGGACAAAAAGCTATACCAATTTATGGGCTAAAATCTGTGCTTCCATCTCACTTAGATTCCTTAACCAAGGAAAAAATAATCTTGCCACTTAGCTGTACTGTAGTCTGTCCTTCACCTGATGGAACTGGCCCATTCTCACAACTTTAGTACTTAATTGATTAGTTTCATTAATTTTATAGTTATGGAGGTAGGAATGAGTCTCCTTGGTTACTATATGTTTTCACTGGACATTACCACTCCCACATCAATACAGTGTGCTTGATGGAAATTCAGTTATATATCTATCTAATCTATCTATTGCCAGACATCTTAATCCTGTAAGGTGTGGCCACAAATTTCCTCCACACTGCCCTGTCCTCTGCCATTTCACTGCCATCCCTCCAACTCACACACCCCTTCTCATCCCCATCCCTCCAACTCTCACCCCCCTCCACCATATCTACCCACACTCCTCCCTCGTACACACATTCTCTCCCATATCTACTTGTATCTACTCTCCATCCCTCCAACTTACACCCCCTCCCATCTCTCCACTCCATCCCTCCATCTCATCCTTGGCTATAATGTAAGAATGAGTGTCCTTGCTCAATTCAACCCTCCATAGTTACCTGCCTACATTAACAAACAGGAGTGACAGGAGAGACAGAAAAGAGAAAGACAGAAAAGAGACAAGACAGACAGATAAGAGACAGACATGAGAGACAAACATGAGAGAGTGACATGAGAGAGAAAAAGACAAGAGAGACAGACAAGAAGGACAGACAAGAGACAGGAAAAACAGACGGGAGAGACAGGAGACTACTATACCCATCACAACAGATTTCAACCTCTCCAAGCAGTCGTGGTCCCTCTGCTACTCTGAGTTCTCCAGGCAGTCTCCCTTCAATCCTCGAACTGCCATCACGCTGCCATCTCTCTGGAACCCTGCTTTCTTGTACTTCACTTACACCCACACGAACCCATGGCCGCCACAGGAACACCACTGCAATGATTGTAGGAACATAATACAAATTATTCACATTTAGAGTAAACAGTTATACAGTATATAGCACTACTTCTACCTTGTACTTGGCCTGTATTTTGCCTTATGCAGTCCACCTCATACAGTTCAGTGACAGAACAAGGTAATGCTATAGAGTACCCTTTCCACAGCACTTCTTCATGACTAGCAACATTCTACTCATCTACAGTTACAATTCAAAATTCATGATGCTATGATATTTTAAACCAAAAAAGAAGGGCATAGCATCATATTCTAATAAAGTTTTGTTACAGCCAGGTATTCAAAGTGGAAAGTTGTTTTTATACCTATAGCCACTTCTGAATCAGTCACTCCTGCAAAAAAAAATACCAAGATGTGTTTGCATTTGACGAACTGTAGTTATGAGGAATGAGTCTCCTTGGTTACTATTCCAATTTACAACTACTAAAATCTGACTGGTCACTCCCACAAAAAATACGAAGATGTGGTTGTATCTGACGAGCTGTGGTTTTGAGTCAGGATGAGTCTCCTTGGTTACTATTCCAATTTACAACTAAAATTTGATGCTAGTCATGAACAAGTGCTATGAGTCTCCTTGGTTACTAGCTTGCTTTTACTCTACCTTGGCCTAAAATTGCCATCTCTCCATCCTGAATGCTGAATTGTAATCAGATAAACACTAGAACATGATGCCAGTCACAGAGAAGTGCTATGGGATGAATGTACAGCCATATCATTGCTTTTTTTCTGCCAATGTGCTATGTGAAATAATATACAAAGGAATGAACACCTGGGCAGAGCTATTGTGACAGTCTCCTTGGTTATTAGTCAAAACTGCCCTCCCAATCTGACTACACCTGGCCATCATTTAACTGAAAAGGGGCTAAGGATCTTTACAAAGCCTTGGTCATGAGTCAAGAATGAGTCTCCTTGGTTACTAGTCAAAATTACCCTCCCAATCTGACTGCTTAGCCATAAACTGAAAATTATGAAGAGCCTCCTTGGTCATGAGTCTCCTTGGTTACTAGTCAAAATTACCATCAATCTGACTACTACTTGCCATCAGCTTATTGAAAAGGGGTGAGGGATCTTTACATAGTTCCTGTATGGAATACTAGCCTTAGTTAGGGAATGAGTCAACCTGGTTACTAGTCAAAATTACCATTCCTATCTGCCTACACTTGGCCATAGTGTAACTGAAATTAGGCTAAGGATCACTACGTAGGGCCTTGGTTGTGAGTCTCCTTGGTTACTAGTCAAAATTATCCTCCCAATCTGACTACACTTGTCCATAAAGTAACTGAAATCAGGCTAGGGATCATTACACAGGGCCTTGGTCATGAGTCTCCTTGGTTACTAGTCAAAATACGCATCAAAAGCATCAATCTGACTACACCTGGCATTAACTGAAAAGGAGTTAGGAGTTAGGGACCTTTGGAAAGTTGTCGCATGAAATTTGAGTCTTAGGGAATGAGTCTCCTTGGTTACTAGTCAAAATTACCTTTCCAATCTGACAACACTTGGCCAAGAAGTAACTGAATAAAAGGGTCAAAAATACAGTATATAAAGAGTATTGGTCATGAGTCTCCTTGGTTAACAGTCAAAATTACTTTTCCAATCTCTACACTTGGTCATAAATTAACTGAAAAAAGACTTAAGGATCTTTACATAATTCTATTCTTGCATGGAATTTTAGCCTTTGTTAAGGAATGAGTCTCCTTGGTTACAAGCTCAAATTACCATCTCAATCTGACTACACAGCCATAAAGTAACCGAAAGTGAGTTAGGAAAATTTACATAGTCTTTGCATGGAATTTTATGAACCTTAGTTATGGAATGATTTAATCTGACTACACCTGGCCAAAAAGTAACTGAAAAGGGGTTAGGGATCTTTATGAACAGCATTGGTCATGAGTCTTCTTGGTTACTAGTCAAAATTGCCTTTCCAGTATGATTACACTTGGCCATAAAGTAACCGAGAAGGGGTTAGGGATCTTTACGAACAGCCTTGGTCATGTCTCCTTGGTTACTAGTCAAAATTACCCTCCCAATCTGACTACACTTGGCCATAAACTGTGAAGGATGGGGCTCTGTCACTAAAAACTCAAATTATTTTTATAAATTAGCTGGGAATGTTATATACCTAACCCCTCCACAAAAGCCAGGTGGAGATAGCATGCATAATAATAATAATAATAATAATAATAATAATAAAATTAAGAAGGTTCTGGCATATTCACCTAGTAAATATCCAATTAAATGTCCCCCAAAGATGGTTGTGGTAGTTGTGGTAGGGGGTACTTGTGGTTGTGGTAGGGGGTTGTAGTGGTAGTTGTGGTAGCAGTCTCTCTACAGCTACATGGCCTATTACTGAACCCTCCAGGTCTTTTTTTCTCTTCTTCATTATCAGGCTGCCTTCTCCCCAACTCACACTCCTGAAAAAGAATATTCCTTATAAGCCATCACAAGAAAATTGCAATAAATATCATAATATCCATACACAAACAAAACCACAATTCCACACACACAGCCACCCCAAACTTCACACAGTAGCCCCCAAATCTACTCACACACACACACAATCTCCACATACACCCCCAATCTACACACACACACCCAAATCCACATACATACACAATCTAAACTCCACACATACATACCCCAATCTACACACACACACAAAATCTACACACACACATACACACACCCAAAATCTACACACACACACACATACACACCCAAAATCTACACACACACACACAAAAAAAAAAACTACACCTACACCCCAAGCTCCACATACATACACCCCACCCCGAGTTCACACCCAGCTCTGTCATGAGTATGCTTTAGAAACACTCAGGCCTGTTTACAATACACATTAAAATCAATATCATCACCACAGAAGCAATTAATGGAGAGAGAAAGGTAATTAATGAAGAAAGGTAATTGCTGGAAAGAGAAAGGAAAAACATCTTACCAATATTGCAGCCCCTTCCCCTGCGACTGCTGGAGCCTGACTGACTGATCAAAAGCCGGCACATTCCATCCACCCCCACATTTCTTCCCTCCCTCCCTCCCCCCCCACTAGTTTCCTCCCCCCCTCCACCACCACCTTCCTCCCTTCACAGCCCCTCTTTGCTCCACCTCTCTCTCCCTCCTTCCTTCCTTCTCCTCCTCCTTCGTTCCAGCTCTTCCTCCTCCCTGAAAAGCACTCTTCCTCCTGTCCCCCTCCCTCCTCACCTCCTCCCTTCCCTCCACCCCCACTAGTTCTCCCCCCCCCTCTTTCCTCCAACTCTCTCTATCTCTCCTTTCTTCTCCTTTGTCTTTCTTCTTCCTTCCATCTCTTCCTCCTCCCTGAAAAGCACTCTTCCTCCTGTTCCTCTCCCTCCTTACATCCTCCCTTCCCTCCACCCCCACTAGTTCTCCCCCACCCTCTTTCCTCCACCTCTCTCTCTCTTTCTCCTTTCTTACTTTTTTCTCCTCTTCTTTCCTTCCTCCCTCCTCCTCCTCTCTCCATCTCTTGTCATCCATCTTCCTTCCATCTCTTCCTCCTCCTTGAAAAACACATTTCCTCCATTCCTCCTTGCCTCCTCTCTCCCCTCCATTCCTCCTTGCCTCCTCTCTTCCCTCCATCCCTCCTTCCCTCCTCTCTCCCCTCCATCCCCCCCGTCTCCTCCCCCCCTCCTCTCTCCCCTCCATCCCTCCTCTCTCCCCTCCATCCCCACGTCTCCTCCCACTCCTCTCTCAGTCGTCCTCTCTCTCTAATTAGTTTACAGAATATTCGATATTTTACGCGCACACACACACACACACACACACCGCTCGCTGGTGCAGTGGTAACGTTCCCGCTTGCCAACTGGTGGACGGGAGTTCGCGCCTCGCTCAGGTTGCGAAAGTTTCACTGACGAAGTGGGTGGTTACTGTCCCCCTTGAGCAAGGGGACGGGTGTGTGCGTGTGTGAAGGTCACAGCCTTGCCCTTAGATCGGACTATATGAGCTCTCAGCTCCTTTCCGGGAGGGTAAAAGCTGACCATCATGTCCATCAAGTGATCCTGACCGACCCGGTGAATTACACACACACACACACACACAGATTATCTATAGGATGATGATGATGATTACACCAATAATAATGATTGTATGATTTCAGACAGGATTATCACCATTGCCATTACTACCACCACCAACCACCACCGTATTGTTAAACATCCCCGTCGTCGGAACGGGTTGTTCGTCACCCAAACCGTACCGTTAAAATATTTTGAGCCGCGAGAGAATCCTTGGCACCCCGCCGGAGGGGGAAGGGAGGCGGAAAACGAAGGGACTCAAAGGTACCTTCTCCAACCCCTTCCACTGTTTACCGGCTGGCGTGTACATCACCTTAGTATTTTTCATCACATTTTTTGATAAGATAGGTACATTTCCATGACCTAACGTTAGTTTTTAGCTGTTTCTTAACGGCGCCTACCTTTGTGGATCATTAGATAGGTTCCTTGTAGTAGGTATTTTAGTAGGTATTTATTCATATGTAGTACAGTGAGTGATGTGTTTTGTAGCTGTGTATGACATTTGCTTGTCCAGAGGTTACTGTGTTAGAGCAAATCCTTTACGCTGATCAGAAAGTAGATATGACACGTAAATACATATTCTGGTATCACATAAAACCTCTAACACAAGACACCCTGTGGTAATTATAAGTGGAGGCGAAAATATACCTCACAATGGGAGCCACTTTCCTGTGTTTATTCATTATATAACAACACCGTGCATAACAAGCATTCACAATAGAATAGATAATATGTTAGAATGCTGGTGTTTATCTATCAGTGCTACTTTAGGATGCAGGCTACTGCAGTGTTAGGTTAGGTTGGGTTAGGGTACATTGGTTTAGGTTAGGTTAGCTTAGACTAGAATAGACCGCACTTCAAAGTGGCACCTACCTATCTACCTACAGTATTTTGCACCTAATTATGGTGGGGAAAACCATGTTTAAAAAAAACAAATGAAACTATGGTTTAACCCTTTAAACGCGGCCGTGTACAGCCGGTCCCCCCCGTGTGGCGGGGTTGTAGCGGGATCTGAGTACCTGTGGGAAAATATTTGCCAAAAATCAGAGATTAATCCTAGAACATTAAAATTTTTATGGCATATAGTACTTACATTCAGCTTTCTCCTGAGACAGGTGTTGAGCCTTCGTGGACTACCAAAGGACTTGTGGAGACTTGCAAAGTTGGGTAACAAAGTCTTCACTTTCACACCTCCAGCAACCCGGTTTCCCCTCTACCACAGCCTCAATCTGTCACAGTACACTTTATACAACAACGTACAGGTAGTTTGGAATCCATATTTGTACAATAAGCACTGAAAATAAGGCTACAATCAACGGAGCGTACGGCCGACATGCAGCGCGGCGGCGGTCTTCCCGTCACTGAACACACATTTCCCTTTTCACAGCTAAAAACACGTATACTACATTATTTTCCTTCATAGTACTTCGCAAAGGCTCGCTTGGCACTATTACGGCCCTAAAAATCACTGTCACTGCCAGTATTGTGAAGCGGGAATGAGAAAGACCACCGCGGCGCGATTTTATTCTGGCTTACGGCAGGCACTTGATTCTCGCTCCTGTCGGCCACTCGCACTTCATTTCTATCGCTCACTTTCACTCTCGCTGTCAGTTTAGTGCCTTATTCATCAGTGTCACTGTCATTAGTTATAAAATTAATATTTTCTACACACCAAACTGTCACTGTCAGAACATAGAATAGAAAAATATGCTTTCAACTTCTTACACTGGAGTGACTGTCACTCTCAATACTTATTACTATGTACAATTATTTACACTGAAATCACTGTCACTGTCAGTGCTTTTACAATTACATACACTAATTTACACTCATCAGACTGTCACTGTCAGTACAGTACGGACAAGAAAACTAAACACTAGTATCACTGTCACTCTCAGTATTATTTACAAGATTCTTACCCTTATTTTCAATATCTAGTCAGGCTGCGGTAGTCAAAGAAACACGGGTAAGCGCAGAGGGGAATTTTGCACTCTTTGCACTGCAAGGAGGTGCGCCTAAATGTTCTGTCTTGCCTGGTAGTGTGGCTGCACACATGACACCTCCTCAGTGCTTTTCCCCTCTTGGCAGTGCTAGGCAGTGGCTCCAGGCGGTGTCGCTGAAGGTAGTCCTGGCACTGTAGGCGGTCTGGAGGTGTGTGTAAGTGGCGCCTGGGACCTGATGGCAGTACCTGCCCAAAACGCTGAAGCAGCTGGTACACACAAGTCTTAGAAAAACGCCGGAGAGAGTAGTTTGCTGGCTTCCTGTTCTTGATCTTATACAGGATGAAGGCGTTCAGCATGTACATATCAAGCAAGTGCAAGAACACCTTCCTGTACCAGCGACGGTTCCTCCTCAGGCAGTCTATCTCTCCGATCATCATATCAGACTTGTCCACCAGCCGCATATTGACGTTGTAGTCAATAACAGCATCAGGCTTCAACACAGGATCGCCAGTCCTTCTGTCGACCTTCCCTGTGGCTTGCATTTCCCCCTTGTGAACTGTGGTGAGCACATTGACGATTCTCTTGTCGTGCCACCTGATCGCCAGCATCTTGTCCGATTTTTTCAGGTGCACGTCTCCCCGCTTTGATCCTTCAGCCTCGGGGAAGGCAGGGTAGTGTGCCCTATTGCTCCGGACAGTGCCACAGGATCCAACGCCGTGTTCTGAAAGGTACTTGGCGAGTTTGGGAGCTGTATAATAATTGTCCGTATACAGGACATGATTCCCGCCAAAGTACTTTTCCAAAAGCACTTTCACCACAGAACCAGAGAATCCAAGGGGGTCAGTCTTGTCCAAGTCCACATTGCTGGCGGTGTAGATAACGAAGTCTAGGATGAACCCCGTCTTGCAGTCGCACAGCACGAAAAACTTTATTCCAAAGCGGTGGCGTTTGCTTGGAATATACTGCACGAACCGAAGACGGCCCCTGAACAAAACCAAGGACTCGTCGATCACTACTTTCTTGAAGGGCCGAAGGAACGTCATAAACTTGTCCTTGATCATGTTCAGGATTCCCCTCACTTTCCAAAGGGGGTCAGTCTGGGAAGGCTCATCATTGTTAGCAAAGTGAAGGTACGTCATGAGTTGCCTGAAACGATCACGACTCATGTACTTGTTGAAGATGGGTGTGGGGCAAAGATCGTCAGCACTCCAGTACTCCTCGAGCTTGTGCTTCCAGTTATGTGGCATAAGAAGCATCAAGCCGATGAATACAAATAGTTCCCGGATCGTAACAGGAACCCATGCTGCCATCCGCGACGTGGATGGCATTGCAGCTTCACCTCCACCTTCACGAACTGCAGCAGATTGCCCTTCATACCTGTTCGTCTCGGTACAAATCTGCTTCATGACTTCGTTATCCAGGAAGGCCAACAGGTAGTCCAGACATTCACCATCCTTGGGGACAGGGAAGTCAGCCTGTATCCCACACCCACTGGCATCAAAGGGCAGATCCTCTGGCACAAAATCTGAGCCCTCAGACCACACGAAGGCATCCAAAGTGCCCTGCCTAGGCTGGGAGGTGGTGGGGGCGGCAGGGGGTGAGGCAGGCCGTGTGGCAGTGGGAGAGGCAGTGGGTGTGGCAGGCCGTGTGGCAGAGGCTGTGCTAGGTCGTGTCGGTGTGGTGGTGGTGGTGGTGGGGGGGGAGATAAGGAGAAGGTTCAAGGTCACTCGCAGTGGCCTGAGTGGTGAGTTGTCTGGTGCGAGTAACCTTACCACTAACTCTAACACTAGGCGACACTTTCCTACTCCTACCAGCACGAACACGGGGCCTACTGAAACCTCTATGTAAACCAGACTGCTTACTTCCCTTCCGAGGTGGTGAAGGAGACTCCGAAGACTCTGGAGAAAGCACAGCAGAAGATGACGACGAGAGAATGGGGCTGGGAGTGTGTGGCGGTATGGCGGCGGCGTGACCTGGTGTAGGGGACAATGGCCGGTCTGAGGAAGACAATGGCTGGGAACCGGGGTCACCACTTCGCCTCCTCTTGGCCCCCTTTCCATACATTAGTCCTCTTTTCACTGGAGCCTTGCCTGTTGAGGTGCTGGGCACAGGAATTGTCACTTCAGGCACCTCAGACTCAGCACTCGATAGAGTGTCTGACTCGGCAAGGCTCGATAACACTCCGACGTCACTACCATAATCCATTGACGCTTTCAACAATTCAATGCCTATAGCCATGTCACTAAGGCCCTTAGCAGTTCCTAGTAAGGGTTTGGACGGGGTAGAGGTCACAAAGCCCTTTTTCGGAGGGTTGGAAGGCACAGACTCGGAAGAGCTTGAGTAAGACATGGTGTCACCTTCAAAGATTGCGGTAAACTGACGCTAAACAGGGGAAAACCGCGGGAAAAAATGCTAGTGCAACAACTGGGGAAACAAGCGTTTCCAATTAGCATAAAGCGCTTGCGAGAGGAAGGCGCAGATTGACACGTCTGAGCTGTCCGCGCGCTGCCATATCGCACGATGAGGGAGGGCCGCGCAGCGGTGCTTGGGTGGGTAAAAAAAAATGATACGGTACTTGGCAACAACCGAGGTCAGTGGTACAAAGGTCAAGTGTGCTAAAAGTAGCTAAAGGGTGGCGGTACTGATAGACAATACCAGCTGGAGCCTGCTTGCCTGCGGTTATTCAAAATTTACTAGAATCGCAAACGTGACGATCCGCCGTTATGTCCTTTTCGCCGAGCGTCGCAAACGCGACGATCCGTGTTTAAGGGGTTAAACCATGTGGTTTAAAGCAATCTAGAGCAGGATGGAAAAAAGCATGATACAGTATAAAGCAACAAAAATGAGCAAAAATAACCATGGTTTAAACCAATCCAGCTTGCATGTAATCTGTAAAGTTGCACAAGCTACAATTCACCCTTTATTAGTGCAATATTATTTCCTCATCCATTGTGCTGTGATTTGTGTGTTTCTTTTTGTTTATAAAGGACCCAACATGCTTGCATGCGTTAGCCTAGTTTTACCTGATGGCGGCTCTCCACGCTGCACGATCTTAGTGCAATTGTTCGATTCAGTCCCCTTTCCCTAAGACCCCTTGCAGTGATCTGATATTAGGTCAAACTTCCCTCTACCCCTCCCAGCCCTTCCTCCAGCATCCACATTCCTCACCCACTGCACCCGACTGTCCTCTCCCACCTTCTCCACATGTTCATACCACCTCAACCTACCCCTACTCATCACTGACAATATATTCCAGTCCCATCCTCCCCCTTTATTCTTCCGTTGTAACTTCTTCCACAGGCTTTGCTCTCAGAGACGCACTGCACATCCATGTGATCATTTGCTTCTCCATGCACTTAAGACTATTCTCATCCTCTTTATTAACTGCCCAAGTCTCACTGCCATACAAAATTACATTCCTGGCACACGCTGCATACAAGTAACCCTTGCCGTGGAAGGAGAGCCCCCACGTAGTCGAGAGAGGGAGCAACTCCTCAAACTTTCTCCATACACTCCTCACTCTAGCTACAATAACCCCTCCCCCAGCAAAAAGCATATCACCCAAATAACATCTCTTTACACATGCAAGGGACTCCCCTGCAAGAACAATTAATTCTCTCTTGACTGGCAGTCTCCCTGTGTGCTCCTAGGCACACCCCGCACTTGAAGCTAGCATTGTTTTCAGGGAGCTTGTCATTTATACTACAACATCTCCAATGGACCCACTTATCACAGACAATACACTGGATGAAACCATCTCTAACACCCTTATGACAGACCAGACAGGGCCATTAACCTTTTTTCCTGAC
This sequence comes from Coenobita brevimanus, assembly GCF_032717465.1. Lineage (NCBI taxonomy): Eukaryota > Metazoa > Arthropoda > Malacostraca > Decapoda > Coenobitidae > Coenobita > Coenobita brevimanus. Next base: position 96,252 of record NC_137067.1, on the reverse strand, counting down.
ATGTATTTGGAATTATTTTTAGTTACTTTACTAGACAAATTAAAGTCAGCATTTTGTATTTCCTTCATGTCCAAATACTTTATGAATTTACTTGGAAGATGGCACAACTGTACTGAATCATTGTTATTACAGATATCTGAGAACATGGCATACTACGATATTTTAGACGATTGGGATGACTGAGATGAAAAGAATGAGCTCGATGCTGAGGCAGATGCCCTGAGATATGCTGAACGTCGCCGTCGTCGAATTGTTACAGGTACAGGAAAAATGTGGGGTTTAACTTACTTCCTTTTCATATAATTCATTATACTGTATTATAGAAATAAGAGATTGTAGAAAAATAAATAAATAAATATAACAATACTGTAGAAGTTAATTGCCAAACACACCTTTGCAGATCGCATGAATCCCTTCACGGCAATGAGTGACAATGAGTTTGTTGATCGTTTCAGACTCAGGAAAGAATCTGTATATGATCTCCTTGAAGAAATTAGACATCAACTACCTGCTGCTAATGATTTAAGAGGTAACATTTTTCCCAATTCAATATAAAAAGGCTAGTATTAAATTTGGTACCGTATACAGTATGTACATACTAAAACCAGTGTAAATCCTACTTCACTGCTGATCAAAAAATGCTTCAATTTTGTTTCTGTGTACATCAGTAGGTTTCAAACACTATAATTTTGTATCTTAACAGGATGTTCCACCACACCTCCAGCTTCTGACTGGAATACGATGCATGGCAACTGGAGGTCACCAAGTGACAATAGGCGACTGCCATGATGTGTCACAAACAACAGTCAGTCAGTGCCTGAAGACTGTGTCCAGAGCCATTGCAAGTAGAAGCCAGCATTATATACTACCTCCTGCTGGCAATGACCTGCATCAAACTATTCAGCAGTTTTATAACATTGCAGAAATGCCAGGTGTTGTAGGGTCAATAGACTGCACACACATTGAAATACAAAGACCATCAGTTGAAAACTCAAGAGTTGTTCCGGTGCAGGAAAGGTTTCTTTTCATTAAATGTACAAGCTGTGTGTGGCCCGGACCTACGATTTCACAATGTCATTTCACGTTGGCCTGGGAGTGTGCATGACAGTAGGATTTTTGGAAATAGTAGGCTTTGTGCTGAATTGGAAGCAAATTTAAATCCTCGATATCACTTACTTGGTGACAGTGGATATCCCTTGAAAACCTATCTACTGACCCCAGTGTCTTCTCCAAGCAATGCACAAGAGGAAGCATATAACCTAAGTCATGCCAAAACCAGAAATACAATTGAACGGGCATTTGGTGTTTTGAAGAGGAGATTTGCCTACTTAGGATGGAGTGTTAGAACAGACCTAGAAACCACTAAAGCTATCATTGTTGCTTCCATGGTACTTCATAATGTAGCAATTTTAACTAAACTGGTTTTGCCTGGGCTTGGAGAATTAGGAGACATCAATCACCATGTCCTCCCTAATGAGGTGCCAGTACAGGTACGTGGTAATTTACAAGGGAGATTAAAACGACAACAAATAATTAGGGATAACTTTTAACATATCACGGTACCATGTCATGTTGTAGCCACTTACTGCCGTCAAAGTAAGTCCCCAACTTACAAACAGGTGACATTCCAAGAGGTTGTTCTAAGGGTACCTTAACCATGACTTGAAAAAGAGAATCCTTGTTTGCAGCACTTTGTATCCTGAAAAAGAGAGTTCTTGTTTACAGCACTTTGTATCCCTAAAAAGAGAGTTCTTATTTACAGCACTTTGTATCCCTAAAAAGAGAGTTCTTGTTTACAGCACTTTGTATCCCTAAAAAGAGAGTTCTTGTTTACAGCACTTTGTATCCTGAAAAAGAGAGTTCTTGTTTACAGCACTTTGTATCTCTGAATGTTTGTAACGACTGTTCTTAAGTCAAATGCATTAGAGGTCTTTAGAGTACATTATTTGACTTAAAAATGTCACAGGAATCATATAGTAGGTCCTCATTATAAGTTGGTCTTTTAGTGTTGTTTTTGTCTGTTGAGATGTTAGTAATTTCCTAAAAGCTGCCAGTTTGATTTACAGTGCTATCTTTTTAAGGTAATTTAAAAGTTTCTTACACTCAAATTGCATGGAGAAGTCATTTTCTTTTTTTACTCTACTTATAATGTGTCTCTGTAAAGTTGGTAGAAAAATAAGTTCATTTCATCAGTGGTTATTAAAATAAAAAATAGAAAACAGTAATATACTTATTTGTCCCCATGGTAATATACAGGATCTGATGCAGCAGCATCTTATAAACCACTCAAAGTAGCTGTAACTATGGTAAGAACTTAGAAGAACTCATTAAGTTGTAAAAAATAGTGAAATCAAAAGGAAAAAAATAAATGTACGTTAAATGTGGTAAGTGGGTGTTATGTGGAATTTAACTTGATTTTATGGAATCAGACATGAATTTACAGAATTCTACTTTGATTATATAGAGATTTCCCCTTGAATTTATGAATAAAAAAAAAAAAAAATCTTCCCTTATAACAAGATTCCTCTATATCAAATGTCTGTTAGCATAATCATGAGTTTACTGTACACATTTACAATTACCCTTTTCTTTGGTGAGCTTTGTTTTCACGCTGCATAGTAATGGTAGTTTCTTGCTTTAAAGTATGAGCCTGCTGGGTTAACCGCATTACAAATCCCTGAGTGTCTAAAAATGAGATACAGTAAACCTTTTTTTTTTTGGTCACTTTGGTAAATTTTTAGTGAAAAATCTACGCATTCGAGAGACCAGGGCACCAGATTTTCTGAATGTACACAAAAAACTGATCCAGGAACTAAATTTTGAGGACAGTCAGAGCTTCCAGTGTGCAATGGCAAGCACTTCAAAATGGGAAAAATAATTTGATGATCGTTGTCCCTGATAAAGGACCCATTTTTGTTGCAGGCCTGTTGCCACGACCACAATAGATATGAAACTCAAGCTTCATAAAGCTTCATTTTAGGTGAAAAGGAAGCTCTAAAAAATTTGAGCCAAATCTGAGATGGTAAGGTGGGGACCACTGATCCACCTGACATGGAATGGCTCCCAACCTAAACTTTCCTGGGTAACAAAGTGCCAAAAGAGTACTACAGCTACCACAAATTGACTTAGGACCTCCCTCCACAAGGTATTAAAAAACACAGACATCACAGTATATCACAATGCTTGTCCATGAAATGCCATTCATTAATATGAAATCATATTTCCCTTGTTTTTCAGAACCAGTTGGCTGCGTTTTGGAGTGGAATCACTTAGATCTCTAAAGTAATCTAAGGACATTTCTTTGCACCAAACATTTGTCAGTTCAGTCTTGAGGTTGTCCAGATTGGGTGTCTTCTTCTCTGCCATGATTTTCTTCATCTTTGTCCACCAGTTTTCTATCGGATTTAGATCCAAACTGTTGCCAGACCAGTCGAGGACCTCAATCCGATTATCCTGACGCCATTTTGTCACCTTTCTTGACCTGTGACATGGAGCTGAATCGTGCATGAAAAAGTCGCACCCATGAATAGCAAAAAAGTTTAACAAATGATGTTTCAGAACTTGAATGTACTGGCCACCATTCATCACCAAGTTCTTAGGAAGAAGGTAGAGGCCTCCCCTTCCCACTTCACCTGAGAAACACCCCCATACCATTACTGATTGTGGATGCTTAACAGTTGGCACCATGTAAGCAGGGTCATATTGACTATGGGAGGCAGGGCGATGAACCTTGGCAGAACGCACCTGGAACACTTTAAACGTACTTTCATCAGAAAACGTAACTTTTCTCCACTCATCCGATGTCCAGTGTGCATACTTCTTGGCCAACTGAATGCGCTGCTTCTTCATGCAGTCAGTAAGAAGTGGCTTCTTGGCTACAATGCAGCTTGGCAAACCCAGCTCCTTCTGCAAGTATGTTGAATAGTTCGAATTGAGACATCTTGTAACAGCTGGGGATGCATTCTCTTCAATTCTGCTGCTGTCAGTCGAGGATTCTTGATTACAGTACTTCTCTCTTCAGAAGCGTATCTGTATCTCTGGAAGTCGTCCTCTTCTTTCCACCGCCATGCTTGTGCTCTGGTACAACATCAGGTGGCAGGCTGCGCGCTGCAGCAAGAATCTTCATGACGGTCGACTTTGTGCATCCAGTACGTTCACAAATCATGTTGATAGGGACATTATCCTGCCTCCATGCAATGGTATGGACCCTCTCATCCCTTGAGCAGTACTTTCCAGGCATGACAACTGAACTCTAGGAAAATAATAGGGCAAACAGTAATGCATAAGAAAAAAGAGGGAGGTGCAAGCATGGAACGAAAGGAACATATACTCCCACTCTCACTTCTGGGCAAGCATTGATGTGCTGAGTGTTTCACCACCTCCTGCCAACACCAGAGGAGTTGCCAATTACTTCTTGTCCAAAAAATTCACTTGATAGAGGTGGAAACACAAAGCAAAGACAGACAACTCTCCCATAGCAATTCTGTGTGTAGCTCCCAAGTCAATTTGCAGTGGGTGTATCTATCTACCTCTACCAGATGCCATAATCCGGTAAGGGGTGGCTGTCGTTGAGTTAGTGCTTTTATGTTAACCTATCTCTGGCTGGATGCCATAATCCCATATAGGGTGGTTATTCATGTTTGAGTTAGTTGTTTGCCGGGGAGGGGCACTAACTCTCCACCAACCCATTTGCTGACACGTAGGGAATACGTATGGGTTGGTTATATGGTTACCACCCAGTGCTGTAAATGGTTTCCTGGCTTACAGGAAACCATTAGGCTTGTCACTCAATGTTATGCCACCTGAAAAGGAAAAAAAAGTAATAAAAAGTGACAGGAAAGATGGGAGAAACAGGACGAGAGGAGGGCGGTGGCTGAATCAGTAGAGATGCGGCCTGCAGTCCTGATGGACCCAGGTTCGAATCCCGGCTGGGGCAGGGAACAGTTTAAGGATTTGAATTTCATAAAAGCAGACTTTCCTGATCTACCAGATGACCCGCCGACATGTCATAAAAAGTACCCCCGCTAATACCAATACACCAGTCCTGTATGAGACAGCCCTAGCATGTATTCAGTATGGACGGTGGGTGTTAGCGCTGAAGTGGTGACATGTAGAGAGGTGTACGGTATGTAGGAGGACTACTGGGCCTTGAAAGCAGGCTGTGAAGCCTATGCCCAGAGTTGGACACATTTAAAAAAAAAAAAAAAAAAAAAAAAAAAAAAAAAAAAAAAAACAATGAAGCAGAAGGAAAAAGTGGGCAGCACTACATCAAATGATTAGATGAGTAGGAAGAGAAGAGGGCAGACATGGAAACTGAATGATAAAGGTGAAGGAAGAAGTAGGCAGCACTACATCATGTAAATGGGAGATGAAAACAGGAAGAGAGGAGGGCAGACACAGACAAACATTAAATAAAATAAAATATAAAGGTGAAGGAAGAAGCTGGCAGCACTACATTAAATGAGTGGATGATGGTAGCCACCACCTACAACCTAAGAAAGTAAATCAAGGTCTTGGTGAAGGGATGGGACAACTGAAGGAAAGCCCGGGTTAACAAACGATGAATATTTTATGAGAGGGAGTAAGATTCATAACTGTGCACTTCATTTATGACACAAATTCTGGGGAAATAACATAATGATACAAAGGGCATTACAATACACTGATTCAGACCCAAAGGCCATTCATTCCCATGTCACTCCACTGAGTTAGGTTAGGTAAAGCTAGGTTAAGGTTGGTTAGGCTATGTTAGGTTAGGTTAAGTTAGGTTAGGCTCTGTTAGGTTAGGTTAGATTATGTTAGTTGAGGTTAGTAGGGGTGAAACAACTTGTAACAAATTGACCTTGGACTCAAACGATCTGAAAGCCAAAATTGAAAACATATTTGTTGTGGACTGTACAAAAAACTTATTGGGTTGTATAATTAATAGCCTACTAAAACATATGTCTTTGGTGGTAGGTGCTACTGACAATCATCCACTCACTTGATGTAGTGCTGCCTACTTTTTCCTTCTCCTTTATCATTCTTTTTCTGTGTCTGTCTCCTTTCTCCTATTTTTTACGATCATCCACTCACTTGATGTAGTGCTGCCTACTTCTTCCTTCACCTTTACCATTCCTTTTCCATGTCTGTCTCCTCTAGTCTATTTCTTACCATCATCCACTCAGTTGATGTAGTTCTTCTTCCTTCACCTTTATCATTCCTTTCCTGTGTCTGTCCTCCTCTCTTCCTATTTCTCCCATCTTTCCTGCCTATCTATCTATCTATCTATAGCCCGACGCCCTAATCCTACAAAGGGTGGCTGCAGACAAAACGCCTCCAAGTCGCTGTGTCACCCACCATTTGACTACCCTCCCCCCAACTCAACCCCCCCCCTCCCTCATATAACTCTCAACACCATCCCTCCACCTCATCCTCGGTCTCCCTCTCCCTCCCTCCACCTCACCTACATACACCCTCTTAGTCAGTCTTTCATTCTCCATTCTCTCCACATGTCCAAACCACCTCAGTGTATTTCTCCTAATCTTCTCAACCACATCCACATCTATCCCACAACGTTCCTTCACTTCTTCATTCGTCAACCTGTCCCTCCATGTCATTCCACATGCTCCTCTCAAGTAACTCATTTCCACTGCTCTTACTCATGACTTGTTCCCCTCTTGCAAGGTCCACGCATCGCTTCCATACATCAGGGTAGGGATCACAATACCATCATGCAGTGACATCTTAACTTCCATACTCACCTCCCTATTTCCCACCACTGCTTCTTTTTAGTGAACCAACAACCTTCCTTCCCTGCTGTACCCTTTCATGTACTTCATCCCCCAAAGTTCCATCCTTACTCATCACACTACCCAAGTACTTGAATGCACTCACATTCTCCATATCCTCACCATCCAACCTCACTGTACACTCTGTGGCTTCATTCCTCTAAAACACCATAACTTTACTTTTGTTTACATTAACTTTCAGCTTCCTCCTCCTACACACTGTCCCAAATTCATTCACCAAACCTTGCAACTCCCATTCATCTTCACTCAACAATACTGTATCATCAGCAACAGTAACACCGGAATCTTCCAAATCTCACCCTCATTCATTAGAGACACCCCCACATCCACTGCCCTACCTTGTGCCTCCTTTACAACCCCATCCATGTACTGTATATATAAAACAGCCATGGAGACATCACACAACCCTGTTTCAGGCCGACACTGAGATCAAAGAACTCACTCAGCTCACCATCCACTCCAACCACAGCCCTAGCTCCTTCGTACATACTCTTCACAGCACTCAACAATTTCCCCTCCACTCCATATATTCTTAGTACCTTCCACATACCTTGCCTATCTATTCTGTCATAAGCTTTCTCCAAGTCCAAGAAGGCAGCATACACTTTCTTTCCCTTCTCTAGATACTTCTCCACTAAACATCTTAGAACAAATATCTGATCTACACACCCGTTTCCCTTCCTAAATCCCCCTTGTTCTTCTCCAACTACCTCCTCTGTCATATGCCTAACCCTATCAATGAGTATTCTACCATATATTTTACAGTGAGGATATTAAAGATGCATGGAGAGAGCATTATAACCGGTTGTTGAATGAGGAGTTTGACTGGGACAAGGAAGGTTTGGAGCCAGCAGATCCAGTGTCTGGCCCTTGGCCTTTGATTGATACTGCTACTGTGAGTGAGGCAATAGGCAGGATGAGGGTGTGGAAGGCAGCAGCTGTGTCTGGGTTGACTGCTGAAATGTTGAAGGCCTCAGGCGATATAGGGGTGAGTTTAGTCACTGACCTGATAAATAGGATTATCTATGACTGTGTTGTCCCAGATGATTGGCTGAAGAGTGTAATTGTAAATGTGTATAAAGGGAAGGGTGATGCCCTGGAAAGAGGAAATTATAGAGGTATAAAGCTTTTAGATCAGATAATCAAGGTAATGGAGAGAGTTTTAGAAGGTATGATTAGAGAAAGAGTGAATATTGATGAGATGCAGTTTGGGTTTATGCCAAGTAGGGGGACCACTGATGTCATATTCATTGTTCGACAGCTTCAGGAAAAATATATTGGTAGGAGAAGGGATCTTTATTTTGTTTTTGTTCATTTGGAAAAGGCCTTTGACAGAGTCCCTAGAGAGGTGGTGAAGTGGGCAATGAGAAAGCTTGGCTTTGAGGAGTGGCTGGTTAGGGTGGTTATGGCCATGTATGTGGGTGCTCACACCCAGGTGAGAGTGAATGGAGATTTGAGTGATGAGTTTTCCGTGAATGTTGGTGTGCATCAGGGGTCAGTCTTGAGTCCCATGTTGTTTATCATGGTAATTGAAGCCCTTTCACGTGACTTTAGAAACGGACTCCCGTGGGAGTTGTTGTATGCTGATGATTTGGTGTTGATTGCAGAGAATGAAAGGGAGGCAGAGGAAAGGTTTAGGAAGTGGAGAGATGGTATGGGGCAAAAGGGTTTAAGGGTAAATGCAGATAAAACAAAAGTGATGATATCTAGGGTTGGTGGTGGTACTGTCAAAGATGAGGGAGAGTGGCCATGTGCCGTTTGCCACAAGGGCGTGGGAAGTAATTCCATCTTGTGCGGTGTGTGTGATAAATGGGTGCATAAGAGATGTAGTGGTATCAGAGGTAGACTGCGAGATAATGCTGATTTTATGTGTACGGTGTGCCGGGGTGAGCAGGTGGAGATCGTCAGACATGAAAGGATTGAACTTGCTGGTGAATCTCTTGTGTGTGGAAGAGTTTTGTTATTTGGGAGACATGTTGTGTGCTGGAGGTGGGGCTGGAGCTAGCTCTGTGGCTAGGGTGAGAAGTGGTTGGAAGAAGTTCAGGGAGCTCTTGCCTCTCCTGACATTGAGAGGGCTCTCCCTACGTGCTAAGGGGTCTTTGTATGTAGCATGTGTTAGGAGTGTAATGCTGTATGGCGGTGAGACCTGGGCAGTGAAGGAGGAAGATATTCGCCGGCTCAGACGTACAGAAATGACAATGATTAGGTGGATGTGCAGTGCGTCCCTGCGTCCAAGGCCTGGAGGGGCTGTGTTTACAATGGAAGAGTTGAGAGGTAGGATGGGACTGGAGTGTATTGGTGTTGTGATGAGGAGAGGTAGATTGAGGTGGTTTGGACATGTGGAGAGGATGGGGGATGATAATTGGGTGAGGAAGGTGAGAAGTGTTAATATTGGGGTCGGGATTATGAGGGGCAGACCGAGAAAGACATGGGATGAGGTCATTAAGTGTGACCTTAAAGTTAAGGGACTGAACAGGGAGGCTGCAATGGATCGTGCAGTGTGAAGAGCCGCCATTAGGTGACCAAGGCTGACACATGCAAGCATGTTGGAGCCTTTAAAAACGAAAACGAAAACGAACACTAAGAAGGCAAATACCCCTATGGTTACCACATACTTCTCTCTCCCCTTTTCCTTTGTATAAAGGAACAGTTATACCTGATTTCCAGTCCTCTGGAACCTTTCCCTCTTCCCAAGCCAATCTACACAACTTCCATATACACTCCACAACAATCTTACCTCCATACCTCAGCATTTCACCACACACTTCATCAATTCCTAAGGCCTTTCCCAAATTGATCTTCTTCATTGCTTCTACCACTTCCGCCCTACTGATCCCTTCCTCCCTCCTCTCATCTCTTCTTCTCCCAGCCATTCCTCAACCACTTATACTTGCACTGCTCTCACTCTCTACATTCAACAAATCCTCAAAGTGCTCCTTCCATCTCCTCAATTTCTCTCTCTTCTCCACCAACAATCTATTATTCCTATCTTTCACTCCCCTACTATTTCCCCTTTCACACTGCCTTACTTTCTTTACCTCCTTTCAAAACAATTTCTTACTCTCCCTCCATTTCACACTCAGATTTCTCCCAAACTCTTCATCCACATTCTTCTTAATCTCCTTCACCAGTCTCTTCACCTCCCTTCTCCTGCTCACATATACCTCTCTCTTCTCTCTCTCATCTTCTCCTCTACCTCTACTCACTAACCATTCACTATATGCCTTCTTCTTTTGTTCCACAGCTTGTTTCATCTCATCATTCCACCATGCTGTCCCTTGCACACCCTTGCATCTCCTCCTCACTCCACAAACCACCTCACACGCTAAGCCTATCTCTTCCGTGAATATCTTACATACGCCTTCCACCCCTTCCATCTGCTCTAGCTCATACCTTCCCAATCTTTCTTCCACTATGCTCTTATACTCTGTCATTTTCTCACTATCTTGCAAATTCTCCACCCTTCTCACAGGAGCTGTTTCCTCCTGTCTTTCCCTTCGTCTCCTCAACCATTTTCTTTGCAGCTTTACCTTAGCCATCACTAAGTGATGGTCCGAGACTCCATTCCCCCACCCTCTCCACACTCTTGCATCCAACACTTGTCTTCTCATTCACTCATCCACACACACGTAGTCTATCATTGCCTTTCGTTCAACAAGTTCACCATCCATCCTCCTCATTACTCTCCATGTATACCGGTGGATCATCTTATGCCGAAAGTAGGTGTTGGCTATTGCCAACCCCTTACCAGCACAGATGTCCACCAAAGCACTACCATTCCCATCTACTTCAGCTGGCACACCCCACTGACCCACCACTCCATCCACTCATACATTCCCAACTTTGCCATTCATGTCTCCAATCAAAAGCACTCTCTCGCTCCTCTCAAATTTCCTGTCGCTTTGCGCAGTGGCAGTATCGTAACCAATGAGGTCTTGCCTAAGTGACGTATTTGCTGCTGCTATAAAGCTCGGATTGGGAAAAGTTTCAATACCATCTCAGCACTTTTGCGGCACCTCGGTTTGGGTTACCTTTCCTAGAAGGGCAGTCAAGTCGTACCCCACCTGCTTGTGGTGACCTAGCAGACACCCTGTTTTTTTTTTGTTTTTTTTCCATTTGTTTTTTCTTTTTTTTCTTTCGGTTTTCTTCTTTTTTCTCCTAAATTAGGGTGACACAAACGGGGGCGGCGCTACCCGGGTTTATCCCGGACAGTATTGTATATACGTTTTGCTGTTGTTATTTTCTTTTCTTTTTTCTTTTTTTCTCCCCTATCATGAGTAACAAACACCTCGCTGCAGTAGGTCTGTAGCAAAAAGTGCACAAGCACTGAAGTGCGCCTACTGCAGCGAGTGGATTCACATAGCTTGTGAAAATTTGGATGCAGGCGACTATCCATTCATGAAGAAGAGCCACCAGCTGGGCTTTCGCTGGCTGTGTAGCCAGTGTGTTGCACCAGCGGATGAGGTCTTGGCTGGTGGAGGAAGTAGTACCAAGAAGGAGTTTGAAGATAAAGTTATTGGGCCAATCTTTCAAGCAATCAGAGACACATCAAACAGACTGGAGGCACTAGAGACCAAGGTCTCATCACCCGCGGCGGTCATGCAAGACCAGGGCAAGTCATTTGCAGATGCTTTTCGTGGGTCTCTCGTGGGGGGAGGGAAGGATCTGCCTTGGGGCGTGATTGGGATCAGTGCTCATGGCCAGAAAAAAGTCATTCATGGTCAGCATGTACTGATTGTGAAACCAAAGAGTGGTGCTAGTGCCCTGACAAATCAGATGGGACCAGAAGACATCAGAGGTGTACTTAACTCAGTACTGGTTGACAGCTGTCTTAAGACCAAGGCTGGTGGGTTGGTAATGAAGTATCCGTCAGCTGAGGCCAAGGATGAAGCAACTGGGGTGCTGACTGATCATTTTGGCTCTGAGGGCACTTTTTGCATATCAGAGCCAAAGAAAATGTTGCCTAAAATGACTGTGACAGGCCTTTCCTCTTCCTTGGATAACTCTGACATCATCCCAAATATTCTGAGAAAAAACAATAAAATCAAGATGCTCGTTGATCGAGGTTGTACCCTCAACCTTCTCTTCACAAGAACAAGGCATGACATCAAAACTGCTGTCTTGAAGATGTCGCCAGAGGTGAGATCCTCCATTGTAGAACAGGGCAATTACATCTATGTGGATCTTACAAGATGCCGCGCTTTCCATAGATTCTGGGTTACACAGTGTCATCGCTGTCAAGGCTTTGGTCATACATTTGAGAGATGTTCTAGGAAAAATGATGAACCTAAGTGTGTCTTTTATGCTGGAACCCATAAATCTAAGAATTGTAGTAACAGAAATTCCCCCAAATGCATCAACTGCTCCTCTTTAAGACATCAAGATGCTAATTCAAAGTCACAGGCGGTTGTCCATTTTGTATCAAGTAGAGACTGTCCAATCATGATTTCTCATAGGAATAGATTGATTGAAAACACCAATTTTGACCATTAAAAAAACTGACTACGTCCCTCTTGAACCAGTTAAGGATGGGTCTTTTAAATATTCATTCCATCTTTAATAAGATAGACTATATTAATGAAACCCTAAATCAGCACGAGCTTGACATTTTGTGCTTGACTGAAACCTGGTTGTATGAGTCTGATATCGATATTATTCGAAATGCTTTGTCTAAGACACATTCTATTATTAGTATTCCCAGGCCTGCTGCTGACTATCCAGGAGGAGGCGTGGCACTCATATACTCTGCAGCACTTGCAAACGTTTCTCTCATTGACTCAGACCTGACCCCATCTTCATTTGAATTTATGGAAGTATTAATAAATTTCCATCAGAATACCATTAGAATTGCAACTGTCTATCGCCCAGGTCATCCGGGCAGAGATCGAGGTTTTATGGAGGAGTTTGGGAAGTTTCTTGAAGGGTTTTGTCTTAAACCTGGAGGACTTCTTGTTTGTGGTGATTTCAATTATTGGGTTGACAGTCCAGAGTCAAAACCATTATCTTCAGAATTCCTTGAGTTGATCACCCACAACAAGTTTTTCAATCATGTGAGTAATCCAACTCATGTCTCAGGACACGTCCTTGACTTGATCTTGTCCCCTGTTGGTTGCAGGCACGTATCAGATGTGGAGATTGACTCATTTGACCCCCTCATCTCTGATCATGCTCTGATCACTCTTAGTTTAGATGTCCCGAAATCCCCTTCGTATAAAAAGGTCGTCAGGTTCAGAAATAACAACAATGTTGACCGCCAGTTGATGTGTTTTGAAATTGATTCATTCATTCATTCATTGCCAGACGCCATGTATCCCAGACGGGGTGGCCAAGGGCTTTAAGTTAATTGTTTTACAGGGAGGGGCACTAATCCTCCACCAACCCCACTTGACACGTAGGGATGCTAACAGCAACTGGTGTTCCCAAGCGGTCACCCATCCAAGTACTAACCAGACCCAACGTTGAAATTGATCAACGTCTAAATTCCATCGATTCTTCCAGTCTTTCTTCTGATGAATTGGTTGATATTTACAACAATGAGCTTAGGTCAATTTTTGACCATTATTGTCCTGAGGTAGTAAAAACAATCACTGTATGTGATGATTCTCCGTGGTATGGTCCATCCATTAATTCTTTGCGTAAACAACGTAGAAGGGCAGAACGTGAGTGGCGCTTGCAGCGGAGCGATCAACAATGGATGGGAATACGGATGAGATTAGGAGTGCTGACTAGTGTTGAACATTGGCAGTATTGGTAGATGATACAAGCCACCACTTGAGAGCCCGGGATAATTCAAAATAACACAGAATCACAAAAGTGACGCCCCGCGGTATGATCCATTGTGGCCGAGCATCACGAAAGTGACGCCCGCGGTTAACGGGTTAAAGATGATGCAGGATTGAGCTGGACATTGTTAAAAATTGAAGGGTTATCCAGCAGAAAACTGTCAGGTTGGCTGATGTAAGAAATGAGTTTTTGATAGATTAAAAAAAAAATTACTTTTACCCCAGTCAGCGATATAAACCAAGTCAGACATTTGGTGTACCATAGCCTCATCCCTTGTTTGTTGATGAAACTGCTGAGATGGATGCTGCAGGAAGCAAATAGAAAGGTAAAGGGTGGAATCACCAGCATTAGATGTACAGCTTAGAAGGTAACTGATGAAAAAAATTGAAGACAGCTGGTGACAGGACAGGGTCCCGAGGAACCTCACTACTGATAGCTCTAGGAGAAAAACAGTGGCCGTCTACAACCGCAGCTATAGAACGACCAGAAAGGAAGCTATAGATGAAGGCACAGATAGAAGAATAGAAGCCATAAGAGGTCAGTTTGGAAATAAAAAATTTATGCCAGACTCAACTAAAAGTCTTTGAGATGTCAAGTGAAATGGCAAAGCTTTCACTAAAATCCTGAAAGGATTGGATAACACTAGAGCTTGATGGAGCAGGAGCAGGGTATGTCTGTCAGCAGCCTATCTAGTATGAGCTAGAACCTTTAAAAGGCTCACAACCTTCCGGAAAGAAGCCTTTATCTGCTTTAAATGTGGGATCCAAATAAGACAGGGGTCACAGATGAGGCCTAAAAACCTCACTTCCATACCAGCAATCCTTTGGCCATTTAAAAACAAATCTGGGTCAGGATGGGCCCCATGTAACTGGCACAAGCGCACTGGAATGGTCTCAGATGAGGAAAATCTAAAAGCCATTGTTACAGTAGCGCCAGCCCGGGGCTATTACAAAAAGACAACAAGGTAGTTTTAGATGATCGGCCTCCACTGCGTTGTGAAAATAACGCAGACCCCAGCACTCACGCTCCGTAAACTAGAGAAAAACTGCACAACAGAAAAATTATCACTTAAGTACGCAACACTCTGTACTTTGATAGTAACAAACGGAACAGCCTACCTATGGATCTAGCCTACTATCGTCACTACCGGAAATAATACCGCCCGAGACAGTCTACAGGAACACCTCCCACTTATTTCCGGTGGTGACGAATTTCTACTTAACCCGTGTCCAAGGGGGAATGCAGTTGATAGCTCACGATAGTTCTCACTAGCCTTGTGCAAGGAGATGGGATTGAACTGTGTAGGGGTTAGGGGTGTGTGTGTATGTACGTGTGTTGGGGAACGTTAATAAAGGCAGCGAGAGGACCACGGTGAGCCAGCCTGCCCCTCCAAAGACAACACGGTCACAAAAATCAAATAAAATAGCTACTTCCCTCAGTCAGCAAACAAAAGAATAAAATGAACTTAAATGAAAACGCCAGCTCGGCACAAAAATGACTGGGGAGAGAGAGAGTGTACACACACACACGATGCAGAAGCTGGCTGGGAAGACACTGGACGAATGCTAGGCTTGTGCAGCCAAGCGTGAACGCATGAATCAGATTAATTAATAAGGAACTTAAATTCGTGCCTCTCTCTCTCTACAATGAATTGGTACTTCTAATGCAAGCAGAACATCATTAAATATACTGGTAGCTCACATAAGACAATCAAAATAATCAAATGCATTCTCAGCATGGTATTAAATAAAATTGCCCTCAGTGGCAGGAACGAAAGAAACAAAAGAACTTGTAACACTCGCTAATTTAAACTCCGCGAATGACACGGATACTGCATAATCCCCTAGCCCAGCTGTAACGGTTGCACCCGTGGGAACGGACAGGCAGACAGCGTAACACGCCCTTCCCCAAGGGAAAATTTTGAGCCCTGGATCAAAATTTTCGAATCAAGACCCTGACCCCTCCCTGGATAAACAATCAGCAATTACGTTATCAATCCCTTTAATATGCCTAACTTCTAAATTGTGCTCTTGCAAAAGCAAACTCCAGCGGGTTAAACACTGGTTCTTAAATTTAAACTTGTTCAAAAACTGCAGGGGATGATGGTCTGAATAAATCTTGATCACAGGGCCAAAAGGGGGCAGGTAGACAGCAAAGTGTTGCAGGGCCGGGATAATCGCTAATAACTCCTGCTCTATGACGGAATAGTTCTTCTGGGCTCTATTAAACTTCTTTGAGAAGTATGATATGGGATGTTCAACCTGGCCCTCATCCGGCTGCATCAACACTGCTCCTACCCCTACTCGGCTAGCATCAACTGCCAGCACAAAAGATTTGTCAAAATCTGGTGCACGCAATATAGGGTGGTGGCACAGCAGAGATTTAACAGTAGTAAAAGCTTGCTCACACTCGGCTGTCCACTGCCACTTCTTATCCTTGCGCAATAAGTCAGTAAGAGGGGCAAGCACTGTGGAGTAATTCCCAATAAATCTTCTGTAACAGCCGATCATGCCCAAAAATCGCTGGAGGGCACGGCGACACTTTGGTGCTGCAAAGTTGGAAATGGCATCCACCTTAGCCCGAGGTGGAGCCACTTGCCCATGTCCTACAACAAATCCAAGGTGCTGGACCTTAGCACGTACAAACTCGCACTTGTCCAAGTTGACTACTAAGCCAGCTTCCTCCAACCGCTTAATGAGCATTTCCACATGATCAAGGTGCTCCTCCCACTTGGTGTCATATACAATGACATCATCGATGTAAACGACACAATTAGGTATGCCATCCACCACTTTATCCATAAGCCTCTGGAAAGTGGCTGGAGCATTCTTCAATCCATAAGGCATCACCTGGCACTGATATACTGCACCACTGACAACAAAGCTAGCCACTTGTTTAGCCCGTTCCATCAGCGGGACCTGCCAGTATCCTTTTACTAAGTCAAGTTTGGTGATATAAGTGGCATTTCCCACCTTGTCCACGGAGTCATCGACCCGAGGCAAGGGATAAGCATCGGTCTTAGACAGTGAGTTAACCTTCCGGAAGTCCACACACAACCTAACCTTCCCATCTGGCTTCGGCTGTAAGGTAACTGGTGAACTCCACTCACTGAAACTCCTCTTGATCAATCCATGGTCCAACATATACTTGATCTCACTATCGAGAGCTTTCTGTCTGACAGGGTTGATGCGGTAGGGAGCTAATTTTACAGGCTTACTATCCCCAACGTCAATGGCATGAGTAGCCCAAGTTGTCAATCCTGGTGAATCTCCAAAAACTTTCGGATGTTTCCATAATCTGTTGCACAGCTCTTCTCGCTTTACTGGATCAAGGTGTCGCAATTTCTCCACCAGAGCTGCATAACCATTGCCCTCCCATAGGTCAGCTGGTAACATCTCACCACGACTAAGCACTTCCTCCTGCTCCGCCAACTCACTACCAACCGCCAAAACTACAGGAGTGCTCTTATCCCTGGTTCCCTCAACTTCCACTCCAAAGTCTCCTTCTAGGGACTGTGGCTGTAACCCTGGTCCACTACTCACATCACCGGCACCAACAGCTCCCTCCACAGCACGTTCCTTTGATGCCACGTTCTCCCTTCCCCGTCCTTCACATCCCAGGTGAGAGACATCAGCAGTCATCCCACAATGAGAATCAACTGGGCGGTAGTATGGCTTCAACATATTAATGTGGCACAACTGAGTACTCTTCCGCCTATCTGGGGTAACAATTAGATAGTCAAGTTCCCCAACTCTCTTCTTCACAATATAAGGACCACTGAATCTAGCAGCCAGAGGTTTTCCTTGCATGGGCAGCAGTGCCAAAACTTCATCTCCTTGCTTAAACTCACGACTTCTGACCTTCTTATCGTAATGAGCCTTCATTTTCGCTTGAGCCCCGATTAGATGGTCACGGGCAAGCTCTAAAGCGCAATGCAGTCTCTCCCGAGTGCGGCAGACATAGTCAAGCATGGATTCCTGGTTGCCAGATTTGTTGTTACTCCAGGCCTCTCGCACCACATCCAAGGGACCACGAACTCTGTGCCCAAACACTAACTCATTGGGTGAAAACCCTAATGACTCAGTTGGTACCTCTCTCACTGCAAACATAACAAAGGGTACCGCTAGGTCCCAATCCTTTCCACTATCATAGCAGAAGGTGCGCAGCATTGTCTTTAAGGTCTGATGATGCCTTTCCAGGGCACCTTGTGACTGCGGATGGTAGGCACTGGACAAAATGTGCTTGATGCCCAACTCTGTCATTGTCTGCTTAAACAAATTAGATGTAAAATTTACTCCATGGTCTGACTGCAACTCCTTGGGCAGGCCAAAATGAGTAAAGAACAGGATAAGTTGCTTGACTACTGACTTCGCCTGCATGCTTCTGATTGGTATAGCCTCTGGGTATCGCGTTGTAACATCCATTATGGTTAACAAATACTTGTTTTCAGCAGAAGTAGGAGGTAAAGGGCCCACGATATCAATGATTACCCGGGTAAACGGAGGTTCAACTGCAGGAATGGGAGTCAAAGGGGCCACAGGAAGAACTTGATTAGGCTTGCCCACTATCTGACACGTATGACGGCTCTTGATGTACGCAGCAACTTGTCCCGGCATACTTGGCCACCAAAAGTTATATCTTAAGCGCTGCACTGTCTTTCTATTTCCCAGGTGACCTGCTAAAGGTCCCTCATGTGCTAACTGTATTAATGGCACCCTATACTGCACAGGCACCACCACCTGCACTAACTCACCCACTCCTCCATCCACCGTGGCGCCAGTGGGCGTCCATCGGCGATGTAAAACATTGTCTTTAATCAGGAACTCCTCCTTACCACACTCCATACTTCTTTCTTCCCCTACTCGAGCAAACAAGGGCTTTAATGTTACATCCTCCTGTTGCTTCACCCTCAATTCTGCTGGCCCAACACCCGCCAGCTCTACTGAGGACTGAGATAAGGGACTGGTCGGGACACTGGATTGCAAAGGGTGATCAATCTCAGCGCCACCTCTAGTACACTCGACAGGGGGAGGAATGTCAGACTCCACACTGACATCATCATCACCTCTACCCTCAACAGTGACACTCTGTTCCTCAGGCGCGTTTGACGGTGGTCCTGCATCCCCGCAGTCAACCCCAGCGTCCTGAAATTCTTCTAATTCAGTCGGTGGGCTGGGTTCAGTCTCCACACAGACACACTCAGCACCACCTCTAGTGTCCTGAGTGGGAAGTGGGGCGGCGCCCATGCACGCATTCCCACTCTCCTCACCCACCACAGCAACACCTTGCTCACTAGGTTCCTCCATTGGTGGCCCTGCCTCATCACAGTCGACCCCAAGAACCTGTGACTTCACCAGTTCTTCCTCCCAGGCTGCAACCTGTGCCATGGATCTTGTAATTGCACAGACCGGGAACATGGCTTCCACTTCTGCATCAACTTCAATACCAATTTCTGGGGCGTCAAAACACTTCTCTGCCACAACAACTGGTGGAGAAAGAGATGGAAATACTTTCTCTCCAGCCAGGTCGTTCCCCAGCAGAAAATCAACCCCCTCTACTGGCATTACATCAGCAACAGCTACTTGAGCTGCAGCCTGAACAATGGGGCAATCGAGTTCCACATGAACATAATCATAGTATTCATCTGAGTTCATGCCTCTACACAGCACATACTTCCCTGAGTTTACAGGCCCTCCAGTCACGTTTCTGCACATGGACTGTTGTGCACCGGTATCACGAACCACAGTAACTGGATAACTGATCCCATGAATTTTCAGTGTGCCGTGACACATAAAAGGTTTACACCAGTCTACGGACGATTTCTGAGGCAGTTCATCCGGAGGTGGCGTAGCATGTTGGGTAACTTTTTCAGCCTGAGCTGGCAGCGAGCACAGCCGGCTGCACTCCAGCTTTCCACAGACTTCTCCCTCACCGTTACCACTCTCCCAACTCCTCTCGTTCACCTGACTCGAACCTACAATTAGTGCCACTGGTTTGGCATTTTGGGAGGCCTTCCACTTAGGGCAGTTAGGCTTGATGTGCCCACTCTGTTTGCAAAAGTAACAAAGTAGCTTCGAACTGGATACAGGGCTCTTTCTCCCTGAATTCCTTTTCTCCTCTGAACTTCCCTTGGACTGATTCACGGGAGATTTATCCCAGGCCGGACCACTCACAGTCCTCTCCCTGGAATGCTGAAAATTAGCATAATTGACCCCCATACTCCGCAAGGCCAACACCCGGTCATCAGCCCACGTCGCTGCTTCCTTCAAGGTCTTAAATCTCTTCTCCCTAATTTTAACACCAATTTCTTTGTCAGCCATGTTGGTAAAATGTTCCATCAAAAGCAGTTCACGCACATCGTTATACGAAGTGGCGCTCTCACTCAGCAACCACTCGTCTAATGTCTCCTCCAGATACCTGGGGTAAGCCATATAGGTGTCAGCAGGTCTTTTCCGAGCACCACGGAACAACAACCGATAAGCCTCTGGTCTAAGTTCACATGCCTTAAGAATGGCTGCTTTAAATCCATCATAATCATCTACATCCTCAGGGCTCATCCTATTATACGCTTCCAAAGCTTTTCCCTTCAGCACATTAGATACCAAGCCCACCTAGCGCTGCCTGGGCCACTCAAACTCCCTAGCCTTCTTTTCAAACCTGACAAACCATTCTGTCACCTTCAACTCACAAATGCTGGCACTAATTTCAGACTCCTTGAGAGCCAACTCTCCCTATCCTCTGCACGGCCTGAGGTTTGGGTATCTGAAGTAGACCTATTAGCAGTCACCTCCAAGCGAGTCTTCTCCAGCTCAAATCGCATTTTTTCACGCTGCATCTCCATCTCATCTTTCTCTCTTGCACGCTGCATCTCCCTCTCTTCTTTCTCTCTTGTACGCTGCATTTCCATCTCCATCTTTTTCAACTCCAACTGCAACTGAGCCTCCGGTGACAAGACTCCAGGGTATATGGGAGTGGAATGAACAACTCCAGGGAAAGCACTAGACATACCTGGGGGAACTGCCCTAAACTGGCTCGGTGGCATCATAGATGGTAATGGTGGGGTAGCGAAACGAGGCAGCTCAGCACCATAGTTAACCTTAGGGCTCACACGGTGAATTCCTTTGCTATGTGCCTCTCGTTGTTCCATATTTTCCTTATCCACAGGTGACTCAGCACGTACGCCTTCTGGTGTAGACATGCGTGACTCCATGGCGACAATTCAATGGCAGTACTGAATAATGAAATAACTAATGCTGACTGAGAAACTTCACACTCAACTTCACCTCAAAGCACAGAGAACGCCAAGGTAACGATATCCTAGCAAGAAGAAGGCACTGTTAGGATATCCTGATGCGAGGTCGCCACTGTTACGGTAGCGCCAGCCCGGGGCTATTACAAAAAGACAACAAGGTAGTTTTAGATGATCGGCCTCCACTGCGTTGTGAAAATAACGCAGACCCCGGCACTCACGCTCCGTAAACTAGAGAAAAACTGCGCAACGGAAAAATTATCACTTAAGTACGCAACACTCTGTACTTTGATAGTAACAAACGGAACAGCCTACCTATGGATCTAGCCTACTATCGTCACTACCGGAAATAATACCGCCCGAGACAGTCTACAGGAACACCTCCCACTTATTTCCGGTGGTGACGAATTTCTACTTAACCCGTGTCCAAGGGGGAACGCAGTTGATAGCTCACGATAGTTCTCACTAGCCTTGTGCAAGGAGATGGGATTGAACTGTGTAGGGGTTAGGGGTGTGTGTGTATGTACGTGTGTTGGGGAACGTTAATAAAGGCAGCGAGAGGACCACGGTGAGCCAGCCTGCCCCTCCAAAGACAACACGGTCACAAAAATCAAATAAAATAGCTACTTCCCTCTGTCAGCAAACAAAAGAATAAAATGAACTTAAATGAAAACGCCAGCTCGGCACAAAAATGACTGGGGAGAGAGAGAGTGTACACACACACACGATGCAGAAGCTGGCTGGGAAGACACTGGACGAATGCTAGGCTTGTGCAGCCAAGCGTGAACGCATGAATCAGATTAATTAATAAGGAACTTAAATTCGTACCTCTCTCTCTCTACAATGAATTGGTACTTCTAATGCAAGCAGAACATCATTAAATATACTGGTAGCTCACATAAGACAATCAAAATAATCAAATGCATTCTCAGCATGGTATTAAATAAAATTGCCCTCAGTGGCAGGAACGAAAGAAACAAAAGAACTTGTAACACTCGCTAATTTAAACTCCGCGAATGACACGGATACTGCATAATCCCCTAGCCCAGCTGTAACGGCTGCAACCGTGGGAACGGACGGGCGGACAGCGTAAAACCATGATACGGTGCCCTGGTAACAGAATGATTTATTGCAAGTTGCAGCCAGCACTCTGCCACCAACATACTGGATGCAGCAAAGGAGACAGAGACATCATCCACAAAGAGGAAGCTCTTCACTCCCTCTGCTAGGATCTCCACAATGCCAGTAACTCTTTCGACAGTTAGGGTAGCGGTGCAAAAGTCACCCGCTCGTTACTGGACAACACAAGCAGTGTCGAACAAAATCGCCCCTTGATGGAAGAAAGAAACATCATAAATTAGCACATAATTTATATTCGCCAAACGTTTTTATCAACACCATATGCAAGCACAACTATCTGAGATTATGTGAATAAAAAATCAGGCAGATAGAGGCATAAATAAAGGCAGAGGAAAATATAATTTAGCCAAACACCGATCCCACACCGCAGCACGACCGTAAGGTAATTTCCTTTTGTGGTGAGTAAGACCAATCCAAATTGTTCAACAGTAAATGTTTATATACCAAAATGTAGCTAATGAAATTTTGTAAAACTCTTTATTAGTAAAAATTACCATGAAACATATACAGTAAGGCCTCACTATAACGGACTAACTGGGGCCCAAACCATTCCGAAAAATGCAAAATTCCGGTAAAAGCGACATCCGGACTTCCCTCTGCTAATGGTAAACCGGACTTTTTCCGATATACTGTATCAGACATTAGTCCAGATAGCATGAACAGTTGTTAATCTGTTTTAACTACCATTGTGGTACCATACTGTGTTATAACTTCACTACAATAATCTATCTATCTATTACCAGACACCATAATCCCGTATGGGGTGGCCACTTGATTCTGAATTATTTGTTTTACAGGGAGGGGCACTAACCCTCCACCAACCCACTTGACACGTAGGGAGCACGTATGGTTTGGTCAAATGGTATAATATATATAATAATACTGTACTGTACACTGATAAACATGTTTTTTATTTACCTTATTGTGGTGAACACAGCTGAAGTGGTCAGGCAGTCCACACTGCTTCTGCCTTTATCGGACTTTTTCTGATATCCAGCAATTTAGTCAGGTAGATCCTCGAGTCCGACAAAAGCGAATTCTGAACTATTGAAGTCCGTTATATCGAGGTTATCCTGTATTTCCATGAGGAAACGAGAAAGAAAGAAACATGGTAAATTAACACATTTTATATTCACCATAAGCAAGTACAGTACAACCATTTGAGACTAAGTGAATACAAAATCAGGCAGATAGAGGCATAAATAAAGGCAAGGGAAAATAATAATTCAGCAACAACTCTGGCTGTCCAAAACACTGTTCCAGCACTGCAGCACAACCGTAAGATAATTTCCTTTTGCGGAACGTAAAACCGACCCAAACTGTCCAACAGGAAATGTTTGTATACCAAAATGTCACTAATGAAACATCATAAAACTCTTTCTCAGTAACAATTACCATAAAACATATATTTCTATGAGAAAACACAAAGGAAATAAAAAACATTGTAAATCAGCCCATAATTTATGTTCGCCAAACATTCTTTGCAACACCATAAGCAAGCACAACTATTAGAGATTACGAGGAATAATATCTATCTATCTATCTATTGCCAGATGCCTCAATCCACCACGGGATGGCCACAAACAAACTGCCTCTACGTCGCCCTGTCCCACACCATTTCACTGCCCTGCTCCCAACTCACACCCCCCTCTCTCATAAACCTCTCCACCCCATCCCTCCATCTCACCGTTGCCCTTCCCCTCCCTCTCCTCCCCTCCACCTAACTCACACACACTCTCCTCATCAGTCTCTCACCCTCCATCCTCTCCACATGGAATAATAAAATCATGGAAATTGAAGCAAAACCAAAGGTCTGAGGACAAAAAGTTTAAGAATTACCGCGAGTGCAGAAACAGGGGGAGGTTCTACCAGCATTCAGCCAAGACCAAGCCGGCCCACATCCTGAATAATTGCTCGTGGTTGGACGCAGTCTGCGTCGTCCAGTAATGCGAGGGTTAACTGCAACAGCAAATAATGCTACACTCAAAACACTCCTCTGTGGCACCTCCTCCTCCTCAGAGTACAGGGGAGAGTTCACATCCCACACACACACACACACACACACACACACACACACACACACACACACACAGGAAACCTCCTGTCAAAGAGGAAGTTCTGAATAAAAATGGGTAAGCAACCCCAAAGACCATCAAAATGGAGACTTGATAAACTGCCATCACCCCAAGCTGCATCAAACTCCTTCTCAAGTCATGATTGCATCTGGAAGCATATTTGAAGCAGATGGATGGCTCAAGGTAAATAACATTGTCCATGGTGGATCTATGGTTCTCCATAGTGGATCACATCTGCCTGAACCCACAGGGATTTAGATACAAACCCACCATTTTCTAAAAACAGTTTGCAAATGTACAATGTCAAAGAGGGCGTGCAGAAACTGGACACAATGGACCGGTCCTTCCCTGGCTTAGGGATCAGGATTATTGCCAGGTGCCAGCCAGTTGGCATCATCCCCTCCAGTTGAACAAGGCCAAGGACTCCTCCCCTAGATGGCGAATTACAGCATGTGGAATATCATCGTGTCATGGAGCTGTGTCCATGCAGCAAGTACGGGCAGTTCTCTCTCAGTGAATAAGGTGTTGTAAGCCTCCCCTTCCCCGATGACTGAAAACCCAGCCCCAACCTCTCCTACCGCAATCAACAAAATATGGCGCTGAAGGCTCTCTCCTGGAAACAGTATAAATTGTTCAGCAAAAGCAGTAGCAACCACCTGAGATTCTGACACAATACCTCTACTGATTCTGGCCACTGGTGGGTTTGATGAACATTTCCCTTGTACCTTCCAAACCTGGCATGGAGGAGTTAATGGACGAAGCACAGGTTGCCCAGGGGCTACACCGTGCATTCTTTATGGTCCACCTGTATTTTGCAAGGACTTGGTGGAACTGCACCTTTAGAAACTCACTCCATGTGCAGGGAAACTTGAGTATCCAGCTCTGTAGGCTCTGCAAACTGCTGCACACTTATTATTGCACTATGGCACAGGCCTGTGAGGAGAGCAGCCACTTGTTCTGGGAACTGCCCTCACACCTGCCTGGTAAAGAGTACAGATGAAACGCAGTACAGCTTCATCAACACTATGAAACTCCACCCCCAAGACTGAGGAACACTTGGGTCTTGAAAAAGGTCCCAGTCAGTCCAGTCCAGACACCAACAGGAAACCTGTGGTGTGGATGAACTGCCAGCTGTGTGTAGTAAAACTGGGTAGTGGTCACTGCCATGGACATCAAAGACAATCCACATAAAATCTAGTGCACAGTCCGGTGATGACAGAATGAAGTCAATAGCTAAAACGGTACCACTGTGAACTCCTATATGTGTAGGATCCCCTGTACTGAGGACAAAGAGGTCCCAATCCTCCATCACTGACACCAGCAAATAACGTCGTGGATTGGATAACATGTTTCCCCCACGCAGGATGGCTTCTATTCAAATCCTCAAGGAGAATGAACTGCCATGGCAGCTGGTGAACCAATCCATCAAGGTTCTGGGTTGAGAATATTCCAGCATATCCCCTGGGTAGAGAAAATATCTGGTTCCTCAGAAAAGTGTCCAGCATGTAGTCGTTGCTGTGTAATATTC
Organism: Coenobita brevimanus; assembly: GCF_032717465.1. Taxonomy (NCBI): domain Eukaryota; kingdom Metazoa; phylum Arthropoda; class Malacostraca; order Decapoda; family Coenobitidae; genus Coenobita; species Coenobita brevimanus. The sequence continues at coordinate 70,686 of NC_137067.1, read as the reverse complement.
GCCGCACAAGGTGGGGCACGGGCAAACGAAGAGCCCATCAGAGACACTCATGGTAATGTAACCACACACACACACACACACACACAAAAGAATCTAAGACAATGTCAGTGGTGGTGTATCAGTTAACAAGGAGGAGGGTAATCCCTGACCGTTTGTAAGAGGACCGGGAAAGGTGTGCCGGGCACAACCCTGTCCGTATCTGCAATGTCGTTGCCGGATCGAGCAAAACTCCCAAGGTTGAGCACGGAGCAGAGCAGTGACCGGGCAATCTAGAATGTACTGGCAGAGAGGCTCAGCAGATCGTGACAGGCAGTGGGGACATGGGTCAGGCTCGAAGCCAGCAATCTGCCTATAGCACAGGAACCCCATACGCAATCGTCGGAGTCTCACAAGCAGATAATTAGGCATGCCCAGTGGAATCGGAAGAGGAGTGTAGGCCACAACCGCAGCATACCAGGCAGACGATCGAGAGCCCTTGGCGATACATAGTTGATGATCCTCCCTGGTGTGCCTGCCAATAATGTTGGCCACCCCAGACAGAACAATTGAGACACTAGGGGGAAGCTGAAAAGTCACCACTGGGAACAAGCTAGCTCCTTGTGCTGAGTCTGCAAGCTCACTCCCCGCGAGACCGACATGCCCGGGGACCCAATGAAAAGTCACCGAGCCACCCTGCTGCTGTATGAGGGAAGATACGGTGTAAATTTCGGTCAGTAAAGCCGTGTGCTCTGTGATGGAAAATTATTGCAAGTGCTGAAGGGAGGAGAGGGAGTCCGTATGTATAAACATACATCAGAGACAGTTGCGATGGGCATGGCGCAGCACACAAAGTAGCACCACCAGCTCTGCCTGGAATGCAGAGACCCCGAGGAGATACGCCAGGATTCCATAAGGTTCCCACAGGCAAACACCACCCCTGCAGAACAATCAGAGCCAACTGACCTGTCGGTGTAATTTGCTGCTGATGCTGTGGAGTCCAAGGCAGCAATCCTACTGAGTCCCTCCTGCTGAAGGACCGTCGGAAAGGAGTGGCGAGGTGGTGTCTCCGTGGGAAATAAAACAGTATAAGGGAGAGGTGTCCAGGGAGATGGAGGAGAGAACCCTGGACAAGTCAGGTCAGGTTTACGACAAATCTCCGGTGCAACACCCAAGTCGTGTACAGTAGCGGTGGTGGCCCTAGGACAATCGTGGTGGGGCAGTGGGTCAACGGGCCGACCTGTTAGCCGCCCTAAGAGGACAGAGACTGGCAAGAAGGGCTGGCGTTGCACCAATTATAGAGTGACTGCCGTCGCCTGCAATGCCACACGATGAGCAAGGAAGGGAAATCCACTCTCCCCGCGCAAGTTAACTAGGCGTGTCCAGCGGGGAGTGCCCAGCATAACCTGCAAAGCTACATTCTGAAGCACCTCCAGAGAAAGAGCAAAAGATGGGGTAAGACTGGTGAGACGGATCGCACTGTAATCGACCAGCGAGCAGATTGCATGTGTGTAAAAGGTGCACAAGGCTGTATAGGAAGCTCCTAGGCTGCGTTTAGATAGATAACGCAGCGCAGAAATGCATGTGGTGGCTCGCTCTTGAAAATACCTGACGTGCGTGGAGAAGGTGATCCTACTATTGAAAAAAGACCCATAAGTATTTGTGGAGCATCAGAATCCGATTGTTTCCGGGCGAATAAATGTTATTCTGTGCTAATGGCTCATAAACATTTATTTCTTAAGCATCCCTGCTGGCTGGAACACATGTTGTCTGAACGTTGTCAGGAGTACCGTAATACAGAAGGACCTCTGCTGGCTGGAACACACGTTGTCTGAATGTTGTCGGGAGTACCGTAATATGGAAGGACCTCGCTGGCTGGAACACACGTTGTCTGAACGTTGTCAGGAGTACCGTAATACGGAAGGACCTCAGCTGCCTGGAACACGTTCTCTGAATGTTGTCAGGAGTACCGTAATATGGAAGGACCTCAGCTGGCTGGAACACATGTTGTCTGAATGTTGTCAGGAGTACCGTAATATGGAAGGACCTCAGCTGCCTGAAACACACGTTGTCTCAATGTTGTCGGGAGTACCGTAATATGGAAGAACCTCTGCTGGCTGGAACACACGTTGCCTGAATGTTGTCAGGAGTACCGTAATATGGAAGAACCTCTGCTGGCTGGAACACACGTTGCCTGAACGCTGTCAGGAGTACCGTAATATGGAAGAACCTCTGCTGGCTGGAACACACGTTGTCTGAATGTTGTCAGGAGTACCGTAATACAGAAGGACCTCAGCTGGCTGGAACACACGTTGTCTGAATGTTGTCAGTAATACGGAAGGACCTCAGCTGGCTGGAACACACATTCGAATGTCATCTGGAGCAGGTTACACATGTTTTTTCTGAGTGACTGTTGTCCGTCTCCCTGCACCCACCCTCATTCCTAAGAAGCTCATTCAATGAAAACTTTAATTTAGCATTCCAATTTGCAGTTGATATCCCACCTCTTACTGAGAATTTTCAAGTACAGTCATATGCTAGCAGAACTACAAAACCAATACGATAAGATGAATGATATATTTGTTGGCAAGTGACTTCAGTAACTTAAGCTGGCGGGAAAAAGTGACTAGGGAAACAATGTGTTAGTCTACTAAGCTTTTCTCAGCAAGAAACCTTGTATGAATAAAGTTAATATATAATGCAACTCCGCAGCCTACTGATAAAATATTGTGCAAGTACTCACTCATCCTTACCAACATTGTTAGAGTCGAAGGACAGCTGGACAGTCATCCTCCACATCCACAGCTGATGTGGATGGCACTGGTTCTGGCTGCTGCGGCAGTTTTGATGACTGCTGTGCAGCTTTCTGGAACATCATTCTAATGTCACTTTGTTTAATTTTCTTGCAACTCTCAGTGATCATCTGGTTATTGAGTTGGTGTAGAAACATTATGGATTGTGAGGAAAAAAATGGCTTCGTCTTGGCAAACTTGATGACGGTGTTCATTGCATTTATTCCATCACTCCACGAAATTTTAGTCTCTTCAGGCTCTTTCTCGTCACTTTCTTGATCCTTGGTGTTTTCTTTTCCTCTGTTCATCACTACATCTATTATTTGCTCGGTGCTGAAATTATGGGCGACAGGAATATTTTCATCAACTTTCATCCACTCCTGAACTTCTTCCTGGGGAACAATGTGGTCTGCCAAGTCGCATACCTCCTCCTGAAGATCCTCACTCGATGTTTTTTCGGACGGGAAGCCCTCAAATTGTTCGACGTCATCAGAGCTTTCGGATTCAGTCATAACCCTAAGCCATATCTTGTGCCAACATCTACTGACGGTTTGTTTCCTCATATTTTTCCTTGCGATTCCCAGTGTAAATGGCTTCTCTTAAGTTAAACTCCTTTCAAAACTCGCCAATTTTCCCATCAGCATTTAGGACTTTACGCATAAAGTCCTGCGTGTACAACATCTTGATGTCTTGAATGACACCCTGGTCCATGGGTTAAACAAGGCTGGTAATACTGAGTGCCATGAACAATGCAAAACTGTTACCATTTACGAGCTGATCAGCTGGGGGAAGCGCTCGGCAGTTATCAAGCACAAGCACCACTTTACTGTCCTCTGGCTTACCAATTTTCTTAAGATGATTCTTAACACTTGGAACAAAGACGTGGTGAAACCACCAAAGAAAAATTTCACAGTCCATCCAGGCATAATTCTGTGCTTTGTAATAAACAGGCAAAATAAGACAACCCTTTAAAACACCGTGGCTTGCCGTACTTGCCAATAACCAGCAGCTTGAGTTTGTGTGTACCCGCCACATTTGCACAGACAAGCACAGTCACTCTATCCTTATTTTGTTTGAATCCAACTGCTACTTTCTCATGGCCACATGCAAGAGTTGATATTGGTAAGCAACGCCGTATTAGCCCAGTTTCATCGGCGTTATATATTAGCTCTGGAGTCAATCAGTGTTCAGAAACTATCTATCTATCAATCTATTGCCAGATGCCTCAATCCTGCACGGGGTGGCCACAAAAAAATCATCTCCACGTCGCCCTGTCCCCAACCATTTCACTGCCCTGCTCCCAACTCACACCACCCTCTCTCATATACCTCTCCACCCCATCCCTCCATCTCATCCTCGGCCTTCAAATCCATGAAAGCCGCATACATCTTCTTTCCCTTCTCCAGAAACTTTTCCACTAAAGATCTAAGAATGAATATCTGATCTACACAACCTCTTCCCTTCCTAAAACCACCCTGTTCTTCTCCAACTAATTCCACTGTTATTTCTTAAACTCTGTCAATAAGTATCCTACCATACACTTTTCCTATTACACTAAGAAGACAAATGCCTCTATGATTACCACACACTTATTTTTCCCCATTCCCTTTGTACAAGGGAATAATTATACCTGACTTCCAATCCAATCTGCACATCTTCCAAATCCATTCTACTACTATCTCTCCCCCATGCTTTAGCATACCACCACACACTCCACCAATTCCTGGGGCTTTCCCCAGTTTCACTTTCTTCATTGCTTCCACAACTTCTATCCTACTGATTTCTTCCTCTCTTCTCACCTCCTTCCTTCTCCCAGCCATTCCCCAGCCGCTTATACTCACATTACTTCCATCTTCTATGTTCAACGATTGCTTAAAATGTTCATTCCATCTACTCACTTTTTCTCCCTTCTCCACTAGTAATCTACCATTATTTATCTTTTACTCCCCTGCTAACTTGAATGCTACCCTGTCTTACTCTCTTCACCTCCTTCCAGAACATTTTCTTACAGTCTCTCCACTTTACACTCAAATTTCTTCCAAATTCTTCATCCACTCTCTACTTACTCTCGCTTACTAATCTTTTCACCTCTCTCTTTCTCTCTACATATAACTCTCTCTTCCACCTCTCAACTTCTTCCAAGCCCCTATTTCTCATCCATTCACTGTATGCTTTCTGCTTTTGTGCCACAGCCTGTCTTACCTTTTCATTCCACCACACTGTTCCTTGCACACCCCTCCATCTTCTCTTCATCCCACACATCACATGCTGCACATATTTCTTCTGTAAATATCCTGCACACACTTTCCACGTCCCCCATCTGCTCTAATTCATATTTGCCCAATCGTTCCTCCACTTCTCTCTTATACTCTGCCTTTTTCTTACCCTCTTGTAACCTTTCCACTCTCCTTCCAAATACTCTTTCTTCCCGTCTCTCCCTTCTTCTATTTCTTCATCCTAATTCGTCCTAGATTCTGGCCACCACAAAGTAGTGGTCAGAAAGTCCACTCCCCCAACCTCTATAAGCTCTTGCATCCATTACACATTTTTGCATCCTTTCATCCACACACACATAATCAATCATTGCCTTCCTTTCATTCAGTTCACCACCCACCCTTCTCATCACTCGCCATGTATACCTGTGAATCATCTTGTGCCTGAAGAGGGTATTGGCTATCACCAACCCCCTCCCAGCACTGCCATTCTCATCTATCTCAGCAGGCACACCCCACTCACCAACTATTCCATCCATCTTCACATTCCCTACTTTACCATTCATATCTCTGATCAAAAACACTCTCTCATTCCTTCCAAACTTTTCCATGCACACTTCCACATTTGTCCAGAACTCTTCTCTCACTCTGCTTGAATGATCTTGCGTTGGCACATACACACACACTATCACCCACATTTGTATTCCAACTTTCAATCTTACCCACACAATCCTTGACCCAACTGATCCATACTCTCTTATGCTCTTCTTCCATTTTTTACTCACAACTATACATACTCCTTTTGCCCTCTCATTCTCACCTACTCCTGCACATATACCCCATCCATACTCCCATTCTCTCACACTCTCACCTCTCCATTTCATTTCAGTTATTCCGCATACATCAACTTTCGCACCCTCAAGCACCTGAACAATCTCTCTCTCACCTCATCATTCGCTCCCCTTACATTCCAAGTTCCGATAACCATGTCCTTTGTCCGGTCCTTGGTCGTCATCTCTTGGTCAGTCCTTGTCCAAGGCTTATTGTTTGTCTTTTTAGTTAGTTGTTTTCCGGGGAGGGGCACTAATCCTCCGCCAACCCTTTTAGTCGCCTTTTACGACAAGCAGGGATACTGGGGGAGTATTCTTGAAAACCCCCCCTACCCCCAGGGGGTCAATCTAACATATTTAGCAGACGTGGGGTAATCGTAATCTGTAATCGTAATCGATTGTAATCGATTACAGACTTTTGTGTAATCGTAATCGTAATTGACTACAGTAGGTATGCATAGTACCCGAGCTCACAGTAAGTGAATCTCATTGTACATGAGGACCTATTTTTTATCGAATTGTAATGTATTTTTAATAGGATGTGAATTGAACTCGTAATACGCGAGACAGCAGGGAAGAGTGGCTAAAATCCGGAGCTGAGAGCAAGAGGGCTGAGAGCAGGAGACCGCAGCAGAACAGCCAGCACCACCAGTGATGGAGAATGGAGACTTGTCGATGATGGAGATCGGCTGCGTAGTGTGTGCCCTAGATAAGTTCAAGGAAGAATTGAAGGACATCGAACACTGTCAGTTGCGATTGGTGGAAGTGATGACTTCACTGGACAGAACCTTCTGCTACTACACAGACAGGCACAACCAGGTTAACAGACAAAAGCAAACCTTCATCACACATTTCCTGCGGCCTCAACAAAGTGAGGAATCACTCCCTTCAACTTCAACAGAGCCATATCCTGGGGAGGATCAAGAGGATGATGCAATGTCTGAGGTGTCAGAAAGACTTTGAAGGGTTTATGAACAAAGTGGGTGCATTAGCTAGTGAAAATGTCGAAAGTGGTGGTGACGAGAGTGGCGAGGAAGGTGGTGGGTCGGGTGCTGCAGGAGGTGCACACTAGGTGCCTCACCCTGCCTTGGATCCCCTTCTTAAGTCCATCAAGCTTGTTGTCCTCTTGAGTTAAGGTGAGCAGCCATATTCTTGTTGGTTTAGTTAAATCATATCCTTGTTGATTTAGTAAAGCCATAATCTTGGTTCACTTTATTAGGTCATATGTCTTAGATACTTTCCCTGTACAGTACAATACTGTACTCAGGTCTGAAAGGAGTCTAAAGGGTTGCCCATGAAGGGGGGTGCCGCCCATATTATTATTATTATTATTATTATTATTATTTTTAGGTGGGAAAAAAGATCTGGATGATGACGATGATAATGATGTCAAACTTTAAATAACCTTCAATAAAGTTTGTTTTATTAAGCCTGGCCTCCCCATCACCCCTTACAGCCAGCCCAGTCCACAGGCAATAACAAAATTACAAAAAGCATAATATACTACATTAAAACCACCATCATCATCCAACTCTTTCCCTTATCAGACATGGCTTCAGCAAATCAGTAACAAAATAGTACACACCACATACAACACTAGGTAAGTCACGCAGAACATCGTGCTGAATCAAGTTCGTCCTAAAACATTACATATATTTACAGGTAAAATAGGGAGGTAGGTTCTGGAAGCCCAATACTATACAGATAACTAGTGTATATTAAGACAGGTTATCAAAAATGCCCCAAGGCAGTGCGTTTACACACAATATCGCCGACTGGACGCACCAGTGCATCCTAACCTAACAGAGAGGTTTTGTCCCCAAATACCCATCATAATTTTAACCACCAACGACTGCCACTAAACCTAACCTTGAAAGCCTACAATACCAAACGTGCAAAAAATTCTAACCTGATCAACACGTAAAAAATCGCTACCCAGTGCCTCATGAATGGAAGAGGGCAAATGTGGTACCAATTTATAAGGGAGGAAAAAGGGAAGAACCCCTAAATTATAGACCAGTGTCCCTGACCAGCATGGTCGCAAAATTGTGCAAAAGAATTCTGAAAGACAGATGGATAAAATATCTGGAAGAGATGAATATTTTGGCTGACAGTCAGTTTGGATTTAGAAGTGGAAGGTCATGTGTTTCCAACTTGCTGAGTTTTTATTCAAGAGTGATTGACGTGCTTCAGGAGAGAGATGGTTGGATGGATTGTGTGTACAGTATTTAGATTTTAAAGAAGGCCTTCGACAAGGTACCCCATAAGAGACTAATGTGGAAACTAAAGCATATAGGAGGGTTGAAGGAGAACCTTCTGGAATGGATGAAAGACTTTTTGAGAGACAGACAAATGAGGACAGTAATAAAGGATACGATGTCTGGATGGAGGGAAGTAACAAGTGGAAACCCAGGGCTCGGTGTTGACGCCAGTAATGTTCCTGATTTATGTAAATGATAAGGTAGTTGGAGTGAACAGTTATGCAAGTCTGTTTGCTGATGACGCAAAGATCTCGAGGAAGGTAGAGGTTGAGGAGGATTGCAAAATGCTGCAGGAAGATCTGGATAGGATACACAAATGGAGCCGGATGTGGGAAATGAAATTCAATGGAAAGAAATGTAAAATATTGGAAATGGGTAAAAGTACCAAGAGGCCATCATTGAATTATTTGATGGGTAATGAACCAATAACAAAAGCGAGTGAAGAGAAAGATTTGGGTGTGCTGGTCCAGGGCAGTTTGTCACCTAAAAAACACATTAATAAGACAGTTAGAGAGACGTATAAACTCCTGACTAATATAAGAGTAGCTTTTCATTAAATGGATGAGGAGATGATGAAAAAATTAATAGTGGCCATGATTCACCCCAGGTAGGAATATGCAGCAGTAGTGTGGTCCCAACACAAAAAGAAAGACATAAACAAGATTGAGAGAGTACAAAGAACAGCAACCAAGATGGTCCCCAGTCTGACAGATCTGTCGTACAGAGAGAGGCTGGAAAAGCTGGATTTGCCTTCCTCAGAAGAAAGGAGAAAGAGAGGTGACATGATTGCAGTGTTCAGGACCATGATGGGAGTAGATAAAATTGACAAAGAAGATCTGTTTTTATGGGATAAGAGAGTAACAAGAGGACACGGCATGAAACTGAGCAAGCCAAGCTGCTTGAAGGATATCAAGAAATATAGTTTTCCTTATAGATGTATAGACCTATGGAATAACCTGGACAAAGAGATCATCCAGTCTAAAAACTTAAACGCATTTAAAGCTAAATCTGACTTATTGAGAAACAGAGACGGGACCCCACGAGCGTAGCTCATTTCCTGTATATCACAATTAGGTAAATACAAGTATCAAGATGAGCATAGTGATAGAAAACAGAAGAGGACAGGACAGAAAGAAAGACTGGAGACAAAAAGGCCCCTTTTAGTCGCCTCTTACGACAAGCAGGGATACTGGGGAAGTATTCTTTCCCCCCTTCCCCAGGGGGTCCACACACTCAAGAGAAATTACAAGTTTAATCCCTTCCCACCTGCTGCTTCTCTATTCAGTCACTAATTCCTTAGGTCAAACTCTATGACCTCAACCTATTTCTTTTACGGTATGTTTCTCACAACTTTACCCTCAGCATTCACACCTCTCACCCTCTCCACACAGTTGTCACCCTCCATCCTCTCCAGCATCAATGTACACCTTCTTCTCATATCAATAACACATTCAGGTCCCATCCTTCCTCTAAACTATATATATACAATCCTGATCCCACCAGGCCAGTCATTCCATGCCCACTTCACTATTTCTTATCACTGCTTACAAAAAATCAGCAACCTTCCTTCCTTGTTGTATATTTTCAAGCACTTCACCCTCCAAACTTCAATCCTAAATCATCACACTGTCCAAGTACTTAAACGCACTCACACTTTTCATTTCCTCATCATCCCACATCACCCTGCATCCCTAATTTCTTTCGAGGACCATAACTTTACTTTTCCCTACATTCACCATTAGATTCCATATCTTACACACCCTTAGAACCTCATTCACCAAGCCTTGAAGTTCCCCTTTCTCCTCACTTAACAATACAGTATCATCTGCAAACAACAGTACAGGGACTTTCCAAATGTTGTTCTCTCTCCTTAAAGCCATGATATACCAGCAAAATCTGACTTATAGTAACACCCAGAGTGGAACAACAGATGTCTCCACATCAAAGACCAGAGTGAGTGGCAGACAGATCAGTCATGACTTCGTCTGTCTGATAACTAAGGGGGCAAGGAAATTGTGTATGGAAGTCGTGCTAAGTATGCTATGCAGAACTAAAAACAGCGTCATATGTTGGTGTTTCAGGAAGCCTCTGGACTCTGCACCAGCACCTCGCTATACAGGACTGACGCTGCAGCTCAGGCCTCAATACTCCTGCATACACAAGCAGGCCTGGGACAAGGGAGGTCCAAAAGGGTCCTGTAGCCAAACAAAGGCCTGTGTGATGTAGTCCAAGGTGCATAACCAGGCAGGGGCAGCTGAAGGAACCTACGGCAAAGTGCCCGCAAACTGTTACCTCCAAGAAAACAAAATCAAAATAACAAAGACCCAAATTCAAGAACCATTCATTTTGAGATGCCTGGACACACTGCATTTGAAAGACTGGAGGTCATAGCCAATACGAAACACAGACAAAGGGAGGCAGTTCCAGAGTTGACCTGTTGTATACATGACGAATTGGGGGTAATGGTTAACTCTTGCAATAGAGAGCTGGACTGAAAAGGGATGAGAGTTTGTTGCTAGACAAGTACTACGTGCCTGTCATAGTAGATGAGGGATGCAAGCATACAGTTCAGAGGAGCAGTGACCAATGAAGTGGTGACAATAAAGAGATAAAGATGCAACAGCGTGGTAAAGAGACAGAGGTTGAAGGGAGCCAGTAAGAGGAGGCGGGTTAATGAAACGAAAAACCTTTGACTCCACCTTGTTGAGATGGAATGTACATGGGGAGTCTCCCCATACGTGAGAGTTGTACTCTACATTGGCGAATAAACTCACGTAGAAGGTTAACAATTGTACTGGAGTCAAGAATGTACATAGTTGGCTTAGCAAATCTAATCTTTTGGAAGCAGATTTTACTATCTATCTATCTATCTATTGCCAGACGCCTCAATCCCGTATGGGGTGGCCACAAACAAACCACCTCCAAGTCGCCCTGTCCCCCGCCATTTCTCTGCCCTGCTCCCAACTCACACCCCCCTCTCTCATATACCTCTCCACCCCATCCCTCCATCTCATCCTTGGCCTCCCCCTCCCTCTTCCCCCCTCCACCTCACTCACATACACTCTCTTCGTCAGTCTTTCACCCTCCATCCTCTCTACATGGCTAAACCACCTCAGTGTGTTCCTCATAAGGCTTCCATTCACATCAATATCCACACCATAACGCTCCTTTATATCCTCATTCATCAGCCTGTCTCTCCTTGTGACTCCACAGGCTCCTCTTAAATAACTCATTTCCACGCTCTCGCTCTTGACTTGTGTCCTTCCAACAACGTTCAAGCTTCACTTCCGTACGTTAGAGTTGGTATCACAATACTGTCATGTAGTAACTTTTTCACTTCCATGCTCACTTCCCTGTTTCTTATCACTGCTTTCAAAGAACCAGCAACCTTTCTTCCCTGCTGTACCCTTTCAAGCACTTCACCCTCCAAACCTCCATCCTTACTCATCACACTACCCAAGTACTTAAATGTACTCAAATTTTCCAATTCCCCACCATCCATCCAACCTCGCTGTACATTCACTAACTTCACCTCTCTCAAAGACCATCACGTTACTCTTCCCTACATTCACCTTTAGATTCCGTTTCTTACACACTCTCCCAAACTCATCCACCGAGCCTTGCAGCTCCTCTTCGTCTTCACTCAACAACACAGTATCATCTGCAAACAACAGTACAGGGAGTTTCCAAACACTATCCTCTCTCACCAGGGCCACTCCAACATCCACTACCCTACCTTGTACCTCTTTTATTATCCCATCCATGTACAGATTGAACAACCATGGAGACATGACACATCCCTGTTACAAACCAACTTTCAAAGAGAAAAATTTACTTAGTTCACCATCCACACGCACTGCAGCCTTCGCACCATCATACATACTCTTCACAGCATTCAACAACTTCCCATCTACTCCATATATTCTTAACACTTTCCACAATCCTTGTCTATCCACCCTGTCATATGCTTTCTCCAAATCCATGAAAGCCGCATACAACTTCTTTCCCTTCTCTAGAAACTTTTCCACTAAAGATCTAAGAATGAATATCTGATCTACACAACCTCTTCCCTTCCTAAAGCCTCCCTGATCTTCTCCAACTAATTTCTCTGTTCTTTCTCTAACTCTGTCTATAAGTATCCAACCATACACTTTTCCTATTATACTAAGAAGACAAATGCCCCTATGAATACCACACACTTCTTTTTCCCCTTTTCCTTTGTACAAGGGAATAATTATACCTGACTTCCAATCCTCCGGGACTCTACCTTCCTCCCAGGCCAATCTGCACATCTTCCACATCCATTCTACTACTATCACTCCCCTATGCTTCAGCATTTCACCACACACTCCATCAATTCCTGGGGCTTTCCACAATTTAACTTTCTTCATTGCTTCCACAACTTCTATCCTACTGATTTCTTCCTGTCTTCTCACCTCCCTCCTTCTCCCAGCCATTCCCCAGCCACTTATACTCGCATTACTTCCATCCTCTATGTTCAACAATTCCTTAAAGTGTTCTCTCCATCTGCTCACTTCTTCTCCGTTCTCCACTAGTAATCTACCATTTTTATCTTTCACTCCCCAGCTAACTTCACTTCCACCCTGTTTTACTCTATTCACCTCTTTCCAGAACATTTTCTTACAGTCCCTCCGCTTTACACTCAAATTCCTTCCAAATTCCTCATCCACTCTCTTCTTACTCTCTCTTACTAATCTTTTCACCTCTCTCTTTCTTTCTACATATAACTCTCTCTTCCGCCTCTCAACTTCTTCCACACCCCTATTTCTCATCCATTCATTGCATGCTTTCTTCTTTTGTGCCACAACCTGTCTCACCTCTTCAGTCCACCACGCTGTTCCTTGCACCCCCCTCCGTCTTCTCTTCCTTCCACACACCGCATCACATGCTGCACATATATCTCCTGTAAATATCCTACACACACCTTCCACGTCTCCCATCCGCTCCAATTCATATTTGCCCAATCGTTCTTCCACTTCTCTCTTATACTCTGCCTTTTTCTCATCCTCTTGTAACCTTTCCACTCTCCTTGCAATTACTCCTTCCTCTCGTCTTTCTCTTTACAAGAGATGTAATATGTTCTTTCCATGATAAATCCAGAAAGAATGAAACCCCAATTATGTTTAACCCTAAACCGTGGGCTTGTTTTGCTTTGACTTGCGTGTCATGCGGGCATATTCGCGCTCTGACAGACCCTCTAAAAATATTTGCCAAAAATCAGTTCTTAGTCCGAGAATATTAAAAATATAGCGCGAGAATATTAAAATTACATACGCATATGGCACATACCTTCAGCTTTCTCCTGCGATGTTTGTTGAGCCTTCGTCGAGCACTGTAGGACTTGTCGAGACCTCTGAATTTGGGTAACGAAGTCTCCGCTTCACACTTCCCGACAACCCGTAATATGATTACCACAGCCTGGCATTATCACTAGAAACACTATTCTCTGATTCTCAAATAGTTTGGAATCCATACTCCCCCAAAAAAAACACTGTGAAAGCAATGAAAATTACGAGGGCGTATGACCATCCCACTTCCGATCGTTCGCCGCTGGTGTTGTCTATTATTCATAAAAACACTCACAATTTATATCTCTATTACTATATAACACTTATATATGTCTACAGTCTTAATCCATAAGTTTCCTTCAGTAATAGTAGTTTATTGTCACTGTAGGCATTCAATTTCTCTTTCAGTAAAATACGTAGCATTCACTTTCTCGTCCTGTATACTAGAATTGAGAGTGAATCTGTCACTTTCACCTTCACTCTCATAACTCACAGTATTCATACATGCTAGAGTGAAACTTTCACTTTCATTACTCCTAGTATATATACTTGTATTCTTATATTACTACTCATTTACATTTCTATTTACATTCTCTATTTTATTTACATTATTTACATTTCTATTTTATTTACACTGTGTTATGCACTGTCACTTGAAGTAACTTATAAAACTATTTTCCACTGTTCACTTATATTTACATTCATTTGCTTTCACTTGCTGTTTACACATTATTTACATTTCCACTTGCACTGTTTTACTCACCAGAAAGATCGTAGTCACTGTCTATCATTTTCATTGACAAATTAGCCAGTTCACATTCCACAACACTCACTTATCCATTTACCTCTTGCCACGCGATGTTTCGTAGGGGGTAGAGTTCATAGGGCCCTTTGCATGGGGTAAAAAGGGGCGGAATTTGACAGGCGCGAATCCAACGTGCTTTCACCTTTAAAGACGACAGTAAACTGAATACAGTGTATGGTGGCCTGCCTAGGGGAAGTGCAGTGCTGCCAATCTCAGCCTGGTGACAGCTGCTAATATATACACTATGAAATGATTGGCAGGAAAGCTAGACAATACATAATAAATTAGGTAGTTCCAGGTGAATGTAAATATCACATTGGCTTCTCCCTTCCCTCCTTATATATATTTTTATTACAAGAATAGATTATGCAGCATATTTCAAGAGGAAATAAACAGCGAAAATTAGCGAACGAGTGCACGTGAGGTGTTGTCAGGTGATAATTAGCCAATTCTAGGTGTATGGCACTCTCACTTACCTTATTTCTTTCTTGTATATATTATTTGGTATAAGAATAGGGCATAGGGCTTATTTCAATGGATGAAATCAGTGAAAAATTCAAGGGAAGATTTACTTAGCGTAGCATGGCCGGGCAGGCGAGAGTATTGGGTAATGGAGGGGAGGTAGGGAGGGGAATCAAGAACGGGGAGAAATGGCTAAATTGTCAACAATGGATAGGAGTACAGATGAGATTAGGAGTGCTGACTAGTGATGGACATTGGCAGTACTGATAGATGATACAAGCCACCACTTCAAAGCCCGGGCGAATTCAAAATAACACAGAATCACTAAAGTGTCGCCCCGCGGTATGATCCCTTGCTCTCAAGCGTAATGAAATGATGACCCGCGGTTAAGGGGTTAACCAACACACTCACACCACCATATCCATCTGCCTTACCCTGCCAAAACAACTTGTGATCACAATCCCTCCCGGCAATCACTCAGCATGATCCACACGAACACCTGACTTCTTCCACATATCCAACATCCACCCACCTCCTACTGAATGCCTCAGCTACTTCCTTCGCTCTACCCCTCTCATAACCCTGTATCCTCGTCCTTGTTTACCTGTCTCATAGTACTCCCTTCTATCATTCTTGTACTGATCAATTATCCTTCTTCCATACTCATCATACTCTCACTGTCTGGCTTCATCTACCATTTGCTTTACTCTCTTTTCAAATCTCCTATATTCCTATTTCCATCTTTCTATCACTTCCAAAGACACACTTCTCTGAAGCATCTTCTTCCAAGGCTTCCTTTTCTTCTTCAAGTCTATATCTCTATCACTTCTGTCCTTTTAGACACTCATTCAACTGCTGCCTTTCTTTGTTTATAAGGGCTCCAACAACCTTGCGTGTATTGGTCTTGCTCACCACTGGCCAGCTCTCCATGCAGATCAACCTCTAGCAGCTTCTCTATTCAGTCCTTTAATCATAAGGTCACACTCACTGACTTTGACCCAAATATTTTTCTGGTCTTTCTCTTGCAAGTCTACACTCAACATTCACACCTCTCACCCTCTGCACGAAGTTGTCATCCTTCATTCTCTCAACTATTTATGTTATCCACTTAAAGTCTCTGAAACTAACACTTTGCCCTATATACAGCTGACCTTCAAAACTACACACAAATAGGGGAAGAGGCTGTCTCAGTATATATATATATATATATATGTAAAATATGCACATAAAAATACTGAGCTCAAGCAATAGTAAATTGACCAGAATATAAATGTAAAATAAGTGGCAATAAGTGGAATTTTAGCTCACCAGGGTTTGACTTCCCGAAGAGCGTTTATTTTCCAGGCGTAATGGTGGACTCTTATTAATACAACACCTTCTCATATCTACACAAATATATTTATATTTGCATTACTATGGGTTAGTTAAGTTACCATTAGCTAGCTTAGCATAACTTGGTTAGGTTAGGTTAGTTTAGCCTGTGTTATCTATGGCTGGGTTAGGCCGTCCTACTGTGAGGCTAATACTGTATAAATATATTTGGGTGGATCTGAGTAGCTTTCACAAAGTCCACTGCCCACTTGGTAAAAAAAAAAAAAAACTTATTTTTCATGAATCTATAATTTCCACTTTCCAGGGCAGCACCCTTCCCCTTGTACACACTTACAGTCACATTCTTCACCCAGTCATCTGGGACAACACACTCATATACAGTATAATTGTAAATATCGTCAACAACCCAGTCCTATACCTACTGAGGCCTTCAGCATTTCAGTTGTCAACCCAGACACACCTGCCACTTTCCCCACCTGCATCCTGCCTATTGTCCAGCTCACAGTAGCAGCAGCATTCAAAGGCCAAGGACCAAACACTGGATCTCCAGACTCCAAACCTACCCTGGTCCAGTCATTCAGCAACCGGTTATAATGCTCTCTGGAGGCATTTTCAATATCATCACTGTCCGCCACTATCATTCCTTTATCATTCTTCACACACTGCTCACCTATGATATCCCTGTTTTCCCTCTTCACCTCATTTGAGACCTTAAACACCATTTTTCTTTCTTTCAGCACTATTTAGATTATACAGTCAAGTTTCAGAGACTAGGAGTTTCCATTTGTACCTCCTTCCTGGCACTACATTTGGCAGCTAATTATTCATCTCTGTGACCACACCCTTTCCATTCCCAGAAATGCCTCTTTCCTTAACAGCAACATCTACACCCTCATCCTGACTATTTTTGGTGTGCCCCTCACAACGTTACCCTTGACATTCATACCTCTCACCCTCCTCATCCAACTATCATTATCCATCCTCTTTATCTATCTATTCTATTGCCAGATGCCTTAACCCCTTAAACGCGGCCGTTAACAGTCGACCCCCCCCGAGTGGCGGGGATGTATCGTGGTCTGAGTACCTGTAGGAAAATATTAGCCAAAAATCAGAGATTAACCTAGAACATTATACTTGCTATGGCAGATAGTACTTACATTCAGCTTTCTCCAGAGACAGGTGTTAAGCCTTCGTGGACTACCCAAGGACTTGTGGAGACTTGCAAAGTTGGGTAACCAAATCTTCACTTTCACATCTCCAGCAACCCGGTTTCCCCTCTACCACAGCCTCATTCTGTCACAGTAAACTTTATACTACAACGTAAAGGTAGTTTGGAATCTGTATTTGTACAATAAGCACTGAAAATAAGGCTAAAATCAACGAAGCGTACGGCTGACATGCAGCCCGGCGGCGGTCTTCCAGTCACTCAACAAACATTTCCATTTTCACAGCTAAAAACATGTATACTACATTATTTTCAATCATATTACTTCCCAAAAGATCACCGCGGCGCGCCTTTTATTCTGCCTTACGCCCGTCACTTTATTCTTGTTCCTGTAGGCTGCTTGCACTGACTCGGAAGAGCTAGAACTCGCCATAATGTCACTTTGAAAGCCTGCAGTAAACTGACGCTAAACAGGGGCAAACCGTGAGAAAAAAAGCTAGTGTTACAACTGGGGAAACAAGCGTTTCCTATTAGCATAAACTGCTTGTGAGAGGAGAGCGCAGATTTACAGTTCTGAGCACTCAGAGCGCTGCCATGTATCACAGCCAGGCTGGCCGGGGCGTGGGGGGGGGGGGAGGACGGGGAAAAACGCGATACTTGGCAACAATGGAGGCCAGTACTACAAAGGTAAAGTATGCTAATTGTAGTTAAAGGGTGGTGGTACTGATAGACAATACCAGCTGGAGCCTGCTTGCCCGCGATTATTGAAAATTTACTAGAATCGCAAACGAGACGATTCGACGTTATGCCCTTTTCGCAGAGCGTCGCAAACGCGACGATCCGCTTTTAAAGCGTTAACCTCATACAGGGTGGCCACAAACAAATTGCCTCCATGTCACCATGTCCCCCATCATTTCATTGCCCTCCTACCAGCTCACACCCCCCTCTCTCATATACATCTCCACTTCATCCTTCCATCTCATCCTTTGCCTCCCCCTCCCATTCCCCCCTTCCACCTCATTCACATCCACTCTCCTCGTCAGTCTCTTGCTCTCCATTCTCTCCACAGAAGAAGAACCCCTGAATTATAGACCAGTGTCCCTAACCAGGATGGTCGCAAAATTGTGTGAAAGAAATCTGAAAGATAGATGGATAAAATATCTGAAGAGATGAATATTTTAGCTGACAGTCAGTTTGGATTTAGAAATGGAAGGTCATGTGTTTCCAACTTGTTGAGTTTTTACTAAAGAGCGATTGACGTGCTTCAGGAAAGAGAAGGTTGGGTGGATTGTGTGTATTTAGATTTGGAGAAGGCCTTTGACAAGGTACCCCATAAGAGACTAATGTGGAAACTAGAGCATATAGGAGGTCTGAAAGGGAACCTCCTAGAATGGATGAAAGACTTTTTGAGAGACAGACAAATGAGGACAGTAATAAAGGATACGATGTCTGGATGGAGGGAAGTAACAAGTGGAGTCCCAGGGCTCGGTGTTGACGCCAGTAATGTTCCTGATTTATGTAAATGATATGGTAGATGGAGTGAACTGTTATGCAAGTCTGTTTGATGATGACGCAAAGATCTTGAGGAAGGTAGAGGTTGAGGAGGATTGTAAAATGCTGCAGGATGATCTGGATAGGATACACGAATGGAGCCGGATGTGGGAAATGAAAATTAATGCAAAGAAATGTAAAATATTGGAAATGGGTAAAAGTACCAAGAGGCCATCATTGAATTATTTGATGGGTAATGAACCAATCACAAAAGCGAGAGAAGAGAAAGATTTGGGTGTGCTGGTCCAGCACAGTTTGTCACCTGAAAAACACATTAACAAGACAGTTAGAGAGACGTATAAACTCCTGACTAATATAAGAGTAGGTTTTCATTAAATGGATGAGGAGATGATGAAAAAATTAATAGTGGCCATGATTCACCCCAGGTAGGAATATGCAGCAGTAGTGTGGTCCCAACACAAAAAGAAAGACATAAACAAGATTGAGGGAATACAAAGAACAGCAACCAAGATGGTCCCCAGTCTGGCAGATCTGTCGTACAGAGAGAGGCTAGAAAAGCTGGATTCGCCTTCCTCAGAAGAAAGGAGAAAGAGAGCCGACATGATTGCAGTGTTCAGGACCATGATGGGAGTAGATAAAATTGACAAAGAAGATCTGTTTTTATGGGATAAGAGAGTAACAAGAGGACACAGCATGAAACTCAGCAAGCCAAGCTGCTTGAAGGATATCAAGAAATATAGTTTTCCTTATAGATGTATAGACCTATGGAATAACCTGGACAAAGAGATCGTCCAGTCTAAAAACTTAAACGCGTTTAAAGCTAAATTTGTCTTATTGAGAAACAGAGACGGGACCCCACGAGCGTAGCTCATTTCCTGTATATCACAATTAGGCAAATACAATTAGGTAAATACAAATATCAAGAAGAGCATAGTGATAGAAAACAGAAGAGGACAGGACAGAAAGAAAGACTGGAGACAAAAAGGCCCCTTTTAGTCGCCTCTTACGACAAGCAGGGATACTGAGGAAGTATTCTTTCCCCCCTTCCCCAGGGGGTCCACACACTCAAGAGAAATTACAAGTTTAATCCCTTCCCACCTGCTGCTTCTCTATTCAGTCACTAATTCCTTAGGTCAAACTCTATGACCTAAACCTATTTCTTTTACGGTATGTTTCTCACAACTTTACCCTCAGCATTCACACCTCTCACCCTCTCCACTCAGTTGTCACCCTCCATCCTCTCCGGCATCAATGTACCCCTTCTTCTCATATCACTAACACATTCAGGTCCCATCCTTCCTCTAAACTATATATATACAATCCTGATCCCACCAGGCCAGTCATTCCATGCCCACTTCACTGTTTCTTATCACTGCATACAAAAAATCAGCAACCGTCCTTCCTTGTTGTACATTTTCAAGCACTTCACCCTCCAAACTTCAATCCTTACTCATCACACTATCCAAGTACTTAAACGCACTCACACTTTCCATTTCCTCATCATCCAACATCACTGTGCATCCCTCATTTCTCTCGAGGACCATAACTTTACTCTTCCCTACATTCACCATTAGATTCCATATCTTACACACTCTTAGAACCTCATTCACCAAGCCTTGAAGTTCCCCTTTGTCCTCACTTAACAATACAGTATCATCTGCAAACAACAGTACAGGGAGTTCCCAAATGTTGCTCTCTCTCTTAAAAGTCGCTCCAACACAATACTAATGCTCTATTATCTATCGTTCATTATCAACATATTCTAATGTCAAAGTCTGTACGCTGAGCTATGAATATCCACCTCCATTACTGACCAATTCACACTACCGTACAGCATTAAAATCCTAACACATGCCGCATAAAAGCACTTATTACCCTCCTACCGAGGTAGCCCCACTTCCAGCGCATATCATGTCCCACAAATAACAAAACTCCTCCACACACTGAAGACACACTCCACCAAACTTAATCCTTTCCTACATCTCTGTCTTGCCACACTCTCCCCTCCACACCAAACACACAAAATCACCATTACAGTATTTTGTTTTGGAATAGCCTGCTTCCTCAACATATGAGAAGGTGACTCCCCCCGTAATACACACCTCCCCTCCAAAGACTGGCCAGAGAACGTAAGACCACCTTAAACCTGGACAGGTATCAACAGCCAGCATCCCCTAGATTGGGACACTCAAGTACCAGCTGCTGCAGTCAATGGCACCAGTTTTCAAAAAAAGGAATGGGCTTTCCCTCAAGGCAATGGCAATGCATCAGTGAAGGGGTAGGGCTGTATTAACTCCATGGTTGGTCACCTCCTGTAGCTTGCTTGGTACAGGAAGTGTGCCCCATGCATGCTGCCAGGAGGGAAGGACAGCAGCCTAAATCACAGGGACATAAGCTCTGCTGGGGACAGGACAGGTCCATGGTTGGTCACCTCCTGTAGCTTGCTTGGAACAGAAAGTGTGCCCCATGCATGCTGCCAGGAGGTAGGGACTGCAGCCTTAATCAATGGGAAGTAATCTCTGTTGGTGACAGGTCTAACAGAGACATCAAGAATCACTGCTGCCCTTGCTGCCTCACCTGCACAATCATTTCCCTGCGGTCCAATGTGGGCTGCCACCCAGCATAGTGGCCCACGAGGTGGAACTTTCCTCAAATTTTCAACACTAAAGGGTGAGGAGAGTTGAAATGCTTAACGGCAGACAAGGCAGCCCTGCAGCCACTAAAAATCATAAAACTAATTGCATCAAAGGTGAGGATATGCTGGAGAGCCAACAGAATTGCTGACAGCTTCACAGGAAAAATTAAGGCAGAGGAGGGTAGGGTGCCACTCTGGCTAAAATTACGGAAGACAACCTCAAATCCAATGCCAGCCATCAGTAAACATGGACAGACCCAGCATGAGGGCAAAATTAACTAGAAGCTGGGTGTGGATCACCACATCTGATGTTACGGACTTTGAAGCCATGATATAACAGCAAAATCTGACTTATAGTAACACCCAGAGTGGAACAACAGATGTCTCCACATCAAAGACCAGAGTGAGTGGCAGACAGATCAGTCAAGACTTCCTCTGTCTGATAACTAAGGAGGCAAGGAAATTGCGTATGGAAACTGCATATGGAAGTTGTGGAAAGTGTGTTAGGCAGAACTAAAAACAGCGTCATATGTTGGTGTTCAGGAAGCCTCTGGACTCTGCACCAGCACCTCGCTATACAGGACTGACGCTGTAGCTCCAGCCTCAATACTCCTGCATCCACAAGCAGGCCTGGGACAAGGGAGGTGCAAAAGGGTCCTGTAGCCAAACAAAGGCCTGTGTGATGTAGTCCAAGGTGCATAACCAGGCAGAGGTAGCTGAAGGAACCTAAGGCAAAGTGCCCGCAAACTGTTACGTCCAAGAAAACAAAAACAAAATAACAAAGAGCCAAATTCAAGAACCATTCATTTTGAGAAGCCTGGACACACTGCATTTGAAAGACTGGAGGTCTTAAGCTGTAGGAAATACTGAAGAAGGCAGGCAGTTCCAGAGTTGACCTGTTGTATACATGACGAATTGGGGGTAATGGTTAACGCTTGCAATAGAGAGCTGGACTGAAAAGGGATGAGAGTTTGTTGCTAGACGGGTACTACGTGCCTGTCATAGCAGATGAGGGATGCAAGCATACAGTTCAGAGGAGCAGTGACCAATGAAGTGGTGACAATAAAGAGATAAAGATGCAACAGCGTGGTAAAGAGACAGAGGTTGAAGGGAGCCAGTAAGAGGAGGCGGGTTAATGAAACGAAAAACATTTGACTCCACCTTGTTGAGATGGAATGTACATGGGGAGTCTCCCCATACGTGAGAGTTGTACTCTACATGGGCGAATAAACCCATGTAAAAGGTTAACAATTGTGCTGGAGTCAAGAAGGTACAGAGTTGGTTTAGCAAATCTAATCTTTTGGAAGCAGATTTTACTATCTATCTATTGCCAGACACCTCAATCCCGTTTGGGGTGGCCACAAACAAATCACCTCCTTGTCGCCCTGTCCCCCGCCATTTCACTGCCCTGCTCCCAACTCACATCCCCCTCTCTCATATACCTCTCCACCCCATCCCTCCATCTCATCCTTGGCCTCTCCCTCCCTCTTCCCCCCTCCACCTCACTCACATACATTCTCTTCGTCAGTCTTTCACCCTCCATCCTCTCCACATGGCCAAACCACTTCAGTGTGTTCCTCATAAGGCTTCCATTCACATCAACATCCACACCACAACGCTCCTTTATATCCTAATTCATCAGCCTGTCTCTCCATGTGACTCCACAGGCTCCTCTTAAATAACTCACTTCCACGCTCTCACTCTTGACTTGTGTCCTTCCAACAACGTTCAAGCTTCACTTCCGTACGTTAGAGTTGGTATCACAATACTGTCATGTAGTAACTTTTTCACTTCCATGCTCACTTCCCTGTTTCTTATCACTGCTTTCAAAGAACCAGCAACCTTTCTTCCCTGCTGTACCCTTTCAAGCACTTCACCCTCCAAACCTCCATCCTTACTCATCACACTACCCAAGTACTTAAACGTACTCACATTTACCAATTCCCCACCATCCAACCTCCCTGTACATTCACTGACTTCACCTCTCTCAAAGACCATCACTTTACTCTTCCCTACATTCACCTTTAGATTCCGTTTCTTGCACACTCTCCAAAACTCATCCACCAAGCCTTGCAGCTCCCCTTCGTCTTCACTCAACAACACAGTATCATCTGCAAACAACAGTACAGGGAGTTTCCAGACACTATCCTCTTTCACCAGGGCCACTCCAACATCCACTACCCTACCTTGTACCTCTTTTATTACCCCATTCATGTACAGATTGAACAACCATGGAGACATGACACATCCCTGTTTCAATCCAACTTTCAAAGAGAAAAATTCACTTAGTTCACCATCCAAACGCACTGCAGCCTTCGCACCATCGTACATACTCTTCACAGCATTCAACAACTTCCCATCTACTCCATATATTCTTAACACTTTCCACAATCCTTGTCTATCCACCCTGTCATATGCTTTCTCCAAATCCATGAAAGCCGCATACAACTTCTTTCCCTTCTCTAGAAACTTTTCCACTCAAGATCTAAGAATGAATATCTGATCTACACAACCTCTTCCCTTCCTAAAACCACCCTGTTCTTCTCCAACTATTTCCACTGTTACTACTTTAACTCTGTCAATAAGTATCCTACCATACACTTTTCCTATTACACTAAGAAGACAAATGCCCCGATTACCACACACTTATTTTTCCCCATTCCCTTTGTACAAGGGAATAATTATACCTGACTTCCAATCCAATCTGCATATCTTTCACATCCATTCTACTACTATCTCTCCCCCATGCTTCAGCATACCGCCACACACTCCACCAATTCCTGGGGCTTTCCCCAGTTTGACTTTCTTCATTGCTTCCACAACTTCTAGCCTACTGATTTCTTCCTGTCTTCTCACCTCCTTCCTTCTCCCAGCCATTCCCCAGCCGCTTATACTCGCATTACTTCCATCTTCTATGTTCAACAATTGCTTAAAATGTTCTTTCCATCTCCTCACTTTTTCTCCCTTCTCCACTAGTAATCTACCATTATTTATCTTTCACTCCCCTGCTAACTTCAATGCTACCCTGTCTTACTCTCTTCACCTACTTCCAGAACATTTTCTTACAGTCCCTCCACTTTACACTCAAATTCCTTCCAAATTCCTCATCCACTCTCTTCTTACTCTCTCTTACTAATCTTTTCACCTCTCTCTTTCTTTCTACATATAACTCTCTCTTCCACCTCTCAACTTCTTCGACACCCCTATTTCTCATCCATTCATTGCATGCTTTCTTCTTTTCTGCCACAGCCTGTCTCACTTCTTCAGTCCACCACGCTGTTCCTTGCACCCCCCTCCGTCTTCTCTTCCTTCCACACACCACATCACATGCTGACATATATCTCCTGTAAATATCCTACACACACCTTCCAAGTCTCCCATCCGCTCCAATTCATATTTGCCCAATCGTTCTTCCACTTCTCTCTTATACTCTGCCTTTTTCTCATCCTCTTGTAACCTTTCCACTCTCCTTGCAATTACTCCTTCCTCTCGTCTTTCTCTTTACAAGAGATGTAATATGTTCTTTCCATGATAAATCCAGAAAGAATGAAACCCCAATTATGTTTAACCCTAAACCGTGGGCTTGTTTTGCTCTGACTTGCGTGTCATGCGGGCATATTCGCGCTCTGACAGACTCTCTAAAAATATTTGCCAAAAATCAGTTCTTAGTCCGAGAATATTAAAAATATAGCGCGAGAATATTAAAATTACATATGCATAGGGCACATACCTTCAGCTTTCTCCCGGGATGTTTGTTGAGCCTTCGTCGATTACTGTAGGACTTGTGGAGACCTCTGAATTTGGGTAACGAAGTCGCCGCTTCACACTTCCCGACAACCCGTAATATGATTACCAAAGCCTGGTATTATCACTAGAAACACTATTCTCTGATTCTCAAATAGTTTGGAATCCATACTCCCCTCCCCCCAAAAAAAAAAAAACACTGTGAAAGCAAAGAAAATTAAGAGCGCAAATGACCTTCCCACTTCCGATCGTTAGCCGCTGGTGTTCTGTCATTTATTATTCATAAAAACACTCACAGTTTATATTTCTATTACTATATAACACTTATATATATCTACAGTCTTAATCCATAAGTTTCCTTCAGTAATAGTAGTTTATTGTCATTGTAGGCATTCAATTTCTCTTTCAGTAAAATACGTAGCATTCACTTTCTCGTCCTGTATACTAGCACTGAGAGTGAATGTCACTTTCACCTTCACTTTCATAACTCACAGTATTCATACATGCTAGAGTGAAACTTTCACTTTCATTACTCCTAGTATATATACTTGTATTCTTATATTACTACTCATTTACATTTCTATTTACATTCTCTATTTTATTTACATTATTTACATTTCTATTTTATTTACACTGTGTTAGGCACTGTCACTTGAAGTAACTTATAAAACTATTTTCCACTGTTCACTTATATTTACATTCATTGCTTTCACTTGCTGTTTACACATTATTTACATTTCCACTTGCACTGTTTTACTCACCAGAAAGATCGTAGTCACTGTCTATCATTTTCATTGACAAATTAGCCAGTTCACATTCCACAACACTCACTTATCCATTTACCTCTTGCCACGTGAGGTTTCGTAGGGGGTAGAGGTCACAGGGCCCTTTGCATGGGGTAAAAAGGGGTGGAATTTGACAGGCGCGAATCCGACGTGCTTTCACCTTTAAAGACGACAGTAAACTGAATAAAGTGTATGGTGGCCTGCCTAGGGGAAGTGCAGTGCTGTCAATCTCAGCCTGGTGACAGCTGCTAATATATACACTATGAAATGATTGGCAGGAAACCTAGACAATACATAATAAATAAGGTAGTTCCAGGTGAATGTAAATATCACTTTGGCTTCTCCCTTCCCTCTTTATGTATATTTTTATTACAAGAATAGATTATGCGGCATATTTCAAGAGAAAATAAAAAGCGAAAATTAGCGAACGAGTGCACGTGAGGTGTTGTCAGGTGATAATTAGCCAATTCCAGGTGTATGGCACTATCACTTACCTCATTTCTTTTCTGTATATAATATTTGGTATAAGAATAGGGCATAGGGCTTATTTCAATGGATGAAATCAGTGAAAAATTCCAGGGAAGATTTACTTAGCGTAGCACGGACGGGCAGGCGAGAGGATAGGGTAATGGAGGGGAGGTAGGGAAGGGAGTCAAGAACGGGGAGAAATGGCTAAATTGTCAACAATGGATGGGAGTACAGATGAGATTAGGAGTGCTGACTAGTGTTGGACATTACCTGTACTGATAGATGATACAAGCCACCACTTCAAAGACCGGGCAAATTCAAAATAACACAGAATCATAAAAGTGTCACCCCGCGGTATGATCCCTTGCTCTCAAGCGTTGCGAAATGACGACCCGCGGTTAAGGGGTTAACCAACACACTCACACCACCATATCCATATGCCTCACCCTGCCAAAACAACTTGTAATCACAATCCCTCCCGGCAATCACTCTGCATGATCCACACCAACACCTGACTTCTTGCACATATCCAACATCCACCCACCTCCTACTGAATGCCTCAGCTACTTCCTTCGCTCTACCCCTCTCATAACCCTGTATCCTCGTCCTTGTTTACCTGTCTCATAGTACTCCCTTTTATCATTCTTGTACTGATCAATTATCCTTCTTCCATACTCATCAGACTCTCACTGTCTGGCTTCATCTACCATTTGCTTTACTCTCTTTTCAAATCTTCTATATTCCTATTTCTATCTTTCTATCACTTCCAAAGACATACTTCTCTGAAGCATCTTCTTCCAAAGGCTTCCTTTTCTTCTTCAAGTCTATATCTCTATCACTTCTGTCCTTTTAGACACTCATTCAACTGCTGCCTTTCTTTGTTTATAAGGGCTCCAACAACCTTGCTTGTATTGGTCTTGCTCACCACTGGCCAGCTCTCCATGCAGATCAACCTCTAGCAGCTTCTCTATTCAGTCCTTTAATCATAAGGTCACACTCACTGACTTTGCCACAAATATTTTTCTGGTCTTTCTCTTGCAAGTCTACACTCAACATTCACACCTCTCACCCTCTGCACGAAGTTGTCATCCTTCATTCTCTCAACTATTTATGTTATCCACTTAAAGTCTCTGAAACTAACACTTTGCCCTATATACAGCTGACCTTCAAAACTACACACAAATAGAGGAAGAGGCTGTCTCACTATACCGACAGTTCAAAGTTGTTGATGAACTTTGAAAAAATCTATCTATCTATCTATCTATCTATCTATTGCCAGACACCTCAATCCCGTTTGGGGTGGCCACAAACAAATCGCCTCCAAGTCGCCCTGTCCCCCGCCATTTCACTGCCCTGCTCCCAACTCACACCCCCCTCTCTCATATACCTCTCCACCCCATCCCTCCATCTCATCCTCGGCCTCCCCCTCCCTCTTCCTCTTCCCCCCTCCACATCACTCACATACACTCTCTTCGTTAGTCTTTCACCCTCCATCCTCTCCACATGGCCAAACCACATCAGTGTGTTCCTCATAACGCTTCCTATCACATCCACATCCACACCACAACACTTCTTTATATCCTCATTCGTCAGCCTGTCTCTCCACGTGACTCCACAGGCTCCTCTTAAATAACTCATTTCCACTGCTCTCACTCTTGACTTGTGTCCTTCCAACAATGTCCAAGCTTCACTTCCGTACGTTAGAGTTGGTATCACAATACTGTCATGTAGTAACTTTTTCACTTCCATGCTCACTTCCCTGTTTCTTATCACTGCTTTCAAGGAACCAGCAACCTTTCTTCCCTGCTGTACCCTTTCAAGCACTTCACCCTCCAAACCTTCATCCTTACTCACCACACTACCCAAATACTTAAACGTACTCACATTTTCCAATTCCTCACCATCCAACCTCGCTGTACATTCACTAACTTCACCTCTCTCAAAGACCATCACTTTACTCTTCCCTACATTCACCTTTAGATTCCGTTTCTTACACACTCTCTCAAACTCATCCACCAAGCCTTGCAGCTCCCCTTCGTCTTCACTCAACATCATAGTATCATCTGCAAACAACAGTACAGGGAGTTTCCAAACACTATCCTCTCTCACCAGGGCCACTCCAACATCCACTACCCTACCTTGTACCTCTTTTATTACCCCATCCATGTACAGATTGAACAACCATTGGAGACATGACACATCCCTGTTTCAAACCAACATTCAAAGAGAAAAATTCACTTAGTTCACCATCCACACGCACTGCAGCCTTCGCAACATCGTACATACTCTTCACAGCATTCAACAACTTCCCATCTACTCCATATATTCTTAACACTTTCCACAATCCTTGTCTATCCACCCTGTCATATGCTTTCTCCAAATCCATGAAAGCCGCATACAACTTCTTTCCCTTCTCTAGAAACTTTTCCACTAAAGATCTAAGAATGAATATCTGATCTACACGACCTCTTCCCTTCCTAAAGCCTCCCTGTTCTTCTCCAACTAATTTCTCTGTTCTTTCTCTAACTCTCTATAAGTATCCTACCATACACTTTTCCTATTATACTAAGAAGACAAATGCCCCTATGATTACCACACACTTCTTTTTCCCCCTTTCCTTCGTACAAGGGAATAATTATACCTGACTTCCAATCCTCCGGGACTATACCTTAATCCCAGGCCAATCTGCACATCTTCCACATCCATTCTACTACTATCTCTCCCCCATGCTTCAGCATTTCACCACACACTCCATCAATTCCTGGGGCTTTCCCCGATTTAACTTTCTTCATTGCTTCCACAACTTCTATCCTACTGATTTCTTCCTGTCTTCCAAACTCCCTCCTTCTCCCAGCCATTCCCCAGCCACTTATACTCGCATTACTTCCATCCTCTACGTTCAAATATTCCTTAAAGTGTTCTCTCCATCTGCTCACTTTTTCTCCCTTCTCTACTAGTAATCTACCATTTTTATCTTTCACTCCCCTGATAACTTCACTTCCACCCTGTCTTACTCTTTTCACTTCTCTCCAGAACATTTTCTTACTGTCCCTCCACTTTACACTCAACTTCCTTCCAAATTCCTCATCCACTCTCCTCTTACTCTCTCTTACTAATCTTTTCACCTCTCTCTTCCTTTCCACATATAACTCTCTCTTCCGCCTCTCAACTTCTTCCACGCCCCTATTTCTCATCCAATCATTGTATGCTTTCTTCTTTTGTGCCACAGCCTGTTTCACCTCTTCAGTCCACCATGCTGTTCCTTGCACCCCCCTCCGTCTTCTCTTCCTTCCACACACCACATCACATGCTGCACATATTTCTTCTGTAAATATCTTACACACACCTTCCACGTCTCCCATCTGCTCCAATTCATATTTGCCCAATCGTTCCTCCACTTCTCTCTTATACTCTGCCTTTTTCTCATCCTCTTGTAACCTTTCCACTCTCCTTGCAACTACTTCTTCCCCTCGTCTTTCCCTTCTTCTATTCCTCCATCTTACTTGCATCCTAATTCTGGCCACCACCAAGTAGTGGTCAGAAAGTCCACTCCCCCAACCTCTATACACTCTTGCATCCTTTACACATCTTCGCATCCTTTCATGCTGTATATTCTATCTATCTATCTATCTATAGCCCGATGCCCTAATCCCGCAAAGGGTGGCCACAGACAAAACGCCTCCAAGTCACTCTGTCACCCACCATTTGACTACCCTCCCCCCAACTCACCCCCCCTCCCTCATATACCTCTCAACTCCATCCCTCCACCTCATCCTCGGTCTACCCCTCCCTCTCCCTCCCTCCACCTCACCTACATACACCCTCTTAGTCAGTCTTTCATTCTCCATTCTCTCCACATGTCCAAACCACCTCAGTGTATTTCTCCTAATCTTCTCAACCACATCCACATCTACCCCACAACGTATATTCACTATTAATATATCTATCTATCTATACATATATATATGTAAAATATGCACATAAAAATACTGAGCTCAAGCAATAGTAAATTGACCAGAATATAAATGTAAAATAAGTGGCAATAAGTGGAATTTTAGCTCACCAGGGTTTGACTTCCCGAAGAGCGTTTATTTTCCGGGCGTAATGGTGGACTCTTATTAATACAACACCTTCTCATATCTACACAAATATATTTATATTTGCATTACTATGGGTTAGTTAAGTTACCATTAGTTAGGTTAGCATAACTTGGTTAGGTTAGTTTAGCCTGTGTTATCTATGGCTGGGTTAGGCCGTCCTACTGTGAGGCTAATACTGTATAAATATATTTGGGTGGATCTGAGTAGCTTTCACAAAGTCCACTGCCCATTTGGTAAAAAAAAAAACTTATTTTTCATGAATCTATAATTTCCACTTTCCAGGGCAGCACCCTTCCCCTTGTACACACTTACAGTCACATTCTTCACCCAGTCATCTGGGACAACACACTCATATACTGTAAAGTATAATTGTAAATATCGTCAACAACCCAGTCCTATACCTACTGAGGCCTTCAGCATTTCAGTTGTCAACCCAGACACACCTGCCACTTTCCCCACCTGCATCCTGCCTATTGTCCTGCTCACAGTAGCAGCAGCATTCAAAGGCCAAGGACCAAACACTGGATCTCCAGACTCCAAACCTACCCTGGTCCGGTCATTCAGCAACCGGTTATAATGCTCTCTCGAGGCATTTTCAATATCATCACTGTCCGCCACTATCATTCCTTTATCATTCTTCACACACTGCTCACCTATGATATCCCTGTTTTCCCTCTTCACCTCATTTGAGACCTTAACCCCTTAAACGCTGCCGTGAACAGTCAACCCCCCCCCCCACCGAGTGGCAGGGTTGTATCGCGGGCTGAGTACCTGTAGGAAAATATTGGCCAAAAATCAGAGATTAACCCTAAAACATTATACTTGGTATGGCAGATAGTACTTTCATTCAGCTTTCTCCAGAGACAGGTGTTGAGCCTTTGTGGACTACCCAAGGACTTGTGAAGACTTGCAAAGTTGGGTAACCAAATCTTCACTTTCACACCTCCAGCAACCCGGTTTCCCCTCTACCACAGCCTCATTCTGTCACAGTAAACTTTATACTACAACGTACAAGTAGTTTGGAATCCGTATTTGTACAATAAGAACTAAAAATAAGGCTAAAATCAACAAAGTGTACGGCCGCCATGCACCACGGCGGCGGTCTTCCCGTCACTCAACAAACATTTCCATTTTCAGAGCTAAAAACATTTATACTACATTATTTTCAATCATATTACTTCCCAAAAGATCACCATGGCGCGCTTTTTATTCTGCCTTACGCCCGCCACTTTATTCTCGTTCCTGTCGGCTGCTTGCACTGACTCGGAAGAGCTAGAACTCACCATAATGTCACTTTGAAAGCCTGCGGTAAACTGACGCTAAACAGGGGCAAACCGTGAGAAAAAAAGCTAGTGTTACAACTAGGGAAACAAACGTTTCCTATTAGCATAAACTGCTTGTGAGAGGAGAGCACAGATTTACAGTTCTGAGCACTCAGAGCCCTGCCATGTATCACAGCTAGGCTGGCCGGGCCGTGGGGGGGGGGGACGGGGGAAAAACGCGATACTTGGCAACAACGGGGGTCAGCAGTACAAAGGTAAAGTATGCTAATTGTAGCTAAAGGGTGGTGGTACTGATAGACAATACCAGCTGGAGCCTGCTTGCCCGCGGTTATTCAAAATTTACTAGAATCGCAAACGCGACGATCCGCCGTTATGTCCTTTTGGCCGAGCGTCGCAAACGCGACGATCCGCGTTTAAAGGGTTAAACACCATTTTTCTTTCTTTCAGCACTATTTAGGTTATACAGTAAAGTCTCAGAGACTAGGAGTTTCCATTTGTACCTCCTTCCTGGCACTACATTTGGCAGCTAATTATTCATCTCTGTGACCACACCCCTTCCATTCCCAGAAATGCCTCTTTCCTTAACAGCAACATCTACACCCTCATCCTGACTATTTTTGGTGTGCCCCTCACAACGTTACCCTTGACGTTCATACCTCTCACCCTCCTCACCCAACTATCATTATCCATCCTCTTTATCTATCTATTCTATTGCCAGATGCCTTAATCTCATATGGGTTGGCCACAAACAAATTGCCTCCATGTCGCCATGTCCCCCATCATTTCATTGCCCTGCCACCAGCTCACACACCCCTCTCTCATATACATCTCCACTTCATCCTTCAATCTCATCCTTTGCCTCCCCCTCCCATTCCCCCTTTCTACCTCATTCACATCCACTCTCCTCGTCAGTCTCTTGCTCTCCATCCTCTCCACAGAAGAAGAACCCCTGAATTATAGACCAGTGTCCCTAACCAGGATGGTCGCAAAATTGTGTGAAAGAATTCTGAAAGATAGATGGATAAAATATCTGAAGAGATGAATATTTTGGCTGATAGTCAGTTTGGATTTAGAAATGGAAGGTCATGTGTTTCCAACTTGCTGAGTTTTTACTCAAGAGCGATTGATGTGCTTCAGGAAAGAGAAGGTTGGGTGGATTGTGTGTATTTAGATTTGGAGAAGGCCTTTGACAAGGTACCCCATAAGAGACTAATGTGGAAACTAGAGCATATAGGAGGTCTGAAGGGGAACCTCCTAGAATGGATGAGAGACTTTTTGAGACACAGACAAATGAGAACAGTAATAAAGGATAAGATGTCTCGATGGAGGGAAGTAACAAGTGGAGTCCCACAGGGCTCGGTGTTGGCGCTAGTAATGTTCCTGATTTACGTAAATGATACGGTAGATGGAGTGAACAGTTATGCAAGTCTGTATGCTGATGATGCAAAGATCATGAGGAAGGTAGAGGTTGAGGAGGATTGTAAAATGCTGCAGGAAGATCTGGATAGGATACACGAATGGAGCCGGATGTGGGAAATGAAATTTAATGGAGAGAAATGTAAAATATTGGAAATGGGTAGAAGTACCAAGAGGCCATCATTGAATTATTTGATGGGTAATGAACCAATCACAAAAGCGAGAGAAGAGAAAGATTTGGGTGTGCTGGTCCAGGACAGTTTGTCACCTGAAAAACACATTAACAAGACAGTTAGAGAGACGTATAAACTCCTGCCTAATATAAGAGTAGTTTTTCATTATATGGATAAGGAGACGATGAAAAAATTGACAGTGGCCATGATTCACCCCAGGTAGGAATATGCAGCAGTAGTTTGGTCCCAACACAAAAAGAAAGACATAAACAAAATTGAGAGAATACAAAGAACAGCAACCAAGATGGTCCCCAGTCTGGCAGATCTGTCGTACAGAGAGAGGCTGGAAAGGCTGGATTTGCCTTCCTCAGAAGAAAGGAGAAAGAGATGCGACATGATTGCAGTGTTCAGGACCACGATGGGAGTAGATAAAATTGACAATGAAGATCTGTTTTTATGGGATAAGAGAGTAACAAGAGGACACGGCATGAAACTCAGCAAGCCAAGCTGCTTGAAGGATATCAAGAAATATAGTTTTCCTTATAGATGTATAGACCTATGGAATAACCTGGACAAAGAGATCGTCCAGTCTACAAACTTAAACGCGTTTAAAGCTAACTTTGACTTATTGAGAAACAGAGACGGGACCCCACGAGCGTAGCTCATTTCCTGTATATCACAATTAGGTAAATACAAGTATCAAGAAGAGCATAGTGATAGAAAACAGAAGAGGACAGGACAGAGAGAAAGACTGGAGACAAAAAGGCCCCTTTTAGTCGCCTCTTACGACAAGCAGGGATACTGGGGAAGTATTCTTTCCCCCCTTCCCCAGGGGGTCCACACACTCAAGAGAAATTACAAGTTTAATCCCTTCCCACCTGCTGCTTCTCTATTCAGTCACTAATTACTTAGGTCAAACTCTATGACCTCAACCTATTTCTTTTACGGTATGTTTCTCACAACTTTACCCTCAGCATTCACACCTCTCACCCTCTCCACTCAGTTGTCACCCTCCATCCTCTCCGGCATCAATGTACCCCTTCTTCTCATATCACTAACACATTCAGGTCCCATCCTTCCTCTAAACTATATATATATACAATCCTGATCCCACCAGGCCAGTCATTCCATGCCAACTTCACTGTTTATCATCACTGCTTACAAAAAATCAGCAACCTTCCTTCCTTGTTGTACATTTTCAAGCACTTCACCCTCCAAACTTCAATCCTTACTCATCACACTATCCATGTACTTAAACGCACTCACACTTTCCATTTCCTCATCATCCAACATCACTGTGCATCCCTTATTTCTCTCGAGGACCATAACTTTACTCTTCAAAACATTCACCATTAGATTCCATATCTTACACACTCTTAGAACCTCATTCACCAAGCCTTGAAGTTCCCCTTTGTCCTCACTTAACAATACAGTATCATCTGCAAACAACAGTACAGGGACTTTCCAAATGTTGCTCTCTCTCCTTAAAGTCGCTCCAACACAATACTATGGCTCTATTATCTATCCTTCATTATCAACATATTCTAATGTCAACCTCTGTACACTGAGCTATGAATATCCACCTCCATTACTGACCAATTCACACTACCGTACAGCATTAAAATCCTAACACATGCCGCATAAAAGCACTTATTACCCTCCTACCGAGGTAGCCCCACTTCCAGCGCATATCATGTCCCACAAACAACAAAACTCCTCCACACACTGAAGACACACTCCACCAAACTTAATCCTTTCCTACATCTCTGTCTTGCCACACTCTCCCCTCCACACCAAACACACAAAATCACTCACTAAAAATCATAAAACTAATTGCATCAAAGGTGAGGATATGCTGGACAGCCAACAGAATTGCTGACAGCTTCACAGTAAAAATTAGGGCAGAGGAGGGTAGGGTGCCACTGGGTAAAATTATGGAAGACAACCTCAAATCCAATGCCAGCCATCAGTAAACATGGACAGACCCAGTATGAGGGCAAAATGAACTAAAAGCTGGGTGTGGATCACCACATCTGATGTTACGGACTTTGGAGCCATGATATACCAGCAAAATCTCACTTATAGTAACACCCAGAGTGGAACAACAGATGTCTCCACATAAAAGCCCAGAGTGAGTGGCAGAGAGATCAGTCAAGACTTCCTCTGTCTGATAACTAAACGGGCAAGGAAATTGCGTATGGAAATTGCGTATGGAAGTCGTGCAAAGTATGCTATGCAGAACTAAAAACAGCGTCATATGTTGGTGTTTCAGGAAGCCTCTGGACTCTGCACCAGCACCTCGCTATACAGGACTGACGGTGTAGCTCCAGCCTCAATACTCCTGCATCCACAAGCAGGCCTGGGATAAGGGAGGTGCAAAAGGGTCCTGTAGCCAAACAAAGGCCTGTGTGATGTAGTCCAAGGTGCATAACCAGGCAGGGGTACCTGAAGGAACCTACGGTAAAGTGCCCGCCAACTGTTACCTCCAAGAAAACAAAATCAAAATAACAAAGACCCAAATTCAAGAACCATTCATTCTGAGATGCTTGGACACACTGCATTTGAAAGACTGGAGGTCAGAGCCAGTAGGAAATACTGACAAACGGAGGCAGTTCCAGAGTTGACCTGTTGTATACATGACGAATTGGGGGTAATGGTTAACGCTTGCAATAGAGAGCTGGACTGAAAAGGGATGAGAGTTTGTTGCTAGACGGGTACTACGTGCCTGTCATAGTAGATGAGGGATGCAAGCATACAGTTCAGAGGAGCAGTGACCAATGAAGTGCCGACAAAAAAGAGATAAAGATGCAACAGCGTGGTAAAGAGACAGAGGTTGAAGGGAGCCAGTAAGAGGAGGCGGGTTGATGAAACGAAAAACCTTTGACTCCACCTTGTTGAGATGGAATGTACATGGGGAGTCTCCCCATACGTGAGAGTTGTACTCTACATTGGCGAATAAACCCATGTAAAAGGTTAACAATTATGTTGGAGTCAAGAAGGTACAGAGTTGGTTTAGCAAATCTAATCTTTTGTAAGCAGATTTTACTATCTATCTATCTATCTATTGCCAGACGCCTCAATCCCGTTTGGGGTGGCCACAAACAAATCACCTCCAAGTCGCCCTGTCCCCCGCCATTTCACTGCCCTGCTCCCAACTCATATCCCACTCTCTCATATACCTCTCCACCCCATCCCTCCATCTCATCCTTGGCCTCTCCCTCCCTCTTCCCCCCTCCACCTCACTCACATACACTGTCTTCGTCAGTCTTTCACAATCCATCCTCTCCACATGGCCAAACCACCTCAGTGTGTTCTCCTAACGCTTCCTATCACATCTACATCAACACCACAATGCTCCTTTATATCCTCATTCGTCAGCCTGTCTCTCCATGTGACTCCACAGGCTCCTCTTAAATAACTCATTTCCACTGCTCTCACTCTTGACTTGTGTCCTTCCAAGAACGTCCAAGCTTCACTTCCGTACGTTAGAGTTGGTATCACAATACTGTCATGTAGTAACTTTTTCACTTCCATGCTCACTTCCCTGTTTCTTATCACTGCTTTCAAAGAACCAGCAACCTTTCTTCCCTGCTGTACCCTTTCAAGCACTTCACCCTCTAAACCTCCATCCTTACTAGTCACACTACCCAAGTACTTCAACGTACTCACATTTTCCAATTCCCCACCATCCAACCTCGCTGTACATTCACTGACTTCACCTCTCTCAAAGACCATCACTTTACTCTTCCCTACATTCACCTTTAGATTCCGTTTCTTACACACTCTCCAAAACTCATCCACCAAGCCTTGCAGCTCCCCTTCGTCTTCACTCAACAACACAGTATCACCTGCAAACAACAGTACAGGGAGTTTCCAAACACTATCGTCTCTCACCAGGTCCACTCCAACATCCACTACCCTACCTTGTACCTCTTTTATTACCCCATCCATGTACAGATTGAACAACCATGGAGACATGACACATCCCTGTTTCAACCCAACTTTCAAAGAGAAAAAGTCACTTAGTTCACCATCCAAACGCACTGCAGCCTTCGCACCATCGTACATACTCTTCACAGCATTCAACAACTTCCCATCTACTCCATATATTCTTAACACTTTCCACAATCCTTGTCTATCCACCCTGTCATATGCTTTCTCCAAATCCATGAAAGCCACATACAATTTCTTTCCCTTCTCTAGAAACTTTTCCACTAAAGATCTAAGAATGAATATCTGATATACACAACCTCTTCCCTTCCTAAAGCCTCCCTGTTCTTCTCCAACTAATTTCTCTGTTCTTTCTCTAACTCTGTCAATAAGTATCCTACCATACACTTTTCCTATTATACTAAGAAGACAAATGCCCCTATGATTACCACACTTCTTTTTCCCCTCTTCCTTTGTACAAGGGAATAATTATACCTGACTTCCAATCCTCCGGGACTCTACCTTCCTCCCAGGCCAATCTGCACATCTTCCACATCCATTCTACTACTATCTCTCCCCCATGCTTCAGCATTTCACCACACACTCCATCAATTCCTGGGGCTTTCCCCAATTTAACTTTCTTCATTGCTTCCACAACTTCTACCCTACTGATTTCTTCCTGTCTTCTCACCTCCCTCCTTCTCCCAGCCATTCCCCAGCCACTTATACTCGCATTACTTCCATCCTCTATGTTCAACAATTCCTTAAAGTGTTCAAGACAGCTGGTGATAGGACAGAGTCCTAAGGAACACCACTACACATAGCTCTAGGAGAAAAACAGTGGCCGTCTACAACTGCAGCTATAGAACGACCAGAAAGGAAGCTTGAGATGAAGGCACAGGTAGAAGAATGGAAGCCATAAGAGGGCAGTTTGGAAATTAAAAATTTATGCCAGACTCAACTAAAAGTCTTTGAGATGTCAAGTGAAATGGCAAAGCTTTCACTAAAATCCTGAAAGGATTGGATAACACTAGAGCTTGATGGAGCAGGAGCAGGGTATGTCTGTCAGCAGCCTATCTAGTATGAGCTAGAACCTTTAAAAGGCTCACAACCTTCAGGCAAGAAGCCTTTATCAGCTTTAAATGTGGGATCCAAATAAGACAGGGGTCACAGATGAGGCCTAAAAACCTCATTTCCATACCAGGAATCCTTTGGCCATTTAAAAACAAATCTGGGTCAGGATGGGCCCCATGTAACTGGCAGAAGTGCACTGCAATGGTCTCAGATTAGGAAAATCTAAAAGCCATTGTTACGGTAGTGCTAGCCCGGGGCTATTACAAAAAGACAACAAGGTAGTTTTAGATGATCGGCCTCCACTGCGTTGTGAAAATAACGCAGACCCCAGCACTCACGCTCCGTAAACTAGAGAAAAACTGTGCAACGGAAAAATTATCACTTAAGTACGCAACACTCTGTACTTTGATAGTAACAAACGGAACGGCCTACCTATGGATCTAGCCTACTATCGTCACTACCGGAAATAATACCGCCCGAGACAGTCTACAGGAACAACTCCCACTTATTTCCGGTGGTGACGAATTTCTACTTAACCCGTGTCCAAGGGGGAACGCAGTTGATAGCTCACGATAGTTCTCACTAGCCTTGTGCAAGGAGATGGGATTGAACTGTGTAGGGGTTACGGATGTGTGTGTATGTACGTGTGTTGGGGAACATTAATAAAGGCAGCGAGAGGACCACGGTGAGCCAGCCTGCCCCTCCAAAGACAACACGGTCACAAATATCAAATAAAATAGCTACTTCCCTCAGTCAGCAAACAAAAGAATAAAATGAACTTAAATGAAAACGCCAGCTCGGCACAAAAATGACTGGGGAGAGAGAGAGTGTACACACACACACGATGCAGAAGCTGGTTGGGAAGACACTGGACGAATGCTAGGCTTGTGCAGCCAAGCGTGAACGCATGAATCAGATTAATTAATAAGGAACTTAAATTCGTGCCTCTGTCTCTCTACAATGAATTGGTACTTCTAATGCAAGCAAAACATCATTAAATATACTGGTAGCTCACATAAGACAATCAAAATAATCAAATGCATTCTCAGCATGGAATTAAATAAAATTGCCCTCAGTGGCAGGAACGAAAGAAACAAAAGAACTTGTAACACTCGCTAATTTAAACTCCGCGAATGACACGGATACTGCATAATCCCCTAGCCCAGCTGTAACGGCTGCACCCGTGGGAACGGACAGGCAGACAGCGTAACACCATGTTTTGGTGCCCTGGTAACAGAATGATTTATTGCAAGTTGCAGCCAGCACTCTGCCACCAACATACTGGATGCAGCAAATGTGACAGAGACATCATCCACAAAGAGGAAGCTCTTCACTCCCTCTTCTCCACAATGCCATTAATCCTTTTGACAGTTACGGTAGCGGTGCAAAACTCACCCCCTCGATGCTGGACAACGCAAGCTGCATCGAACAAAATCGCCCCTTGATTGAGAGAAGAAGCATAATAAATTAGCACATATTTTATATTCGCCAAAAATTTTTATCAACACCATATGCAAGCACAACTATCTGAAATTATGTGAATAAAATGTCAGGCAGAAGAAGGCATAAATAAAGGCTGGGGAAAATATAATTTAGCCAAATACCGCTCCCACACTGCAGCACGACCGTAAGGTAATTTCCTGTTGTGGTACATAAAACCGATCTGAACTGTCTTATAGTAAATGTTTATATACCAGAATGAAGGTGATGAAATTTCCTAAAACTCCTTATCAGTAACAATTACCATGAAACAAATATTTCTATGAGGAAACAAGAGAGAAGAAGGAAAGCAGAAACATCATAAATTGGCACATAATCTATATTCGCTGAACTTTTTTATCAACACCATAGGCAAGCATAAATATTCGAGATTACGTTAATAAAAAATCAGGCAGACACAGGCTTAGATAAAGGCATTATTTAGCAACAACTTTGGCCGCACAAAACACCACTCCCGCACTGCAGCGCGATCATAAGATAATTTCCTATAGTGGTACGTAAAACCCACCCAAACTGTCCAACAGTAAATGTTTATATACCAAAATGCCACTAATGAAATTTCCTAAAACTTTTTCTCAGTAACAAATTACCATAAAACTTATATATCTATGAGAAAACACAAAGGAAATAAAAAACATCGTAAATCAGCGCATAATCTATGTTCGCCAAATGTTTTTATCAAAACCATAAGCAAGCACAACTATTAGAGATTACGAAGATAATAAAATCACGGAAAAAGAAGCAAAACCAATGGTGTGGGGACAAAATGTTTAAGAAGTACGGCGAGCACGGAAACAGGGGGGGGTTCTCCCAGCATTCAGCCAAGGCCAAGCCGTCCCACATCCTGAGTATTTGTCCGTGGTTGGATGCAGCCTGCGTCGTCCAATAACGAGAGAGTTAACTGCAACAGCAAATAATGCTACACTCAAAACACTCCTCTGTGGCACATCCTCCTCCTGAGAGTACAGGGGAGAGTTCAAATCACACACACACACAGGAAACTTCCTATCAAAGACAAAGCCTGAATAAAAGTGGGTAAGCAACCCCAAAGACCATAAAAATGGAGACTGGTTGGTCACCTCCTGTAGCTTGCTTGGAACATGAAGTGTGCCCCATGCATGCTGCCAGGAGGTAGGGACTGCAGCCTTAATCAATGGGAAGTAATCTCTGTTGGTGACAGGTCTAACAGAGACATCAAGAATCACTGCTGCCCTTGCTGCCTCACCTGCACAATCATTTCCCTGCGGTCCAATGTGGGCTGCCACCCAGCATGGTGGCCCACGAGGTGGAACTTTCCGCAAATTTCCAACACTAAAGGGTGAGGAAAGTTGAAATGCTTAACGGCAGACAAGGCAGCCCTGCAGCCACTAAAAATCATAAAACTAATTGCATCAAAGGTGAGGATATGCTGGAGAGCCAACAGAATTGCTGACAGCTTCACAGTAAAAATTAAGGCAGAGGAGGGTAGGGTGCCACTCTGGCTAAAATTACGGAAGACAACCTCAAATTCAATGCCAGCCATCAGTAAACATGGACAGACCCAGCATGAGGGCAAAATGAACTAAAATCTGGGTGTGGATCACCACATCTGATGTTACGAACTTTGGAGCCACGATATACCAGCAAAATCTGACTTATAGTAACACCCAGAGTGGAACAACAGATGTTTCCACATCAAAGACCAGAGTGAGTGGCAGACAGATCAGTCATGACTTCCTCTGTCTGATAACTAAGGGGGCAAGAAAATTGCGTATGGATGTCGTGCAAAGTGTGCTATGCAGAACTAAAAACAGCGTCATATGTTGGTGTTTCAGGAAGCCTCTGGACTCTGAACCAGCACCTCGCTATACAGGACTGACGCTGTAGCTCCAGCCTCAATACTCCTGCATCCACAAGCAGGCCTGGGACAAGGGAGGTGCAAAAGGGTCCTGTAGCCAAACAAAGGCCTGTGTGATGTAGTCCAAGGTGCATAACCAGGCAGGGGTAGCTGAAGGAACTTACAGCAAAGTGGCCGCAAACTGTTACCTCCAAGAAAACAAAAACAAAATAACAAAGAGCCAAATTCAAGAACCATTCATTTTGAGACGCCTGGACACACTGCATTTGAAAGACTGGAGGTCAGAGCCAGTAGGAAATACAGACAAAGAGAGGCAGTTCCAGAGTTGACCTGTTGTATACATGACGAATTGGGGGTAATGGTTAATTCTTGCAATAGAGAGCTGGACTGAAAAGGGATGAGAGTTTGTTGCTAGACGGGTACTACGTGCCTGTCATAGTAGATGAGGGATGCAAGCATACAGTTCAGAGGAGCAGTGACCAATGAAGTGCCGACAAAAAAGAGATAAAGATGCAACAGCGTGGTAAAGAGACAGAGGTTGAAGGGAGCCAGTAAGAGGAGGCGGGTTGATGAAACGAAAAACCTTTGACTCCACCTTGTTGAGATGGAATGTACATGGGGAGTCTCCCCATACGTGAGAGTTGTACTCTACATTGGCGAATAAACTCATGTAAAAGGTTAACAATTGTGCTGGAGTCAAGAAGGTACAGAGTTGGTTTAGCAAATCTAATCTTTTGGAAGCAGATTTTACTATCTATCTATTGCCAGATGCCTCAATCCCGTTTGGGGTGGCCACAAACAAACCACCTCCAAGTCGCCGTGTCCCCCGCCATTTCAGTGCCCTGCTCCCAACTCACACCCCCCTCTCTCATATACCTCTCCACCCCATCCCTCCATCTCATCCTTGGCCTCCCCCTCCCTCTTCCCCCCTCCACCTCACTCACATACACTCTCTTCGTCAGTCTTTCACCCTCCATCCTCTCCACATGGCAAAACCACCTCAGTGTGTTCCTCATAAGGCTTCAGTTCACATCAATATCCACACCACAACGCTCCTTTATATCCTCATTCATTAGCCTGTCTCTCCATGTGACTCCACAGGCTCCTCTTAAATAACTCATTTCCACCGCTCTCACTCTTGACTTGTGTCCTTCCAACAACGTTCAAGCTTCACTTCCGTACGTTAGAGTTGGTATCACAATACTGTCATGTAGTAACTTTTTCACTTCCATGCTCACTTCCCTGTTTCTTATCACTGCTTTCAAAGAATCAGCAACCTTTCTTCCCTGCTCTACCCTTTCAAGCACTTCACCCTCCAAACCTCCATCCTTACTCATCACACTACCCAAGTACTTAAATGTACTCACATTTCCCAATTCCCCACCATCCAACCTCGCTGTACATTCACTGACTTCACCTCTCTCAAAGACCATCACGTTACTCTTCCCTACATTCATCTTTAGATTCCGTTTCTTACACACTCTCCCAAACTCATCCACTGAGCCTTGCAGCTCCCCTTCGTCTTCACTCAACAACACAGTATCATCTGCAAACAACAGTACAGGGAGTTTCCAAACACTGTCCTCTCTCACCAGGGCCACTCCAACATCCACTACCGTACCTTGTACCTCTTTTATTACCCCATCCATGTACAGATTGAACAACCATAGAGACATGACACATCCCTGTTTCAAACCAACTTTCAAAGAGAAAAATTCACTTAGTTCACCATCCACACGCACTGCAGCCTTCGCACCATCGTACATACTCTTCACAGCATTCAACAACTTCCCATCTACTCCATATATTCTTAACACTTTCCACAATCCTTGTCTATCCACCCTGTCATATGCTTTCTCCAAATCCATGAAAGCCACATACAACTTCTTTCCCTTCTCTAGAAACTTTTCCACTAAAGATCTAAGAATGAATATCTGATCTACACAACCTCTTCCCTTCCTAAAGCCTCCCTGTTCTTCTCCAACTAATTTCTCTGTTCTTTCTCTAATTCTGTCAATAAGTATCCTACCATACACTTTTCCTATTATACTAAGAAGACAAATGCCCCTATGATTACCACACACTTCTTTTTCCCCTTTTCCTTTGTACAAGGGAATAATTATACCTGACTTCCAATCCTCCGGGACTCTACCTTCCTCTCAGGCCAATCTGCACATCTTCCACATCCATTCTACTACTATCACTCCCCCATGCTTCAGCATTTCACAACACACTCCATCAATTCCTGGGGCTTTCCCCAATTTAACTTTCTTCATTGCTTCCACAACTTCTATCCTACTGATTTCTTCCTGTCTTCTCACCTCCCTCCTTCTCCCAGCCATTCCCCAGCCACTTATACTCGCATTACTTCCATCCTCTATGTTCAACAATTCCTTAAAGTGTTCTCTCCATCTGCTCACTTTTTCTCCCTTCTCCACTAGTAATCTACCATTTTTATCCTTCACTCCCCTGCCAACTTCACTTCCACCCTGTCTTACTCTCTTCACCTCTTTCCAGAACATTTTATTACAGTCCCTCCACTTTACACTCAAATTCCTTCCAAATTCCTCATCCACTCTCTTCTTACTCTCTCTTACTAATCTTCTCACCTCTCTCTTTCTTTCTACATATAACTCTCTCTTCAGCCTCTCAACTTCTTCCACACCCCTATTTCTCAGCCATTCATTGCATGCTTTCTTCTTTTGTGCCACAGCCTGTCTCACCTCTTCAGTCCACCACGCTGTTCCTTGCACCCCCCTCCGTCTTCTCTTCCTTCCACACACCACATCACCTGCTGCACATATATCTCCTGTAAATATCCTACACACACCTTCCATGTCTCCCATCTGCTCCAATTCATATTTGCCCAATCGTTCTTCCACTTCTCTCTTATCCTCTGTCTTTTTCTCATCCTCTTGTAACCTTTCCACTCTCCTTGCAATTACTCCTTCCTCTCGTCTTTCCCTTTACAAGAGATGTAATATGTTCTTTACATGATAAATCCAGAAAGAATGAAATCCCAATTATGTTTAACCCCTAAACCGCGGGCTTGTTTTGCTTTGACTTGCGTGTCCTGCAGGCATATTCGCGCTTTGACAGACTCTCTAAAAATATTTGCCAAAAATCAGTTATTAGTCCTAGAATATTAAAATTACATATGCATATGGCACATACCTTCAGCTATCTCCTGGGATGTTTGTTGAGCCTTCGTCGAGTACCATAGGACTTGTGGAGACCTCTGAAGTTGGGTAACGAAGTCTCCGCTTCACACTTCCCGACAACCCGTAATATGATTACCACAGCCTGGTATTATCA
The DNA here is from genome assembly GCF_032717465.1 of Coenobita brevimanus. Classification (NCBI taxonomy): domain Eukaryota; kingdom Metazoa; phylum Arthropoda; class Malacostraca; order Decapoda; family Coenobitidae; genus Coenobita; species Coenobita brevimanus. The sequence continues at coordinate 25,769 of NC_137067.1, read as the reverse complement.
CTAGAAACACTATTCTATGATTCTCTAATAGTTTGAAATCCATACTCCCCCCCCCCAAAAAAAAAAAACACTGTGAAAGCAATGAAAATTAAGAGCGCGTATGACCTTCCCACGGCCGATCGTTAGCCGCTGGTGTTCTGTCATTTATTATTCATAAAAACACTCACAGTTTATATTTCTCTTACATAACACTTATATATATCTACAGTCTTAATCCATAAGTTTCCTTCAGTAATAGTAGTTTATTGTCACTGTAGGCATTCAATTTCTCTTTCAGTAAAATACGTAGCATTCACTTTCTCGTCCTGTATACTAGAGTTGAGAGTGAATGTCACTTTCACCTTCACTCTCATAACTCATAGTATTCATACATGCTAGAGTAAAACTTTCACTTTCATTACTCTTAGTATATATACTTGTATTCTTATAATACTACTCATTTACATTTCTATTTACATTCTCTATTTTATTAACATTATTTACATTTCTATTTTATTTACACTGTGTTAGGCACTGTCACTTGAAGTAACTTATAAAACTATTTTCCACTGTTCACTTATATTTACATTCATTGCTTTCACTTGCTGTTTACACATTATTTACATTTCCACTTGCACTGTTTTACTCACCAGAAAGATCGTAGTCACTCTCTATCATTTTCATTGACAAATTAGCCAGTTCACATTCCACAACACTCACTTATCCATTTACCTCTTGCCACGCGATGTTTCGTAGGGGGTAGAGGTCACAGGGCCCTTTGCATGGGGTAAAAAGGGGCGGAATTTGACAGGCGCGAATCCAACGTGCTTTCACCTTGAAAGACGACAGTAAACTGAATACAGTGTATGGTGGCCTGCCTAGGGGAAGTGCAGTGCTGTCAATCTCAGCCTGGTGACAGCTGCTAATATATACACTATGAAATGATTGGCAGGAAATCTAGACAATACATAATAAATTAGGTAGTTCCAGGTGAATGTAAATATCACTTTGGCTTCTCCCTTCCCTCCTTATATATATTTTTATTACAAGAATAGATTATGCCGCATATTTCAAGAGGAAATAAACAGCGAAAATTAGCGAACGAGTGCACGTCAGGTGTTGTCAGGTGATAATTAGCCAATTCCAGGTGTATGGCACTATCACTTACCTTATTTCTTTTCTGTATATAATATTTGGTATAAGAATAGGGCATAGGGATTATTTCAATGGATGAAATCAGTGGAAATTTCCAGGGAAGATTTACTTAGCATAGAATACAGTGTGGAGGTCTGCAATAATTAGGTAGTTCCAGGTGAATGTAAATATCATTTAGGCTTCTCCCGTCCTTTCTAATATATATTTTTATTATGAAAAGAGATTATACGGCATACTTCAAGGGGAAATAAACAGCGAAAATTAGCGAACGAGTGCACGTGAGGTGTTGTCAGGTGAAAATTAGCCAATTCTAGGTGTATGGCACTCTCACTTACCTTATTTCTTTCTTGTATATATTATTTGGTATAAGAATAGGGCATAGGGCTTATTTCAATGGATGAAATCAGTGAAAAATTCCAGGGAAGATTTACTTAGCGTAGCACGGCAGGGCAGGCATGAGGATAGTGTAATGGAGGGGAGGTAGGGAGGGGAGTCAAGAACGGGGAGAAATGGCTAAATTGTCAACAATGGATAGGAGTACAGATGAGATTAGGAGTGCTGACTAGTGTTGGACATTGGCAGTACTGATAGATGATACAAGCCACCACTTCAAAGCCCGGGCGAATGCAAAATAACACAGAATCACTAAAGTGTCGCCCCGCGGTATGATCCCTTGCTCTCAAGCGTCGCGAAAGTGACGACCCGCGGTTAAGGGGTTAACCAACACACTCACACCACCATATCCATCTGCCTTACCCTGCCAAAACAACTTGTAATCACAATCCCTCCAGGCAATCACTCTGCATGATCCACACCAACACCTGACTTCTTGCACATATCCAACATCCACCCACCTCCTACTGAATGCCTCAGCTACTTCCTTCGCTCTACCCCTCTCATAACCCTGTATCCTCGTCCTTGTTTACCTGTCTCATAATACTCCCTTTTATCATTCTTGTACTGATCAATTATCCTTCTTCCATACTCATCATACTCTCTGTCTGGCTTCATCTACCATTTGCTTTACTTTCTTTTCAAATCTCCTATATTCCTATTCTTTCTATCACTTCCAAAGACACACTTCTCTGAAGCATCTTCTTCAAAGGCTTCCTTTTCTTCTTCAAGTCTATATCTCTATCACTTCTGTCCTTTTAGACACTCATTCAACTCCTGCCTTTCTTTGTTTATAAGGACTCCAACAACCTTGCGTGTATTGGTCTTGCTCACCACTGGCCAGCTCTCCATGCAGATCAACCTCTAGCACCTTCTCTATTCAGTCCTTTAATCATAAGGTCACACTCACTGACTTTGCCCCAAATATTTTTCTGGTCTTTCTCTTGCAAGTCTACACTCAACATTCACACCTCTCACCCTCTGCACGAAGTTGTCATCCTTCATTCTCTCAACTATTTATGTTATCCACTTAAAGTCTCTGAAACTAACACTTTGCCCTATATACAGCTGACCTTCAAAACTACACACAAATAGGGGAAGAAGCTGTCTCAAAATATATATATATATATATATATATATATATATATATGTCTATATATCTATATAGATAGATAGATTGATATATATATATATATATATATATATATATATATATATATATATATGTAAAATATGCACATAAAAATACTGAGCTCAAGCAATAGTAAATTGACCAGAATATAAATGTAAAATAAGTGGCAATAAGTGGAATTTTAGCTCACCAGGGTTTGACTTCCCGAAGAGCGTTTATTTTCCGGGCGTAATGGAGGACTCTTATTAATACAACACCTTCTCATATCTACACAAATATATTTATATTTGCATTACTATGGGTTAGTTAAGTTACCATTAGTTAGCTTAGCATAACCTTGTTAGGTTAGGTTAGTTTAGCCTGTGTTATCTATGGCTGGGTTAGGCCATCCTACTGTGAGGCTAATACTGTATAAATATATTTGGGTGGATCTGAGTAGCTTTCACAAAGTCCACTGCCCACTTGGTAAAAAAAAAAAAACTAATTTTTCATGAATCTATAATTTCCACTTTCCAGGGCAGCACCCTTCCCCTTGTACACACTTACAGTCACATTCTTCACCCAGTCATCTGGGACAACACACTCATATACAGTATAATTGTAAATATCGTCAACAACCCAGTCCTATACCTACTGAGACCTTCAGCATTTCAGTTGTCGACCCAGACACACCTGCCACTTTCCCCACCTGCATCCTGCCTATTGTCCTGCTCACAGTAGCAGCATCATTCAAAGGCCAAGGACCAAACACTGGATCTCCAGACTCCAAACCTACCCTGGTCCAGTCATTCAGCAACCGGTTATAATGCTCTCTTGAGGCATTTTCAATATCATCACTGTCCGCCACTATCATTCTTTTATCATTCTTCACACACTGCTCACCTATGATATCCCTGTTTTCCCTCTTCACCTCATTTGAGACCTTAACCCCTTAAATGCGACCGTGAACAGTCGACCCCCCCCCCCCCGGTGGGAGGGGTTGTATTGTGGTCTGAGTACCTGTAGGAAAATATTAGCCAAAAATCAGAGATTAACCCTAAAACATTATACTTGGTATGGCAGATAGTACTTACATTCAGCTTTCTCCAGAGACAGGTGTTAAGCCTTCGTGGACTACCCAAGGACTTGTGGAGACTTGCAAAGTTGGGTAACAAAGTCTTCACTTTCACACCTCCAGCAACCTGGTTTCCCCTCTACCACAGCCTCATTCTGTCACAGTAAACTTTATACTACAACGTAAAGGTAGTTTGGAATCCGTATTTGTACAATAAGCACTGAAAATAAGGCTAAAATCAACGGAGCCTACGGCCGACATGCAGCCCGGCGGCGGTCTTCCAGTCACTCAACAAACATTTCCATTTTCACAGCTAAAAACATATATACTACATTATTTTCAATCATATTACTTATCAAAAGATCAACGCGGCGCGCCTTTTATTCTCCCTTACGCCCGTCACTTTATTCTCGTTCCTGTCGGCCGCTTGCACTGACTCGGAAGAGCTAGAACTCGCCATAATGTCACTTTGAAAGCCTGCGGTAAACTGACGCTAAACAGGGGCAAACCGTGCGAAAAAAAGCTAGTGTTACAACTGGGGAAACAAGCGTTTCCTATTAGCATAAACTGCTTGTGAGAGGAAAGCGCAGAATTACAGTTCTGAGCACTCAGAGCGCTGCCATGTATCACAGCCAGGCTGGCCTGGCCGTGGGGGGGGGGGGGACGGGGGAAAAACGCGATACTTGGCAACAACGGAGGTCAGTAGTACAAAGGTAAAGTATGCTAATTGTAGCTAAAGGGTGGTGGTACTGATAAACAATACCAGCTGGAGCCTGCTTGCCCGCGATTATTGAAAATTTACTAGAATCGCAAACGCTACGATCCGACGTTATGCCCTTTTCGCCGAGCGTCACAAACGCGACAATCTGCTTTTAAAGGGTTAACCTCATACAGGGTGGCCACAAACAAATTGCCTCCATGTCACCATGTCCCCCATCATTTCATTGCCCTCCTACCAGCTCACACCCCCCTCTATCATATACATCTCCACTTCATCCTTCCACCTCATCCTTTCCCTCCCCCTCCCATTCCCTCCTTCCACCTTATTCACATCCACTCTCCTCGTCAGTCTCTTGCTCTCCATCCTCTCCACAGAAGAAGAACCCCTGAATTATAGACCAGTGTCCCTAACCAGCATGGTCGCAAAATTGTGTGAAAGAATTCTGAAAGACAGATGGATAAAATATCTGAAGAGATGAATATTTTGGCTGAGAGTCAGTTTGGATTTAGAAATGGAAGGTCATGTGTTTCCAACTTGTTGAGTTTTTACTAAAGAGCGATTGACGTGCTTCAGGAAAGAGAGGGTTGGGTGGATTGTGTGTACAGTATTTAGATTTGGAGAAGGCCTTTGAAAAGGTACCCCATAAGAGACTAATGTGGAAACTAGAGCATATAGGAGGTCTGAAAGGGAACCTACTAGAATGGATGAGAGACTTTTTGAGAGACAGACAAATGAGGACAGTAATAAAGGATACGATGTCTGGATGGAGGGAAGTAACAAGTGGAGTCCCAGGGCTCGGTGTTGACGCCAGTAATGTTCCTGATTTATGTAAATGATATGGTAGATGGAGTGAACAGTTATGCAAGTCTGTTTGATGATGACGCAAAGATCTCGAGGAAGGTAGAGGTTGAGGAGGATTGTAAAATGCTGCAGGATGATCTGGATAGGATACACGAATGGAGCCGGATGTGGGAAATGAAAATTAATGCAAAGAAATGTAAAATATTGGAAATGGGTAAAAGTACCAAGAGGCCATCATTGAATTATTTGATGGGTAATGAACCAATCACAAAAGCGAGAGAAGAGAAAGATTTGGGTGTGCTGGTCCAGCACAGTTTGTCACCTGAAAAACACATTAACAAGACAGTTAGAGAGACGTATAAACTCCTGACTAATATAAGAGTAGGTTTTCATTAAATGGATGAGGAGATGATGAAAAAATTAATAGTGGCCATGATTCACCCCAGGTAGGAATATGCAGCAGTAGTGTGGTCCCCACACAAAAAGAAAGACATAAACAAGATTGAGAGAATACAAAGAACAGCAACCAAGATGGTCCCCAGTCTGGCAGATCTGTCGTACAGAGAGAGGCTGGAAAAGCTGGATTTGCCTTCCTCAATAGACAGGAGAAAGAAAGCCGACATGATTGTAGTGTTCAGGACCATGATGGGAGTAGATAAAATTGACAAAGAAGATCTGTTTCTATGGGATAAGAGAGTAACAAGAGGACACGGCATGAAACTCAGCAAGCCAAGCTGCTTGAAGGATATCAAGAAATATAGTTTTCCTTATAGATGTATAGACCTATGGAATAACCTGGACAAATAGATCGTCCAGTCTAAAAACTTAAACGCGTTTAAAGCTAAATCTGGCTTATTGAGAAACAGAGACGGGACCCCACGAGCGTAGCTCATTTCCTGTATATCACAATTAGGTAAATACAAGTATCAAGAAGAGCATAGTGATAGAAAACAGAAGAGGACAGGACAGAAAGAAAGACTGGAGACAAAAAGGCCCCTTTTAGTCGCCTCTTACGACAAGCAGGGATACTGGGGAAGTATTCTTTCCCCCCTTCCCCAGGGGGTCCACACACTCAAGAGAAATTACAAGTTTAATCCCTTCCCACCTGCTGCTTCTCTGTTCAGTCACTAATTCCTTAGGTCAAACTCTATGACCTCAACCTATTTCTTTTACGGTATGTTTCTCACAACTTTACCCTCAGCATTCACACCTCTCACCCTCTCCACTCAGTTGTCACCCTCCATCTTCTCCGGCATCAATGTACCCCTTCTTCTAATATCACTAACACATTCAGGTCCCATCCTTCCTCTAAACTATATATATACAATCCTGATCCCACCAGGCCAGTCATTCCATGCCCACTTCACTGTTTCTTATCACTGCTTACAAAAAATCAGCAACCTTCCTTCCTTGTTGTACATTTTCAAGCACTTCATCCTCCAAACTTCAATCCTAACTCATCACACTATCCAAGTACTTAAATGCACTCACACTTTCCATTTCCTCATCATCCAACATCACTGTGCATCCCTCATTTCTCTCGAGGACCATAACTTTACTCTTCCCTATATTCACCATTAGATTCCATATCTTACACACTCTTAGAACCTCATTCACCAAGCCTTGAAGTTCCCCTTTGTCCTCACTTAACAATACAGTATCATCTGCAAACAACAGTACAGGGAGTTCCCAAATGTTGCTCTCTCTCTTAAAAGTCGCTCCAACACAATACTAATGCTCTATTATCTATCCTTCATTATCAACATATTCTAATGTCAAACTCTGTACGCTGAGCTATGAATATCCACCTCCATTACTGACCAATTCACACTACCGTACAGCATTAAAATCCTAACACATGCTGCATAAAAGAACTTATTACCCTCCTACCAAGGTAGCCCCACTTCCAGCGCATATCATGTCCCACAAACAACAAAACTCCTCCACACACTGAAGACACACTCCACCAAACTTAATCCTTTCCTACATCTCTGTCTTGCCACACTCTCCCCTCCACACCAAACACACAAAATCACTCACTAAAAATCATAAAACTAATTGCATCAAAGGTGAGGATATGCTGGAGAGCCAACAGAATTGCTGACAGCTTCACAGTAAAAATTAAGGCAGAGGAGGGTAGGGTGCCACTCTGGCTAAAATTACGGAAGACAACCTCAAATCCAATGCCAGCCATCAGTAAACATGGACAGACCCAGCATGAGGGCAAAATGAACTAAAAGCTGGGTGTGGATCACCACATCTGATGTTACGGACTTTGGAGCCACGATATACCAGCAAAATCTGACTTATAGTAACACCCAGAGTGGAACATCAGATGTCTCCACATCAAAGACCAGAGTGAGTGGCAGACAGATCAGTCAAGACTTCCTCTGTCTGATAATTAAAGGGGCAAGGAAATTGCGTATGGAAGTTGTGCAAAGTGTGCTATGCAGAACTAAAAACAGCGTCATATGTTGGTGTTTCAGGAAGCCTCTGGACTCTGCACCAGCACCTCGCTATACAGGACTGACGCTGTAGCTCCAGCCTCAATACTCCTGCATCCACAAGCAGGCCTGGGACAAGGGAGGTGCAAAAGGGTCCTGTAGCCAAACAAAGGCCTGTGTGATGTAGTCCAAGGTGCATAACCAGGCAGGGGTAGCTGAAGGAACCTAAGGCAAAGTGCCTGCAATCTGTTACCTCCAAGAAAACAAAAACAAAATAACAAAGAGCCAAATTCAAGAACCATTCATTTTGAGATACCTGGACACACTGGATTTGAAAGACTGGAGGTCTTAAGCTGTAGGAAATACTGAAGAAGGGAGGCAGTTCCAGAGTTGACCTGTTGTATACATGACGAATTGGGGGTAATGGTTAACGCTTGCAATAGAGATCTGGACTGAAAAGGGATGAGAGTTTGTTGCTAGATGGGTACTACGTGCCTGTCATAGTAGATGAGGGATGCAAGCATACAGTTCAGAGGAGCAGTGACCATTGAAGTGGTGACAATAAAGAGATAAAGATGCAACAGCGTGGTAAAGAGACAGAGGTTGAAGGGAGCCAGTAAGAGGAGGCGGGTTGATGAAACGAAAAACCTTTGACTCCACCTTGTTGAGATGGAATGTACATGGGGAGTCTCCCCATACGTTAGAGTTGTACTCTACATGGGCGAATAAACCCATGTAAAAGGTTAACAATTGTGCTGGAGTCAAGAAGGTACAGAGTTGGCTTAGCAAATCTAATCTTTTGGAAACAGATTTTACTATCTATCTATTGCCAGATGCCTCAATCCCATTTGGGGTGGCCACAAACAAATCACCTCCAAGTCGCCCTGTCCCCCGTCATTTCATTGCCCTGCTCCCAACTCACACCCCCCTCTCTCATATACCTCTCCACCCCATTCCTCCATCTCATCCTTGGCCTCCCCCTCCCTCTTCCCCCCTCCACCTCACTCACATACACTCTCTTCGTCAGTCATTCACCCTCCATCCTCTCCACGTGGCCAAACCACCTCAGTGTGTTCCTCATAACGCTTCCTATCACATCCACATCCACACCACAACGCTCCTTTATATCCTCATTCGTCAGCCTGTCTCTCCACATGACTCCACAGGCTCCTCTTAAATAACTCATTTCCACTGCTCTCACTCTTGACTTGTGTCCTTCCAACAATGTCCAAGCTTCACTTCCGTACGTTAGAGTTGGTATCACAATACTGTCACGTAGTAACTTTTTCACTTCCATGCTCACTTCCCTGTTTCTTATCACTGCTTTCAAAGAACCAGCAACCTTTCTTCCCTGCTCTACCCTTTCAAGCACACCCTCCAAACCTCCATGGTTACTCATCACAGTACCCAAATACTTAAACGTACTCACATTTTCCAATTCCTCACCATCCAACCTCGCTGTACATTCACTAACTTCACGTCTCTCAAAGACCATCACTTTACTCTTCCCTACATTCACCCGTAGATTCCGTTTCTTACACACTCTCCCAAACTCATCCACCAAGCCTTGCAGCTCCCCTTCGTCTTCACTCAACAACACAGTATAATCTGCAAACAACAGTACAGGGAGTTTCCAAACACTATCCTCTCTCACCAGGGCCACTCCAACATCCACTACCCTACCTTGTACCTCTTTTATTACCCCATCCATGTACAGATTGAACAACCATGGAGACATGACACATCCCTGTTTCAATCCAACTTTCAAAGAGAAAAAGTCACTTAGTTCACCATCCACACGCACTGCAGCCTTCGCACCATCGTACATACTCTTCACAGCATTCAACATCTTCCCATCTACTCCATATATTCTTAACACTTTCCACAATCCTTGTCTATCCACCCTGTCATATGCTTTCTCCAAATCCATGAAACCCGCATACAACTTCTTTCCCTTCTCTAGAAACTTTTCCACTAAAGATCTAAGAATGAATATCTGATCTACACAACTTCTTCCCTTCCTAAGCCTCCCTGTTCTTCTCCAATTAATTTCTCTGTTCTTTCTCTAATTCTGTCAGTAAGTATCCTACCATACACTTTTCCTATTATACTAAGACAAATGCCCCTATGATTACCACACACTTCTTTTTCCCCTTTTCTTTTGTACAAGGGAATAATTATACCTGACTTCCAATCCTCCGGGACTCTACCTTCCTCCCAGGCCAATCTGCACATCTTCCACATCCATTCTACTACTATCTCTCCCCCATGCTTCAGCATTTCACCACACACTCCATCAATTCCTGGGGCTTTCCCCAATTTAAATTTCTTCATTGCTTCCACAACTTCTACCCTACTGATTTCTTCCTGTCTTCTCACCTCCCTCCTTCTCCCAGCCATTCCCCAGCCACTTATACTCGCATTACTTCCATCCTCTATGTTCAACAATTCCTTAAAGCGTTCAAGACAGCTGATGATAGGACAGAGTCCCAAGGAACACCACTACTCATAGCTCTAGGAGAAAAACAGTGGCCGTCTACAACTGCAGCTATACAACGACCAGAAAGGAAGCTTGAGATGAAGGCACAGATAGAAGAATAGAAGCCATAGGAGGGCAGGTTGGAAATTAAAAATTTATACCAGACTCAACTAAAAGTATTTGAGATGTCAAGTGAAATGGCAAAGCTTTCAACTAAAATCCTGAAAGGATTGGATAACACTAGAGCTTGATGGAGCAGGAGCAGGGTATGTCTGTCAGCAGCCTATCTAGTATGAGCTAGAACCTTTAAAAGGCTCACAACCTTCAGGCAAGAAGCCTTTATCTGCTTTAAATGTGGGATCCAAATAAGACAGGGGTCACACATGAGGCCTAAAAACCTCACTTCCATACCAGCAATCCTTTGGCCATTTCAAACAAATCTGGGTCAGGATGGGCCCCATGTAACTGGCAGAAATGCACTGCAATGGTCTCAGATGAGGAAAATCTAAAAGCCATGTTTCGGTGCCCTGGTAACAGAATGATTTATTGCAAGTTGCAGCCAGCACTCTGCCACCAACATACTGGATGCAGCAAAGGAGACAGAGACATCATCCACAAAGAGGAAGCTCTTCACTCCCTCTGCTAGGATCTCCACAATGCCAGTGACTCTTTCGACAGTTAGGGTAGTGGTGCAAAATTCACCCGCTCGTTACTGGACAACGCAAGCTGCGTCGAACAAAATCGCCCCTTGATGGAAGAAAGAAACATCATAAATTAGCACATAATTTATATTCGTCAAACGTTTTTATCAACACCATATGCAAGCGCAACTATCTGAGATTATGTGAATAAAAAATCAGGCAGATAGAGGCATAAATAAAGGTAGGGGAAAATATAATTTAGCCAAACACCGCTCCCACACCGCAGCACGACCGTAAGGTAATTTCCTTTTGTGGTAAGTAAGACCAATCCGAATTGTTCAACAGTAAATGTTTATATACCAAAATGTAGCTAATGAAATTTTGTAAAACTCTTTATTAGTAAAAATTACCATGAAACACATACAGTAAGACCTCACTATAACGGACTAATTGGGGAACAAACCATTCCGAAAAATGCAAAATTCCGATAAAAGTGACATACGGACTTCCCTCTGCTAAACCGGACTTTTTCCGATATACTGTATCAGACATTAGTCCAGATAGCATGAACAGTTGTTAAACTGTTTTAACTACCATTGTGGTACCATACTGTGTTATAACTTCACTACAATAATCTATCTATCTATCTATCTATCTATTACCAGACACCATAATCCCATATGGAGTGACAATTTGACTCTGAGTTATTTGTTTTACAGGGAGGGGCACTAACCCTCCACCAACCCACTTGACACGTACGGAGCACGTATGGTTTGGTCAAATGGTATAATATATATAATAATACTGTACCGTACACTGATAAACATGTTTTTTATTTACCTTATTGTGGTGAACACAGCTGAAGTGGTCAGGCAGTCCACACTGCTTCTGCCTTTATCGGACTTTTTCTGATATACAGCAATTTAGTCAGGTAGATCCTCGAGTCTGACAAAAGCGAATTCTGAACTATTGAAGTCCGTTATATCGAGGTTATCCTGTATTTCCATGAGGAAACGAGAAAGAAAGAAACATGGTAAATTAACACATTTTATATTCACCATAAGCAAGTACAGTACAACCATTGGAGACTAAGTGAATACAAAATCAGGCAGATAGAGGCATAAATAAAGGCAAGGGAAAAAAATAATTCAGCAACAACTTTGGCCGTCCAAAACACCGTTCCAGCACTGCAGCACAACCGTAAGATAATTTCCTTTTGCGGAACGTAAAACCGACCCAAACTGTCCAACAGGAAATGTTTGTATACCAAAATGTCACTAATGAAACATCATAAAACTCTTTCTCAGTAACAATTATCATAAAACATATATTTCTATGAGAAAACACAAAGGAAATAAAAAACATTGTAAATCAGCGCATAATTTATGTTCGCCAAACATTCTTTGCAACACCATAGGCAAGCACAACTATTAGAGATTACGAGGAATAATATCTATCTATTGCCAGATGCCTCAATCCACCACGGGATGGCCACAAACAAAATGCCTCTACGTCGCCCTGTCCCACACCATTTCACTGCCCTGCTCCCAACTCACATCCCCCTCTCTCATAAACCTCTCCACCCCATACCTCCATCTCACCGTTGCCCTTCCCCTCCCTCTCCTCCCCTCCACCTAACTCACACACACTCTCCTCATCAGTCTCTCACCCTCCATCCTCTCCACATGGAATAATAAAATCATGGAAATTGAAGCAAAACCAAGGCTCTGAGGACAAAAAGATTAAGAAGTACCGCGAGTGCAGAAACAGGGGGAGGTTCTACCAACGTTCAGCCAAGGCCGAGCCGGCCCACATCCTGAGTAATTGCCCGTGGTTGGACGCAGTCTGCGTCGTCCAGTAATGAGAGGGTTAACTGCAACAGCAAATAATGCTACACTCAAAACACTCCTCGTGGCACCTCCTCCTCCTCAGAGTACAGCAGAAAGTTCACATCCCACACACACACACACACACACACACACACACACACACACACACACACACACACACAGGAAACTTCCTGTCAAAGAGGAAGTTCTGAATAAAAATGGGTAAGCAACCCCAAAGACCATTAAAATGGAAACTTGATAAACTGCCATCACCCCAAGCTGCATCAAACTCCTTCTCAAGTCACGATTGTATCTGGAAGCATATTTGGAGCAGATGGATGGTTCAAGGTAAATAACATTGTCCATGGTGGACCTATGGTTCTCCATAGTGGATCACACCTGCCTGAACCCACAGGGATTTAGATACAAACCCACCATTTTCTAAAAACAGTTTGCAAATGTACCATGTCAAAGAGGGTGTGCAGAAACTGGACACAATGGACCGGTCCTTCCCTGGCTTAAGGATCAGGATTATTGCCAGGTGCCAGCCAGTTGGCATCATCCCCTCCAGTTGAACAAGGCCAAGGACTCCTCCCCTAGATGGCGAATTACAGCATGTGGAATATCATCGTGTCCTGGAGCTGTGTCCATGCAGCAAGTACGGGCAGTTCTCTCTCAGTGAGTAAGGTGTTGTAAGCCTCCCCTTCCCCGATGACTGAAAACCCAGCCCCAACCTCTCCTACCGCAATCACCAAAATATGGTGCTGAAGGCTCTCTCCTGGAAACACTATAAATTGTTCAGCAAAAGCAGTAGCAACCACCTGAGATTCTGACACAATACCTCTACTGATCCTGGCCACTGGTGGGTTTGATGAACATTTCCCTTGTACCTTCCAAACCTGGCATGGAGGAGTGGAGGAGTTAATGGACGAAGCACAGGTTGCCCAGGGGCTACACCGTGCATTCTTTATGGTCCACCTGTATTTTGCAAGGACTTGGTGGAACTGCACCTTTAGAAACTCACTCCGTGTGCAGGGAAACTTGAGTATGCAGCTCTGTAGGCTCTGCAAACTGCTGCACATTTACTATTGCACTATGGCACAGGCCTATGAGGAGAGCAGCCACTTGTTCTGGGAACTGCCCTCACACCTGCCTGGTAAAGAGTACAGGTGAAACGCAGTACAACTTCATCAACACTATGAAACTCCACCCCCAAGACTGAGGAACACTTGGGTCTTGAAAAAGGTCCCAGTCAGTCCAGTCCAGACACCAACAGGAAACCTGTGGTGTGGATGAACTGCCAGCTGTGTGTAGTAAAACTGGGTAGTGGTCACTGCCATGGACATCAAAGACAATCCACATAAAATCTAGTGCACAGTCCGGTGATGACAGAATGAAGTCAATAGCAAAAAAGGTACCACTGTGAACTCCTATATGTGTAGGATCCCCTGTACTGAGGACAAAGAGGTCTCAATCCTCCATCACTGACACCAGCAAATAACGTCGTGGATTGGATAACACTTTCCCCCACACAGGATGGCTTCTGTTCAAATCCTCAAGGAGAATGAACTGCCATGGCAGCTGGTGAACCAATCCATCAAGGATCTGGGTTGAGAATATTCCAGCATATCCCCTGGGTAGAGAAAATATCTGGTTCCTCAGAAAAGTGTCAAGCATGTAGTTGTTGCTGTGTAATATTCGCCGCACAAGATGGGGCACGGGCAAACGAAGAGCCCATCAGAGACAATCATGGTAATGTAACCACACACACACACACACACACACACACACACACACACAAAAGAATCTAAGACAATGTCAGTGGTGGTGTATCAGTTAACAAGGAGGAGGGTAATCCCTGACCGTTTGTAAGAGGACAGGGAAAGGTGTGCCGCCCACAACACTGTCCGTATCTGCAATGTCGTTGCCGGATCGAGCAAACCTCCCAAGGTTGAGCACTGAGCAGAGCAATGACCGGGCAATCTAGAATGTACTGGCAGAGAGGCTCAGCAGATCATGACAGGCAGTGGGGACATGGGTCAGGCTCCAAGCCAGCAATCTGCCTATAGCACAGGAACCCCATACGCAATCGTCGGAGTCTCACAAGGAGATAATTAGGCATGCCCGGTGGAATCGGAAGAGGAGTGTAGGCCACAGCCGCAGCATACCAGGCAGCTGATCGAGAGCCCTTGGCGATACATAGTTGATGATCCTCCCTGGTGCGCCTGCCAATAATGTTGGCCACCCCAGAGAGAACAATTGAGACACTAGGGGGAAGCTGAAAAGTCACCACTGGTAACCAGCTAGCTCCTTGTGCTGAGTCTGCAAGCTCACTCCCAGCGAGACAGACATGCCCGGGGACCCAATGAAAAGTCACCGAGCCACCTTGCTGCTGTATGAGGGAAGACACGGTGTAAATTTAGGTCAGTAAAGCCGTGTGCTCAGTGATGGAAAATTATTGCAAGTGCTGAGGGGAGGAGAGGGAGTCCGTATGTATAAACATACGCCAGAGACAGTTGCGATGGGCATGGCGCAGCACACAAAGTAGCACCACCAGCTCTGCCTGGAAAGCAGAGACCCCGAGGAGATACGCCAGGATTCCATAAGGTTCCCACAGGCAAACACCACCCCTGCAGAACAATCAGAGCCAACTGACCTGTCGGTGTAATTTGCTGCCGATGCTGTGGAATGCAAGGCAGCATTCCTACTGAGTCCCTCCTGCCGAAGGACGGTCGGAAAGGAGTGGCGAGGTGGTGTCTCCGTGGGAAATAAAACGGTATAAGGGAGAGGTGTCCAGGGAGATGGAGGAGAGAACCCCGGCCAAGTCAGGTCAAGTTTACGACAAACCTCCGGTGCAACACCCAAGTCGTGTACAGTAGAGGTGGTGGTCCAAGCACAATCGTGGTGGGGCAGCGGGTCAACGGGCCGACCTGTTAGCCGCCCTAAGAGGACAGAGACTGGCAAGAAAGGCAGGCGTTGCACCAGTTATAGAGTGACTGCCGTTGCCCGCAATGCCACACGATGAGCAAGGGAGGGAAATCCACTCTCCCCACGCAAGTTAAATAGGCGTGTCCAGCGGGGAGGCCCAGCATAACCTGCAAAGCTACATTCTGAAGCAACTCCAGAGAACGAGCGAAAGATGGGTTAAGACTGGTGAGACGGATCACACTGTAATCGATCAGCGAGCAGATTACATGTGTGTAAAAGGTGCAAAAGGCTGTGTAGGAAGCCCCTAGGCTGCATTTAGATAGATAACGCAGCGTAGAAATGCATGTGGTGGCTCGCTCTTCAAAATACCTGACGTGCGTGGTGAAGGTGAGCCTACTGTTGAAAAAAGACCCATAAGTATTTGTGGAGCATCACAATCCGATTGTTGCCGGGCGAATAAATGTTATTCTGTGCTAATGGATCATAAACATTTATTTCTTAAGCATCCCTGCTGGCTGGAACACACGTTGTCTGAATGTTGTCAGGAGTACCGTAATACAGAAGGACCTCAGCTGGCTGGAACACACGTTGTCTGAATGTTGTCAGTAATATGGAAGGACCTCTGCTGGCTGGAACACACGTTCGAATGTCATCAGGAGCAGGTTACGCATGTTTTTTCTGAGTGACTGTTGTCCGTCTCCCTGCACCCACCCTCATTCCTAAGAAGCCCATTCAATGAAAACTTTCATTCAGCATTCCAATTTGCAGTTGATATCCCACCTCTTACTGAGAATTTTCAAGTACAGTCATATGCTAGCAGAACTACAAAACCAATACGATAAGATGAATGATATATTTGTTGGCAAGTGACTTCAGTAACTTAAGCTGGCGGGAAAAAGTGACTAGGGAAACAATGTGTTAGTCTACTAAGCTTTTCTGAGCAAGAAACCTTGTATGAATAAAGTTAATATATAATGCAACTCCGCAGCCTACTGATAAAATATTGTGCAAGTACTCACTCATCCTTACCAACATTGTTAGAGTCGAAGGACAGCTGGACAGTCATCCTCCACATCCACAGCTGATGTGGATGGCACTGGTTCTGGCTGCTGCGGCAGTTTTGATGACTGCTGTGCAGCTTTCTGGAACATCATTCTAATGTCTATCTATCTATCTATCTATTCCCAGACGCCTCAATCACGATTGGGGTGGCCACAAACAAATCGCCTCCAAGTCGCCCTGTCCCCCGCCATTTCACTGCCCTACTCCCAACTCACACCCCCCTCTCTCATATACCTCTCCACCCCATCCCTCCATCTCATCCTCGGCCTCCCCCTCCCTCTTCCCTCCTCCACCTCACTCACATACACTCTCTTCGTCAGTCTTTCACCCTCCATCCTCTCCACATGGCCAAACCACCTCAGTGTGTTCTTCATAACGCTTCCTATCACATCCACATCCACACCACAACGCTCCTTTATATCCTCATTCGTCAGCCTGTCTCTCCACGTGACTCCACAGGCTCCTCTTAAATAACTCATTTCCACGCTCTCACTCTTGACTTGTGTCCTTCCAACAATGTCCAAGCTTCACTTCCGTACGTTAGAGTTGGTATCACAATACTGTCATGTAGTAACTTTTTCACTTCCATGCTCACTTCCCTGTTCCTTATCACTGCTTTCAAAGAACCAGCAACCTTTCTTCCCTGCTGTACCCTTTCAAGCACTTCACCCTTCAACCCTCCATCCTTACTCATCACACTACCCAAATACTTAAACGTACTCACATTTTCCAATTCCTCACCATCTAACCTCGCTGAACATTCACTAACTTCACCTCTCTCAAAGACCATCACTTTACTCTTCCCTACATTCACCTTTAATGTTCCGTTTCTTACACACTCTCCCAAACTCATCCACCAAGCCTTGCAGCTCCCCTTCGTCTTCACTCAACAACACAGTATAATCTGTAAACAACAGTACAGGGAGTTTCCAAACACTATCCTCTCTCACCAGGGCCACTCCAACATCCACTACCCTACCTTATACCTCTTTTATTACCCCATCCACGTACAGATTGAACAACCATGGAGACATGACACATCCCTGTTTCAAACCAACTTTCAAAGAGAAAAATTCACTTAGTTCACCATCCACACGGACTGCAGCCTTCGCACCATCGAACATACTCTTCACAGCAATCAACAACTTCCCATCTACTCCATATATTCTTAACACTTTCCACAATCCTTGTCTATCCACCCTGTCATATGCTTTCTCCAAATCCATGAAAGCCGCATACAACTTCTTTCCCTTCTCTAGAAACTTTTCCACTAAAGATCTAAGAATGAATATCTGATCTACACAACCTCTTCCCTTCCTAAAGCCTCCCTGTTCTTCTCCAACTAATTTCTCTGTTCTTTCTCTAACTCTGTCTATAAGTATCCTACCATACACTTTTCCTATTATACTAAGAAGACAAATGCCCCTATGATTACCACACACTTCTTTTTCCCCTTTTCCCTTTGTACAAGGGAACAATTATACCTGACTTCCAATCCAATCTGCACATCTTCCACATCCATTCTACTACTATTTCTCCCCCATGCTTTAGCATACCACCACACACTCCACCAATTCCTGGGGCTTTCCCCAGTTTGACTTTCTTCATTGCTTCCACAACTTGTATCCTACTGATTTCTTCCTGTCTTCTCACCTCCCTCCTTCTCCCAGCCATTCCCCAGCCACTTATACTCGCATTACTTCCATCCTCTATGTTCAACAATTCCTTAAAGTGTTCTCTCCATCTGCTCACTTTTTCCCCCTTCTCCACTAGTAATCTACCATTATTTATCTTTCACTCCCCTGCTAACTTCAATGCTACCCTGTCTTACTCTCTTCACCTCCTTCCAGAACATTTTCTTACAGTCCCTTCACTTTACACTCAAATTCCTTCCAAATTCCTCATCCACTCTCTTCTTACTCTCTCTTACTAATCTTTTCACCTCTCTTTCTTTCTACATATAACTCTCTCTTCCACCTCTCAACTTCTTCCAAGCCCCTATTTCTCGTCCATTCATTGTATGCTTTCTTCTTTTGTGCCACAGCCTGTCTTACCTCTTCATTCCACCACACTGTTCCTTGCACACCCCTCCGTCTTCTCTTCATCCCACACACCACATCACATGCTGCACATATTTCTTCTGTAAATATCCTGCACACACTTTCCACGTCCCCCATCTGCTCTAATTCATATCTGCCCAATCGTTCCTCCACTTCTCTCTTATACTCTGCCTTTTTCTTACCCTCTTGTAACCTTTCCACTCTCCTTCCAAATACTCTTTCTTCCCGTCTCTCCCTTCTTCTATTTCTCCATCCTAATTGGTCCTAGATTCTGGCCACCACCAAGTAGTGGTCAGAAAGTCCACTCCCCCAACCTCTATAAGCTCTTGAATCCATTACACATTTTTGCATCCTTTCATGCACACACACATAATTAATCATTGCCTTCCTTTCATTCAGTTCACCACCCACCCTTCTCATCACTCGCCATGTATACCTGTGAATCATCTTGTGCCTGAAGAGGGTATTGGCTATCACCAACCCCCTCCCAGCACAAATGTGCTGGGAGGGGGTTGGTGATAACACTGCCATTCTCATCTATCTCAGCAGGCACACCCCACTCACCAACTATTCCATCCATCTTCACATTCCCTACTTTACCATTCATATCTCCGATCAAAAACACTCTCTCATTCCTTCCAAACTTTTCCATGCACACTTCCACATTTGTCCAGAACTCTTCTCTCACTCTGCTTGCACGATCTTGCGTTGGCGCATACACACACACAATCGCGCACATTTATATTCCAACTTTCAATCTTACCCACACAATCCTTGACCCAACTGATCCATACTCTCTTATGCTCTTATTCCATTTTTTACTCACAACTATACATACTCCTTCTTTTGCCCTCTCATTCTCACCTACTCCTGCACATATACCCCATCCATACTCCCATTCTCTCACACTCTCACCTCTCCATTTCGTTTCAGTTATTCCGCATACATCAACTTTCGCACCCTCAAGCACCTGAACAATCTCTCTCTCTTTCACCTCATCATTCGCTCCCCTTACATTCCAAATTCCGATAACCATGTCCTTTGTCCGGTCCTTGGTCGTCATCTTTTGGTCAGTCCTTGTCCAAGGCTTATTGTTTGTCTTTTTAGTTAGTTGTTTTCCGGGGAGGGGCACTAATCCTCCGCCAAAAATTTTAGTCGCCTTCTACGACAAGCAGGTTTACTGGGGGAGTATTCTTGAAGAAAAAAAGCCCTACCCCCAGGGGGTCAATCTGACATATTTAGCAGACGTGGAGTAATCGTAATCTGTAATCGTAATCGATTGTAATCGATTACAGACTTTTGTGTAATCGTAATCGTAATTGACTACAGTAGGTATGCATAGTACCCGAGCTCACAGTAAGTGAATCTCATTGTACGCGAGGACCTATTTTTTATCGAACTGTAATGTATTTTTAATAGCATGTGAATTGAACTCGTAATACGCGAGACAGCAGGGAAGAGTGGCTCAAATCCGGAGCTGAGAGCAAGAGGGCTGAGAGCAGGAGACCGCAGCAGAACAGCCAGCACCACCAGTGATGGAGAATGGAGACTTGTCGATGATGGAGATCGGCTGGGTAGTGTGTGCCCTAGATAAGTTCAAGGAAGAATTGAAGGACATCGAACACTGTCAGTTGCGATTGGTGGAAGTGATGACTTCACTGGACAGAACCTTCTGCTACTACACAGACAGAGCACAACCAGGTTAACAGACGGAAGCAAACCTTCATCACACATTTCCTGCGGCCTCAACAAAGTGAGGAATCACTCCCTTCAACTTCAACAGAGCCATATCCTGGGGAGGATCAAGAGGATGATGTAATGTCTGAGGTGTCAGAAAGACTTTCAAGGGTTTATGAACAAAGTGGGTGCATTAGCTAGTGAAAATGTCGAAAGTGGTGGTGACGAGAGTGGCGAGGAAGGTGGTGGGTCGGGTGCTGCAGGAGGTGCACACTAGGTGCCTCACCCTGCCTTGGATCCTCTTCTTACGTTCATCAAGCTTGTTGTCCTCTTGAGTTAAGGTGAGCAGCCATATTCTTGTTGGTTTAGTTAAATCATATCCTAGATGATTTAGTAAAGCCATCATCTTGGTTCACTTTATTAGGTCATATGTCTTTAATACTTTCCCTGTACAGTACAATACTGTACTCAGGTCTGAAAGGAGTCTAAAGGGTTGATCATGAAGGGGGGTGCCGCCCATATTATTATTATTATTATTATTATTATTTTTAGGTGGGAAAAAAGATCTGGATGATGACGATGATAATGATGTCAAACTTTAAATAACCTTCAATAAAGTTTGTTTTATTAAGCCTGGCCTCCCCATCACCCTTTACAGCCAGCCCAGTCCACAGGCAATAACAAAATTACAAAAAGCATAATATCCTACATTCAAACCACCATCATCATCCAACTCTTTCCCTTATCAGACATGGCTTCAGCAAATCAGTAACAAAATAGTACACACCACATACAACACTAGGTAGGTCACGCAGAACATCGTGCTGAATCAAGTTCGTCCTAAAACATTACATATACTTACATGTAAAATAGGGAGGTAGGTTCTGGAAGCCCAATACTATACAGATAACTAGTGTATATTAAGACAGGTTATCAAAAATGCCCCAAGGCAGTGCGTTTACACACAATATCGCCGACTGGACGCACCAGTGCATCCTAACCTAACAGAGAGGTTTTGTCCCCAAATACCCACCATAATTTTAACCACCAATGACTGCCACTAAACCTAACCTTGAAAGCCTACAACACCAACCATGCAAAAAATTCTAACCTGATCAACACGTAAAAAATCGCTACCCAGTATCATGCATATTTTGAATAAATCACTTTTGGTAGACTGTCATTATAAAAAGGCAAAGTTTCATTTTCGATTAATTTTTAAAGGCTCCACCATGCTCTCATGTGTCAGCCTTGGTCACCTAATGGCAGCTTTCCATGCTGCTCATCTCAGGCAACTTCCCTATTCAGATCCTTAACCCCAAGGTCACACTCAATAACCTTGTCCAAGGTCTTTTTCTGTCTACCTCTGACAACCCTATCCCTATGTTAATACAGTAATCCCTCTAATATCCGAACGCCCAATATCCGAACATCCCCACTAACCGGACATTATTATCCCGGGATCCAATATTCCCAAAATGGTCCGAAAACTGCAAAAAAAAAAAAAAAACCTGCATGTAATTTGAACTTGGCTCGTAGGGCGCGGGACAGCTTTGTTGTGGCGTGTCATTCCTCCGATGTCCGCTAGAGCGCCCCTGCATCCTCCCCACTTTCCGCCTGTCTCTCGTCGCAAGTGCACACTTGTCGTCATGGCTGCCGACGTGCTCGCTTTTGTAGTGGTGCCTTACCTGCTGCAGGCACTCCTGCTGCTCTTGAACCTCTCCTTCGTGTGTGTGATGATGGCCCCGCCGCCTGAGAAGAGGAAGAGAATGGTGTTGACTCTGGACAAGAAGCAGGAGATACTGGATAAAGTAGATGGAGGGTGGTCTTCTTTCCGCACCCTCTGCGAGTTCAGCCTGGCCCGATCTACTTTGTTTGATATTAAGAGATCCCGAGACAAACTCATGCAGTACACGGCTGAATTCTCGTCGAGAAGCAAACGCAACGTGAAGAGGAAAGTGATGTTTACTCCCAAGTTTGCTGAAGTCGACCGCTCAACGATGATTTGGTATCGACAGCAACGTACTGCTGATGGTAGGAATTACCAAACTGAAAGTAGGAGTGACCTATAAAGATGCAGCAATGCAAGCAGAAATAATGAACAAATGTTTCCAATCAGTTTTCACTAGTGAAAAGGAGTTTGTGGAAGGGGAGGGAGTGCTACAAATGTAGTTATAAAAGACATAAAAGTGGAAGTATAGGAAGTGTATAAATTACTGGAAACTCAAGATGTAAGGAAAGCCCCAAGACCTGATGGAATCTCTAATTGGGTACTGAAGGAATTCAGAGAGCAACTGGGGGATAAGATTCACAGTTGAATTGTGTGTTCTCTGGAGCTGGCGAAAGTGCCTCAAGAATGGAAGAGGGGACATGTGGTACCAATTTATAAGGGAGGAAACAGGGAAGAACCCCTGAATTACAGACCAGTGTCCCTAATCAGCATGGTCGCAAAATTGTGTGAAAGAATTCTGAAAGACAGATGGATAAAATATCTGGAAGAGATGAATATTTTGGCTGACAGTCAGTTTGGATTTAGAAGTGGAAGGTCATGTATTTCCAACTTGTTGAGTTTTTATTCAAGAGTGATTGACGTGCTTCAGGAGAGAGATGGTTGGGTGGATTGTGTGTATTTAGATTTGGAGAAGGCCTTCGAAAAGGTACCCCATAAAAGACTAATGTGGAAACTAAAGCATATAGGAGGGTTGAAGGAGAACCTTCTGGAATGGATGAAAGACTTTTTGAGAGACAGACAAATGAGGACAGTAATAAAGGATACGATGTCTGGATGGAGGGAAGTAACAAGTGGAGTCCCAGGGCTTGGTGCTGACGCCAGTAACGTTCCAGATTTACGAAATGATAAGGTAGATGGAGTGAACAGTTATGCAAGTCTGTTTGCTGATGATGCAAAGATCATGAGGAAGGTAGAGGTTGAGGAGGATTGTAAAATGCTGCAGGACGATCTGGATACGATACACGACTGAAGCCGGATGTGGGAAATGAAATTTAATGCAAAGAAATGTAAAATATTGGAAAAGGGTAAAAGTACCAAGAGGCCATCATTGAATTATTTGATGGGTAATGAACCAATCACAAAAGTGAGAGAAGAGAAAGATATGGGTGTGCTGGTCCAGGACAGTTTGTCACCTGAAAAACATAAACAAGGTTCAGAGAATACAAAGAACAGCAACCAAGATGGTCCCCAGTATGGCAGATCTGTCGTACAGAGAGAGGCTGGAAAAGCTGGATTTGCCTTCCTCAGAAGAAAGGAGAAAGAGAGGCGACATGATTGCAGTGTTCAGGACCATGATGGGAGTAGATAAAATTGACAAAGATCTGTTTTCATGGGATAAGAGAGTAACAAGAGGACACGGCATGAAACTGAGCAAGCCAAGCTGCTTGAAGGATATCAAGAAATATAGTTTTCCTTATAGATGTATAGACCTATGGAATAACCTGGACAGAGAGATCGTCCAGTCTAAAAACTTAAACGCGTTTAAAGCTAAATTTGACTTATTGAGAAACAGAGACGGGACCCCACGAGCGTAGCTCATTTCCTGTATATCACAATTAGGTAAATACAATTAGGTAAATACAAGTATCAAGAAGAGCATAGTGATAGAAAACAGAAGAGGACAGGATAGAAAGAAAGACTGGAGACAAAAAGGCCCCTTTTAGTCGCCTCTTACGACAAGCAGGGATACTGGGGAAGTATTCTTTCCCCCCTTCCCCAGGGGGTCCACACACTCAAGAGAAATTACAAGTTTAATCCCTTCCCACCTGCTGCTTCTCTATTCAGTCACTAATTCCTTAGGTCAAACTCTATGACCTCAACCTATTTCTTTTACGGTATGTTTCTCACAACTTTACCCTCAGCATTCACACCTCTCACCCTCTCCACTCAGTTGTCACCCTCCATCCTCTCCGGCATCAATGTACCCCTTCTTCTCATATCACTAACACATTCAGGTCCCTTCCTTCCTCTAAACTATATATATACAATCCTGATCCCACCAGGCCAGTCATTCCATGCCCACTTCACTTTTTCTTATCACTGCTTACAAAAAATCAGCAACCTTCCTTCCTTCTTGTACATTTTCAAGCACTTCACCCTCCAAACTTCAATCCTTAATCATCACACTATCCACGTACTTAAACGCACTCACACTTTCCATTTCCTCATCATCCAACATCACTGTGCATCCCTCATTTCTCTCGAGGACCATAACTTTACTTTTCCGTACATTCACCATTAGATTCCATATCTTACACACTCTTAGAACCTCATTCACCAAGCCTTGAAGTTCCCCTTTGTCCTCACTTAACAATACAGTATCATCTGCAAACAACAGTACAGGGACTTTCCAAATGTTGTTCTCTCTCCTTAAAGAACACAATACTATGGCTCTATTATCTATCCTTCATTATCAACTTATTCTAATGTCAAACTCTGTACGCTGAGCTATGAATATCCACCTCCATGACTGACCAATTCACACTAAGCCATGATATACCAGCAAAATCTGAGTTATAGTAACACCCAGAGTGGAACAACAGATGTCTCCACATCAAAGACCAGAGTGAGTGGCAGACAGATCAGTCATGACTTTGTCTGTCTGATAACTAAGGGGGCAAGGAAATTGCGTATGCAAGTCGTGCAAAGTATGCTATGCAGAACTAAAAACAGCGTCATATGTTGGTGTTTCAAGAAGCCTCTGGACTCTGCACCAGCACCTCGCTATACAGGACTGACGCTGCAGCTCCAGCCTCAATACTCCTGCATACACAAGCAGACCTGGGACAAGGGAGGTGCAAAAGGGTCCTGTAGCCAAACAAAGGCCTGTGTGATGTAGTCCAAGGTGCATAACCAGGCAGGGGCAGCTGAAGGAACCTACGGCAAAGTGCCCGCAAACTGTTACCTCCAAAAAAACAAAATCAAAATAACAAAGACCCAAATTCAAGAACCATTCATTTTGAGATGCCTGGACACACTGCATTTGAAAGACTGGAGGTCAGAGCCAATACGAAATACAGAAAAAGGGAGGCAGTTCCAGAGTTGACCTGTTGTATATATGACGAATTGGGGGTAATGGTTAACTCTTGCAATAGAGATCTGGACTGAAAAGGGATGAGAGTTTGTTGCTAGACGGGTACTACGTGCCTGTCATAGTAGATGAGGGATGCAAGCATACAGTTCAGAGGAGCAGTGACCATTGAAGTGGCGACAAAAAAGAGATAAAGATGCAACAGCGTGGTAAAGAGACAGAGGTTGAAGGGAGCCAGTAAGAGGAGGCGGGTTGATGAAACAAAAAACCTTTGACTCCACCTTGTTGAGATGGAATGTACATGGGGAGTCTCCCCATACGTGAGAGTTGTACTCTACATGGGCGAATAAACCCATGTAAAAGGTTAACAAT
>NC_137066.1:22125380-22227364 GCF_032717465.1 Coenobita brevimanus | reverse complement strand
AGAGCCCGTCAGAGACACTCATGGTAATGTAACCACACACACAACACACACACACACACACACACACAAAAGAATCTAAGACAATGTCAGTGGTGGTGTATCAGTTAACAAGGAGGAGGGTAATCCCTGACCATTTGTATGAGGACAGGGAAAGGTGTGCCGCCCACAATCCTGTCCGAATCTGCAATGTCGTTGCCGGATCGAGCAAAACTCCCAAGGTTGAGCACTGAGCAGAGCAGTGACCGGGCAATCTAGAATATACTGGCAGAGAGGCTCAGCAGATCGTGACAGGCAGTGGGGACATGGGTCAGGCTCCAAGCCAGCAATCTGCCTATAGCACAGGAACCCCATACGCAATCGTCGGAGTCTCACAAGGAGATAATTAGGCATGCCCGGTGGAATCGGAAGAGGAGTGTAGGCCACAGCCGCAGCATACCAGGCAGCCGATCGAGAGCCCTTGGCGATACATAGTTGATGATCCTCCCTGGTGCGCCTGCCAATAATGTTGGCCACCCCAGAGAGAACAATTGAGACACTAGGGGGAAGCTGAAAAGTCACCACTGGGAACAAGCTAGCTCCTTCTGCTGAGTCTGCAAGCTCACTCACCGCGAGACCGACATGCCCGGGGACCCAATGAAAAGTCACCGAGCCACTCTGCTGCTGTATGAGGGAAGACACGGTGTAAATTTCGGTCAGTAAAGCCGTGTGCTCTGTGATGGAAAATTATTGCAAGTGCTGAAGGGAGGAGAGGGAGTCCGTATGTATAAACATACGCCAGAGACAGTTGCGATGGGCATGGCGCAGCACACAAAGTAGCACCACCAGCTCTGCCTGGAAAGCAGAGACCCCGAGGAGATACGCCAGGATTCCATAAGGTTCCCACAGGCAAACACCACCCCTGCAGAACAATCAGAGCCAACTGACCCGTCGGTGTAATACGCTGCCGATGCTGTGGAGTCCAAGGCAGCAATCCTACTGAGTCCCTCCTGCCGAAGGACGGTCGGAAAGGAGTGGCGAGGTGGTGTCTCCGTGGGAAATAAAACGGTATAAGGGAGAGATGTCCAGGGAGATGGAGGAGAGAACCCCAGACAAGTCAGGTCAGGTTCACGACAAACCTCCGGTGCAACACCCAAGTCGTGTACAGTAGCGGTGGTGACCCTAGCACAATCGTGATGGGGCAGTGGGTCAACGGGCCGACCTGTTAGCCACCGTAAGAGGACAGAGACTGGTTAGAAGGGCCAGCGTTGCACCAGTTATAGAGTGACTGCCGTCGCCCGCAATGCCACACGATGAGCAAGGAGGGGAAATCCACTCTCCTCACGCAAGTTAAATAGGCGTGTCCAGCCGGGAGTGCCCAGCATAACCTGCAAAGCTACATTCTGAAGCACCTCCAGAGAACGAGCAAAAGATGGGGTAAGACTGGTGAGACGGATCGCACTGTAATCGACCAGCGAGCAGATTGCATGTGTGTAACAGGTGCACAATGCTGTGTAGGAAGCCCTTAGGCTGCGTTTAGATAGATAACGCAGCGCAGAAATGCATGTGGTGGCTCGCTCTTGAAAATACCTGACATGCGTGGAGAAGGTGAGCCTACTGTTGAAAAAAGACCCATAAGTATTTGTGGAGCATCACAATCCGATTGTTGCCGGGCGAATAAATGTTATTCTGTGCTAATGGCTCATAAACATTTATTTCTTAAGCATCCCTGCTGGCTGGAACACATGTTGTCTGAATGATGTCAGGAGTACCGTAATATGGAAGGACCTCTGCTGGCTGGAACACACGTTGTCTGAATGTTGTCAGGAGTACCGTAATACGGAAGGACCTCTGCTGGCTGGAACACACGTTGTCTGAATGTTGTCAGGAGTACCGTAATACGGAAGGACCTCTGCTGGCTGGAACACACGTTGTCTGAATGTTGTCAGGAGTACCGTAATACGGAAGGACCTCTGCTGGCTGGAACACACGTTGTCTGAATGTTGTCAGGAGTACCGTAATACGGAAGGACCTCTGCTGGCTGGAACACACGTTGTCTGAATGTTGTCAGGAGTACTGTAATACGGAAGGACCTCTGCTGGCTGGAACACACGTTGTGTGAATGTTGTCGGGAGTACCGTAATACGGAAGAACCTCAGCTGCTTGGAACACACGTTGTCTGAATGTTGTCGGGAGTACCGTAATACGGAAGAACCTCAGCTGGCTGGAACACACGTTGTCTGAATGTTGTCAGGAGTACCGTAATACGGAAGAACCTCAGCTGCCTGGAACACACGTTGTCTGAATGTTGTCAGGAGTACCGTAATATGGAAGGACCTCTGCTGGCTGGAACACACGTTCGAATGTCATCAGGAGCAGGTTACGCATGTTTTTTCTGAGTGACTGTTGTCCGTCTCCCTGCACCCACCCTCATTCCTAAGAAGCCCATTCAATGAAAACTTTAATTCAGCATTCCAATTTGCAGTTGATATCCCACCTCTTACTGAGAATTTTCAAGTACAGTCATATGCTAGCAGAACTAGAAAACCAATACGATAAGATGAATGATATATTTGTTGGCAAGTGACTTCAGTAACTTAAGCTGGTGGGAAAAAGTGACTAGGGAAACAATGTGTTAGTCTACTAAGCTTTTCTGAGCAAGAAACCTTGTCTGAATAAAGTTAATATATAATGCAACTCCGCAGCCTACTGATAAAATATTGTGCAAGTACTCACTCATCCTTACGAACATTGTTAGAGTCGAAGGACAGCTGGACAGTCATCCTCCACATCCACAGCTGATGTGGATGGCACTGGTTCTGGCTGCTGCGGCAGTTTTGATGACCGCTGTGCAGCTTTCTGGAACATCATTCTAATGTCTATCTATCTATCTATCTATAGCCCGACGCCCTAATCCCGCAAAGGGTGGCCGCAGACAAAACGCCTCCAAGTCACTCTGTCACACACCATTCGACTCCCCTCCCCCCAACTCACCCCCCCCTCCCTCATATACCTCTCAACTCCATCCCTCCACCTCATCCTCGGTCTACCCCTCCCTCTCTCTCCCTCCACCTCACTTACATACACCCTCTTAGTCAGTCTTTCATTCTCCATTCTCTCCACATGTCCAAACCACCTCAGTGTATTTCTCCTAATCTTTTCAACCACATCCACATCTACCCCACAACGTTCCTTCACTTCTTCATTCGTCAACCCGTCCCTCCACGTCACTCCACATGCTCCTCTCAAGTAACTCATTTCCACTGCTCTCACTCTTGACTTCTTCCCCTCTTGCAAGGTCCACGCCTCGCTTCCATACGTCAGGGTAGGGATCACAATACCATCATGCAGTGACTTCTTAACTTCCATACTCACCTCCCTATTTCCCATCACTGCTTTCAGTGTACCAACAACCTTTCTTCCCTGCTGTACCCTTTCACATACTTCATCCCCCAAAGTTCCATCCTTACTCATCACACTACCCAAATACTTGAATGCACTCACATTCTCCATATCCTCACCATCCAACCTCACTGCACACTCTGTGACTTCATTCCTCTCAAACACCATAACTTTACTTTTGTTTACATTAACTTTCAGCTTCCTCCTCCTACACACTGTCCCAAATTCATTCACCAAATCTTGCAACTCCCATTCATCTTCACTCAACAATACTATATCATCAGCAAACAGCAACACCAGAAGCTTCCAAATCTCACCCTCATTCATTAGGGCCACCCCCACATCCACTGCCCTACCTTGCACCTCCTTTACAACCCCATCCATATATATATTAAACAGCCATGGAGACATCACACACCCCTGTTTCAGTCCCACATTGAGATCAAAGAACTCACTCAGCTCACCATCCACTCGCACCGTAGCCCTAGCTCCCTCGTACATACTCTTCACAGCACTCAACAATTTCCCCTCCACTCCATATATTCTTAATACCTTCCACATACCTTGCCTATCTATTCTGTCATAAGCTTTCTCCAAGTCCATGAAGGCAGCATACACTTTCCTTCCCTTCTCTAGATACTTCTCCACTAAACATCTTAGAACAAATATCTGATCTACACACCCTTTTCCCTTCCTAGATCCCCCTTGTTCTTCTCCAACTAGCTCCCCTGTCATATGCCTAACCCTATCAATGAGTATTCTACCATATATTTTACCAGTCACACTAAGAAGGCAAATACCCCTATGGTTACCACATACCTCTCTCTCCCCTTTTCCTTTGTACAGAGGAACAATTATACCTGATTTCCAGTCCTCTGGAACCCTTCCCTCTTCCCAAGCCAATCTACACAACTTCCATATCCACTCCACAACAATCTCACCCCCATACCTAAGCATTTCACAACACACTCCATCAATTCTAATATCACTTTGTTTAATTTTCTTACGCCTCTCAGTAATCATCTGGTTATTGAGTTGGTGTAGAAACATTATAGACTGTGAGGGAAAAATGGCTTCGTCTCGGCAAACTTGATGACGGTGTTCATTGCATTTATTCCATCACTCCACGAAATTTTAGTCTCTTCAGGCTCTTCCTCGTCACTTTCTTGATCCTTGGTGTTTTCTTTTCCTCTGTTCATCACTACATCTATTATTTGCTCGGTACTGAAATTATGGGCGACAGGAATATTTTCATCAACTTTCATCCACTCCCGAACTTCTTCCTGGGGAACAATGTGGCCTGCCAAGTCGCATACCTCCTCCTGAAGATCCTCACTCGATGTTTTTTCGGACGGGAAGCCCTCAAATTGTTCGTCGTCATCAGAGCTTTCAGATTCAGTCATAACACTACGCCATATCTTGTGCCAACACCTACTGACGGTTTGTTTCCTCACATTTTTCCATGCAATTGCCAGAGTGTGAATGGCTTCTCTTAAGTTGAACTCCTTTCGAAACTCGCCAATTTTCCCATCAGCATTTAGGACTTTACGCATAAAGTCCCGCGTGTCCAACATCTTGATGTCTTGAATGACACCCTGGTCCATGGGTTAAACAAGGCTGGTAATACTGAGTGGCATGAACAATGCAAAACTGTTACCATTTACGAGCTGATCAGCTGGGGGAAGTGCTCGGCAGTTATCAAGCACAAGCACCACTTTACTGTCCTCTGGCTTACCAATTTTCTAAAGATGATTCTTAACACTTGGAACAAAGACGTGGTGAAACCACCAAAGAAAAATTTCACAGTCCATCCAGGCATTATTCTGTGCTTTGTAATAAACAGCCAAAATAAGACAACCCTTTAAAACACCGTGGCTTGCCGTACTTGCCAATAACCAGCAGCTTGAGTTTGTGTGTACCCGCTGCATTTGCACAGACAAGCACAGTCACTCTATCCTTATTTTGTTTGAATCCAACTGCTACTTTCTCATGGCCACATGCAAGAGTTGATATTGGTAAGCAACGCCGCATTAGCCCAGTTTCATTGGCGTTATATATTAGCTCTGCAGTCAATCCGTGTTCAGAAACTATCTATCTATCTATGTATTGTCAGATGCCTCAATCCTGCACGGGGTGGCCACAAAAAAATCATCTCCATGTCGCCCTGTCCCCCACCATTTCACTGCCCTGCTCCCAACTCACACCACCCTCTCTCATATACCTCTCCACCCCATCCCTCCATCTCATCCTCGGCCTCCAAATCCATGAAAGCCGCATACATCTTCTTTCCCTTCTCCAGAAACTTTTCCACTAAAGATCTAAGAATGAATATCTGATCTACACAACCTCTTCCCATCCTAAAACCACCCTGTTCTTCTCCAACTAATTCCGCTGTTATTTCTTTAACTCTGTGAATAAGTATCCTACCATACACTTTTCCTATTACACTAACAAGACAAATGCCCCTATGATTACCACACACTTATTTTTCCCCATTCCCTTTGTACAATGGAATAATTATACCTGACTTCCAATCCAATCTGCACATCTTCCACATCCATTCTACTACTATCTCTCCCCCATGCTACAGCATACCACCACACACTCCACCAATTCCCGGGGCTTTCCCCAGTTTGACTTTCTTCATTGCTTCCACAACTTCTATCCTACTGATTTCTTCTTGTCTTCTCACCTCCTTCTTTCTCCCAGCCATTCCCCAGCCGCTTATACTCACATTACTTCCATCTTCTATGTTCAACGATTGCTTAAAATGTTCATTCCATCTGCTCACTTTTTCTCCCTCCTCCACTAGTAATCTACCATTATTTATCTTTTACTCCCCTGCTAACTTGAATGCTACCCTGTCTTACTCTCTTCACCTCCTTCCAGAACATTTTCTTACAGTCTCTCCACTTTACACTCAAATTCCTTCCAAATTCTTCATCCACTCTCTTCTTACTCTCGCTTACTAATCTTTTCACCTCTCTCTTTCTTTCTACATATAACTTTCTCTTCCACCTCTCAACTTCTTCCAAGCCCCTATTTCTCATCCATTCATTGTATCCTTTCTGCTTTTGTGCCACAGCCTGTCTTACCTCTTCATTCCACCACGCTGTTCATTGCACACCTCTCCATCTTCTCTTCATCCCACACACCACATCACATGCTGCACATATTTCTTCTGTAAATATCCTGCACACACTTTCCACATCCCCCATCTGCTCTAATTCATATTTGCCCAATCATTCCTCCACTTCTCTCTTATACTCTGCCTTTTTCTTACCCTCTTGTAACCTTTCCACTCTCCTTCCAAAAACTCTTTCTTCCCGTCTCTCCCTTCTTCTATTTCTCCATCCTAATTGGTCCTTGATTCTGGCCACCACCAAGTAATGGTCAGAAAGTCCACTCCCCCAACCTCTATAAGCTCTTGCATCCATTACACATTTTTGCATCCTTTCATCCACACACACATAATCAATCATTGCCTTCCTTTCATTCAGTTCACCACCCACCCTTCTCATCACTCGCCATGTATACCTGTGAATCATCTTGTGCCTGAAGACGGTATTGGCTATCACCAACCCCCTCCCAGCATTGCCATTCTCATCTATCTCAGCAGGCACACCCCACTCACCAACTATTCCATCCATCTTCACATTCCCTACTTTACCATTCATATCTCTGGTCAAAAACACTCTCTCATTCCTTCCAAACTTTTCCAAGCACACTTCCACATTTGTCTACAACTCTTCTCTCACTCTGCTTAAATGATCTTGCGTTGGCGCATACACACACACACTATCACCCACATTTGTATTCCAACTTTCAATCTTACCCACACAATCCTTGACCCAACTGATCCATACTCTCTTATGCTCTTCTTCCATTTTTTACTCACAACTCTACATACTCCTTCTTTTGCCCTCTCATTCTCACCTACTCCTGCACATATACCCCATCCATACCCCAATTCTCTCACACTCTCACCTCTCCATTTCGTTTCAGTTATTCCGCATACATCAACTTTCGCACCCTCAAGCACGTGAACAATCTCTCTCTCTCTTTCACCTCATCATTCGTTCCCCTTACATTCCAAGTTCCGATAACCATGTCCTTTGTCCGGTCCTTGGTCCTCATCTTTTGGTCAGTCCTTGTCGAAGGCTTATTGTTTGTCTTTTTAGTTAGTTGTTTTCCGGGGAGGGGCACTAACCCTTCGCCAACTCTTTTAGTCGCCTTTTACGACAAGCAGGTTTACTGGGGGAGTATTCTTGAAAAAAAAACCCTACCCCCAGGGGGTCAATCTGACATATTTAGCAGACGTGGGGTAATCGTAATCTGTAATCGTAATCGATTGTAATCGATTACAGACTTTTGTGTAATCGTAATCGTAATTGACTACAGTAGGTATGCATAGTACCCGAGCTCACAGTAAGTGAATCTCATTGTATGCGAGGACCTATTTTTTATCGAATTGTAATGTATTTTTAATAGTATGTGAATTGAACTCGTAATACGCGAGACAGCAGGGAAGAGTGGCTCAAATCCGGAGCTGAGAGCAAGAGGGCTGAGAGCAGGAGACCGCAGCAGAACAGCCAGCACCACCACTGATGGAGAATGGAGACTTGTCGATGATGGAGATCGGCTGGGTAGTGTGTGCCCTAGATAAGTTCAAGGAAGAATTGAAGGACATCGAACACTGTCAGTTGCGATTGGTGGAAGTGATGACTTCACTGGACAGAACCTTCTGCTACTACACAGACAGGCACAACCAGGTTAACAGACGGAAGCAAACCTTCATCACACATTTCCTGCGGCCTCAAGAAAGTGAGGAATCACTCCCTTCAACTTCAACAGAGCCATATCCTGGAGAAGATCAAGAGGATGATGCAATGTCTGAGGTGTCAGAAAGACTTTGAAGGGTTTATGAACAAAGTGGGTGCATTAGCTAGTGAAAATGTCGAAAGTGGTGGTGACGAGAGTGGCGAGGAAGGTGGTGGGTCGGGTGCTGCAGGAGGTGCACACTAGGTGCCTCACCCTGCCTTGGATCCCCTTCTTAAGTCCATCAAGCTTGTTGTCCTCTTGAGTTAAGGTGAGCAGCCATATTCTTGTTGGTTTAGTTAAATCATACCCTAGTTGATTTAGTAAAGCCATAATCTTGGTTCACTTTATTAGGTCACATGTCTTAGATATTTTCCCTGTACAGTACAATACTGTACTCAGGTCTAAAAGGAGTCTAAAGGGTTGCCCATGAAGGGGGGTGCCACCCATATTATTATTATTATTATAATTATTTTTAGGTGGGAAAAAAGATCTGGATGATGACGATGATAATGATGTCAAACTTTAAATAACCTTCAATAAAGTTTGTTTTATTAAGCCTGGCCTCCCCATCACCCCTTACAGCCAGCCCAGTCCACAGGCAATAACATAATTACAAAAAGCATAATATACTACATTAAAACCACCATCATCATCCAACTCTTTCCCTTATCAGACATGGCTTCAGCAAATCAGTAACAAAATAGTACAGACCACATACAACACTAGGTAGGTCACGCAGAACATCGTGCTGAATCAAGTTCGTCCTAAAACATTACATATATTTACAGGTAAAATAGGGAGGTAGGTTCTGGAAGCCCAATACTATAAAGATAACTACTGTATATTAAGACAGGTTATTAAAAATGCCCCAAGGCAGTGCGTTTACACACAATATCGCCGACTGGACGCACCAGTGCATCCTAACCTAACAGAGAGGTTTTGTCCCCAAATACCCACCATAATTTTAACCACCAACGACTGCCACTAAACCTAACCTCGAAAGCCTACAATACCAACCGTGCAAAAAATTCTAACCTGATCAACACGTAAAAAATCCCTACCCAGTATCATGCATATTTTGAATGAATCACTTTTGGTAAACTGTCATTACAAAAAGGCAAAGTTTCATTTTCGTTTAGTTTTTAAAGGCTCCACTATGCTTGCATGTGTCAGCCTTGGTCACCTAATGGCAGCTTTCCATGCTGCTCATCTCAGGCAACTTCCCTATTCAGATCCTTAACCCCAAGGTCACACTCAATAACCTCATCCAAGGTCTTTTTCTGTCTACCTCTGACAACCCTATCCCTAATGTTTAATGTTAATATATAATCCCTCTAATATCTGAACGCCCAATATCCGAACATCCCCACTAACCGGACATGATCGTCCCGGGATCCAATATTCTAAAAATGGTCCGGGGGGTGGATTTCCCGCCCGTAATTTGAACTTGGCATGCAGGGCGCGGGACAGCTTTGATGTGGCGCGTCATTCCTCCGACGTCCGCTAGAGCGCCCCTGCATCCTCCCCACTTTCCGCCTGTCTCTCGTTGCAAGTGCACACTCGTCGTCATCCTGCCCACGTGCTCGCTTTTGTGGTGATGCTTTACCTGCTGCAGGCATTCCTGCTGCTCTCATACCTCTCCTTCGTGTGTGTGATGATGGCCCCGCCGCCTGAGAAGAGGAAGAGAATGGTGTTGACTCTGGAGAAAAAGCAGGAGATATTGGAGAAAGTAGATGCAGGGTGGTCTTCTTATCGCATCCTCTGCGAGTTCAGCCTGGCCCGATCTACTTTGTTTCATATTAAGAGATCCCGAGACAAACTCATGCAGTACACGGCTGACTTCTCGTCGAGAAGCAAACGCAACGTGAAGAGGAAAGTGATGTTTACTCCCAAGTTTGCTGAAGTCGACCCCTCCACGTTGATTTGGTATCGACAGCAACGTGCTGCTGGTGGTAGGAATTACCAAACTGAAAGTAGAAGGAGAGATCTATAAAGATGCGGCAATGCAAGCAGAAATAATGAACAAATGTTTCCAATCAGTTTTCACTAGTGAAAAGGAGTTTGTGGAAGGGAAGGGAGTGCTACAAATGTAGTGATAAAAGACATAAAAAAAAAAAGAGTGGAAGTATAGGAAGTGTATAAATTACCGGAAACTCAAGATGTAAGGAAAGCCCCAAGACCTGATGGAATCTCTAATTGGGTACTGAAGGAATTCAGAGAGCAACTGGGGGATAAGATTCACAGTTGAATTCAGTGTTCTCTGGAGGTGGCAAAAGTGCCTCATGAATGGAAGAGGGGACATGTGGTACCAATTTATGACTGAGGAAACAGGGAAGAACCCCTATATTATAGGCCAGTGTCCCTAATCAGCATGGTCGCAAAATTGCGCGAAAGAATTCTAAAAGACAGATGGATAAAATATCTGGAAGAGATGAATATTTTGGCTGACAGTCAGTTTGGATTTAGAAGTGGAAGGTCATGTATTTCCAACTTGTTGAGCTTTTACTCAAGAGTGATTGACGTGCTTCAGGAGAGAGATGGTTGGGTGGATTGTGTGTACAATAATTAGATTTGGAGAAGACCTTCGACAAGGTACCCCATAAAAGACTAATGTGGAAACTAAAGCATATAGGGGGGTTGAAGGAGAACCTCCTAGAATGGATGAAAAACTTTTTGAGAGACAAACAAATGAGGACAGTAATAAAGGATACGATGTCTGGATGGAGGGAAGTAACAAGTGGAGTCCCACAGGGCTCGGTGTTGGCGCTAGTAATGTTCCTGATTTACGTAAATGATAAGGTAGCTGGAGTGAACAGTTATGCAAGTCTGTTTGCTGATGACGCAAACATCTCGAGGAAGGTAGAGGTTGAGGAGGATTGCAAAATGCTGCGGGAAGATCTGAATAGGATACACGAATGGAGCCGGATGTGGGAAATGAAATTTAATGCAAAGGAATGTAAAATATTGGAAAAAGGTAAAAGTTCCAAGAGGCCATCATTGAATTATTTGATGGGTAATGAACCAATCACAGAAACGAGAGAAGAGAAAGATTTGGGTGTGCTGGTCCAGGACACTTTGTCACCTGAAAAACACATTAACAAGGCAGTTAGAGAGACGTATAAACTCATGACTAATATAAGAGTAGCTTTTCATTATATGGATGAGGAGATGATGAAAAAATTGATAGTCGCCATGATTCACCCCAGGTAGGAATATGCAGCAGTAGTGTGGTCCCAACACAAAAAGAAAGACATAAACAAGATTGAGAGAATACAGAGAACTGCACCCAAAATGGTCCCCAGTCTGGCAGATCTGTCGTACAGAGAACCCTTCTTTTCTCCTTAACTGCAGCCTCTGCAACCTTATCCCACCACCAAGTTTATTTCTTGGTGGGCCTCTTGTCCAACTGCATACTGAATCTGCAACTCTCAAGAGGTTGCTCGTGAGGGCTATGTACTGTTCATTAACACTTATGTTATTGTCTCCCTGTTCAGCCACCACTCACCTCATCTCACTGTACAGGGCATCCCATACTCTTTGGTTTTTCTACTTCAGTATTTTCCTCCTAGGTGCATAGGTCCTCTTTTTTATTACCCTCTCCATCAGCACCATGATATATATAAATAGGTTTTGTTGCCGCACACACTCCTCGCTCCCTATAACTTTAACATCACTGACTAACCTCCTATCAGCCTTCATACCATGAAATACTCTTATCTGGCTGCTATTCTCCCCAGACTGGTATGTAACCAACTTACATTCTCTTTTCCTTAAATCTGTGTTGCACATAATCATGTTTATTGTCTCCCCAAACTCAAGTATCCGTTTCCCTTCCTCATTTCTTGTACCATATGCACATCCACCATGTACTCCTTCATATCCTTGAGCTGCGTCACCTACATGACCATTTAAGTCCCATCCCAAAACTATAATTTCATCATCCCCCATACCACTTACTACATGTATTAAGTCATCCCAGATTCTATCCTTCTCTACCTCATCCAGACCAGCCTATGAAACATACACTGATAAAATATGAAAAACTGACTTCTTACACATATCCAACATCCACCCACCTCCTACTGAATGCCTCAGCTACTTCCTTCGCTCTACCCCTCTCATAACCCTGTATCCTCGTCCTTGTTTACCTGTCTCATCGTACTCCCATTTATCATTCTTGTACTGATCAATTATCCTTCTTCCATACTCATCATACTCTCACTGTCTGGTTTCATCTACCATTTGCTTTACTCTCTTTTCAAATCTCCTATATTCCTATTTCCATCTTTCTATCACTTCCAAAGACACACTTCTCTGAAGCATCTTCTTCAAAGGCTTCCTTTTCTTCTTCAAGTCTATATCTCTTCTTCAAGTCTATATCTCTATCACTTCTCTCCTTTTAGACACTCATTCAACTGCTGCCTTTCTTTGTTTATACGGGCTCCAACAACCTTGCGTGTATTGGTCTTGCTCACCACTGGCCAGCTCTCCATGCAGATCAACCTCTATTCAGTCCTTTAATCATAAGGTCACACTCACTGACTTTGCCCCAAATATTTTTCTGGTCTTTCTCTTGCAAGTCTACACTCAACATTCACACCTCTCACCCTCTGTTGTCATCCTTCATTCTCTCAACTATTTATGTTATCCACTTAAAGTCTCTGGAACTAACACTTTGCCCTATATACAGC
The DNA here is from genome assembly GCF_032717465.1 of Coenobita brevimanus. NCBI lineage: Eukaryota > Metazoa > Arthropoda > Malacostraca > Decapoda > Coenobitidae > Coenobita > Coenobita brevimanus. The sequence continues at coordinate 22,214,474 of NC_137066.1, read as the reverse complement.
TGACCTTCAAAACTACACACAAATAGGGGAAGAGGCTGTCTCACTATACCCACAGTTCAAAGTTGTTGACGAACTTAGACAAAATTAGTGCTGTGTATTCCTGAATCACTATTAATATATATATATATATATATATATATATATATATATATATATATATATGTAAAATATGCACATAAAAATACTGAGCTCAAGCAATAGTAAATTGACCAGAATATAAATGTAAAATAAGTGGTGATAAGTGGAATTTTAGCTCACCAGGGTTTGACTTCCCGAAGAGCGTTTATTTTCCGGGCGTAATGGTGGACTCTTATTAATACAACACCTTCTCATATCAACACAAATATATTTATATTTGCATTACTATGGGTTAGTTAAGTTACCATTAGTTAGGTTAGCATAACTTGGTTAGGTTAGGTTAGTTTAGCCTGTGTTATCTATGGCTGGGTTAGGCCGTCCTACTGTGAGGCTAATACTGTATAAATATATTTGGGTGGATCTGAGTAGCTTTCACAAAGTCCACTGCCCACTTGGTAAAAAAAAAAAAAAAAAAATTATTTCTCATGAATCTATAATTTCCACTTTCCAGGGCAGCACCCTTCCCCTTGTACACACTTACAGTCACATTCTTCACCCAGTCATCTTGGACAACACACTCATATACAGTATAATTGTAAATATCGTCAACAACCCAGTCCTATACCTACTGAGGCCTTCAGCATTTCAGTTGTCAACCCAGACACACCTGCCACTTTCCCCACCTGCATCCTGCCTATTGTCCTGCTCACAGTAGCAGCATCATTCAAAGGCCAAGGACCAAACACTGGATCTCCAGACTCCAAACCTACCCTGGTCCAGTCATTCAGCAACTGGTTATAATGCTCGCTCGAGGCATTTTCAATATCATCACTGTCCACCACTACCATTCCTTTATCATTCTTCACACACTGCTCACCTATGATATCCCTGTTTTCCCTCTTCACCTCATTTGAGACCTTAAACACCATTTTTCTTTCTTTCGGCACTATTTAGGTTATACAGTAAAGTCTCAGAGACTAGGAGTTTCCGTTTGGACCTCCTTCCTGGCACTACATTTGGCAGCTAATTATTCATCTCTGTGACCACACCCTTTCCATTCCCACAAATACCTCTTTCCTTAACAGCAACATCTACACCCTCATCCTGACTATTTTTGGTGTGCCCCTCACAACGTTACCCTTGACGTTCATACTTCTCACCCTCCTAACCCAACTATCATTATCCATCCTCTTTATCTATCAATTCTATTGCCAGATGCCTTAATCTCATACAGGGTGGCCAGAAACAAATTGCCTCCATGTCGCCATGTCCCCCATCATTTCATTGCCCTGCTACAAGCTCACACCCCCCACTCTCATATACATCTCCACTTCATCCCTCCATCTCATCCTTTGCCTCCCCCTCCCATTCCCCACTTCCACCTCATTCACATCCACTCACCTCATCAGTCTCTTGCTCTCCATCCTCTCTACAGAAGAAGAACCCCTGAATTATAGGCCAGTGTCCCTAACCAGCATGGTCGCAAAATTGTGTGAAAGAATTCTGAAAGATAGATGGATAAAATATCTGAGGAGATGAATATTTTGGCTGATAGTCAGTTTGGATTTAGAAGTGGAAGGTCATGTGTTTCCAACTTGTTGAGTTTTTACTCAAGAGCGATTGACGTGCTTCAGGAAAGAGAAGGTTGGGTGGATTGTGTGTATTTAGATTTGGAGAAGGCCTTTGACAAGGTACCCCATAAGAGACTAATGTGGAAACTAGAGCATATAGGAGGTCTGAAGGGGAACCTCCTAGAATAGATGAGAGACTTTTTGAGAGACAGACAAATGAGGACAATAATAAAAGATAAGATGACTGGATGGAGGGAAGTAACAAGTGGAGTCCCACAGGGCTCGGTGTTGGCACCAGTACTGTTCCTGATTTATGTAAATGATATGGTAGATGGAGTGAACGGTTATGCAAGTTGGTTTGCTGATGATGCAAAGATCATGAGGAAGGTAGAGGTTGAGGAGGATTGCAAAATGCTGCAGGAAGATCTGGATAGGATACACGAATGGAGCCGGATGTGGGAAATGAAAGTCAATGGAAAGAAATGTAAAATATTGGAAATGGGTAAAAGTACCAAGAGGCCATCATTGAATTATTTGATGAGTAATGAAATAATCACAAAAGCGAGAGAAGAGAAAGATTTGGGAGTGCTGGTCCAGGACAGTTTGTCACCTGAAAAACACATTAACAAGACAGTTAGAGAGACGTATAAACTCCTGCCTAATATAAGAGTAGCTTTTCATTATATGGATGAGGAGATGATGAAAAAACTGATAGTGGCCATGATGCACCCCAGGTAGGAATATGCAGCAGTAGTGTGGTCCCAACACAAAAAGAAAGACATAAACAAGATTGAGAGAATACAAAGAACAGCAACCAAGATGGTCCCCAGTCTTGCAGATCTGTCGTACAGAGAGAGCCTGGAAAAGCTGGATTCGCCTTCCTCAGAAGAAAGTAGAAAGAGAGGCGACATGATTGCAGTGTTCAGGACCATGATGGGAGTAGATAAAATTGGCAAAGAAGATCTGTTTTTATGGGATAAGAGAGTAACAAGAGGACACGGCATGAAACTGAGCAAGCCAAGCTGCTTCAAGGATATCAAGAAATATAGTTTTCCTTATAGATGTATAAACCTATGGAATAACCTGGACAAAGAGATCGTCCAGTCTAAAAACTTAAACGCATTTAAAGCTAAATTTGACTTATTGAGAAACAGAGACGGGACCCCATGAGCGTAGCTCATTTCCTGTATATCACAATTAGGTAAATACAAGTATCAAGAAGAGCATAGTAACAGAAAACAGAAGAGGACAGGACAGAAAGAAAGACTGGAGACAAAAAGGCCCCTTTTAGTCGCCTCTTACGACAAGCAGGGATACTGGGGAAGTATTCTTTCCCCCCTTCCCCAGGGGGTCCACACACTCAAGAGAAATTACAAGTTTAATCCCTTCCCACCTGCTGCTTCTCTATTCAATCACTAATTCCTTAGGTCAAACTCTATGACCTCAACCTATTTCTTTTACGGAATGTTTCTCACAACTTTACCCTCAGCATTCACACCTCCCACCCTCTCCACTCAGTTGTCACCCTCCATCCTCTCCGGCATCAATGTACCCCTTCTTCTCATATCACTAACATATTCAGGTCCCAGCCTTCCTCTAAACTATATATATACAATCCTGATCCCACCAGGCCAGTCATTCCATGCCCACTTCACTGTTTCTTATCACTGCTTACAAAAAATCAGCAACCTTCCTTCCTTGTTGTACATTTTCAAGCACTTCACCCTCCAAACTTCAATCCTTACTCATCACACTATCCAAGTACTTAAACGCACTCACACTTTCCATTTCCTCATCATCCAACATCACTGTGCATCCCTCACTTCTCTCGAGGACCATAACTTTACTCTTCCCTACATTCACCATTAGATTCCATATCTTACACACTCTTAGAACCTCATTCACCAAGCCTTAAAGTTCCCCTGTCTCCTCACTTAACAATACAGTATCATCTGCAAACAACAGTACAGGGAGTTTCCAAATGTTGCTCTCTCTCCTTAAAGTCGCTCCAACACAATACTATGGCTCTATTATCTATCCTTCATTATCAACATATTCTAATGTCAAACTCTGTACGCTGAGCTATGAATATCCACCTCCATTACTGACCAATTCACACTACCGTACAGCATTAAAATCCTAACACATGCTGCATAAAAGCACTTATTACCCTCCTACCGAGGTAGCCCCACTTCCAGTAAAGATCATGTCCCACAAATAACAAAACTCCTCCACACACTGAAGACACACTCCACCAAACTTAATCCTTTCCTACATCTCTGTCTTGCCACACTCTCCCCTCCACACCAAACACACAAAATCACCAGTACAGTATTTTGGTTTGCAATCCTACCTTCTAATAATACTGTATCTCTTATGCACCCACTTATCACAAACACGCCCAAGGTGGAATTATTCCCCACAATCTTGTGGCAAATTGCATATGGACAAACTCGCCCTCCTTGGACAGCACCACCACCTGCCCTAAATATCATCACCTCAGCTTTATCCGCTCTTACTCTCTAACACACAAGTCCCATTCTATCCCAGTATTTCCTACATCTTTCAACCCTATCTCTCTCTGCCATCAACATTGTCATTAGCATAAAACAACTCCCATGGGAGTGTAGTTCTAAAGTCTCATAAGAGGTTCAAGAACCATGTGGAACAATAATGGGGTTGAAACTGACCCTTGATGCCCACCACCATTCACAGAACATTTATCACCCAAACCTCCGTTCACTTTCACCTGAGTGTGAGCACCTTCATACATTGCCATAACCACCCTAACTAGTCAGTTCTCCATCCCGAGCTTTCCAATTCCCACTGTCACTCTGTTAAAGACCTTCATGAAATCAACAAAAACAAAGTAGAATTCTGTCCTCCTTCCTATAAATTTTTCTTGAATACTGTCATATGGTATTGTATGGTTTAGGAAGGCTCCAATTCTCCATGCTACTTGATGAAAGGCGGTCTCCCTATTCAGTCCTTTAATACCGAGGTTACACTTCATAAAGATGACAAATCTTTTTTTTTATTTTTTTTTATTTTTTTTTTTTTAAATGTGAGGAAGAAGGAACCAAAGCCCACAAGCCCGCAATTGTTGTTCCTTACAAGAGAAAAACAAAATACGAGAGAGCAAAATTCAAGATCTGATCATTTAGAGATGAATGGACACACTGCATTTTAAAGTGTGGAGATCATAGGAAGCAGGAAATACAGACAGAGGGAGACAGTTCATCAGCTGACCTGTTCCATAAATGAAGGACTGGGAGTAACTGTTAACTCTCTGGAAGTGGGGAAAGTGCCTCAAGAATGGAAGAGGGCAAATGTGGTACCAATTTATAAGGGAGGAAACAGGGAAGAACCCCTGAATTATTGACCACTGTCCCTAACCAGCATGGTCGCAAAATTGTGTGAAAGAATTCTGAAAGACAGATGGATAAAATATCTGGAACAGATGAATATTCTGGATGACAGTCAGTTTGGATTTTGAAGTGGAAGGTCATGTATTTCCAACTTGTTGAGCTTTTACTCAAGAGTGATTGATGTGCTTCAGGAGAGAGATGGTTGGGTGGATTGTGTGTATTTAGATTTGCAGAAGGCCTTCGACAAGGTACCCCATAAGAGACTAATGTTGAAACTAAAGCATATAGGAGGGTTGAAGGAGAACCTCCTGGAATGGATGAAAGACTTTTTGAGAGACAGACAAATGAGGACAGTAATAAAGGATACGATGTCTGGATGGAGGGAAGTAACAAGTGGAGTCCCAGGGCTCGGTGTTGACACCAGTAATGTTCCTGATTTATGTAATTGATAAGGCAGATGGAGTGAACAGTTATGCAAGTCTGTTTGCTGATCATGCAAAGATCATGAGGAAGGTAGAGGTTGAAGAGGATTGCAAAATGCTGCAGGAAGATCTGGATAGGATACACGAATGGAGCCGGATGTGGGAAATGAAATTCAACAGAGCCATATCCTGGGGAAGATCAAGAGGATGATGCAATGTCTGAGGTGTCAGAAAGACTTTGAAGGGTTTATGAACAAAGTGGGTGCATTAGCTAGTGAAAATGTCGAAAGTGGTGGTGACGAGTGTGGCGAGGAAGGTGGTGGGTCGGGTGCTGCAGGAGGTGCACACTAGGTGCCTCACCCTGCCTTGGATTCCCTTCTTAAGTCCATCAAGCTTGTTGTCCTCTTGAGTTAAGGTGAGCAGCCATATTCTTGTTGGTTTAGTTAAATCATATCCTTGTTGATTTAGTAAAGCCATAATCTTGGTTCACTTTATTAGGTCATATGTCTTAGATATTTTCCCTGTACAGTACAATACTGTACTCAGGTTTGAAAGGAGTCTAAAGGGTTGGCAATGAAGGGGGGTGCCGCCCATATTATTATTATTATTATTATTATTTTTATTTTTATTATTATTTTTAGGTGGGAAAAAAGATCTGGATGATGACGATGATAATGACGTTAAACTTTAAATAACCTTCAATAAAGTTTTTTTTATTAAGCCTGGCCTCCCCATCACCCCTTACAGCCAGCCCAGTCCACAGGCAATAACAAAATTAAAAAAAGCATAATATACTACATTAAAACCACCATCATCATCCAACTCTTTCCCGTATCAGACATGGCTTCAGCAAATCAGTAACAAAATAGTACAGACCACATACAACACTAGGTAGGTCACGCAGAACATCGTGCTGAATCAAGTTCGTCCTAAAACATTACATATATTTACAGGTAAAATAGGGAGGTAGGTTCTGGAAGCCCAATACTATAAAGATGACTACTGTATATTAAGACAGGTTATTAAAAATGCCCCAAGGCAGTGCGTTTACACACAATATCGCCGACTGGACGCACCAGTGCATCCTAACCTAACAGAGAGGTTTTGTCCCCAAATACCCACCATAATTTTAACCACCAACGACTGCCACTAAACCTAACCTTGAAAGCCTACACTACCAACCGTGCAAAAAATTCTAACCTGATCAACACGTAAAAAATCCCTACCCAGTATCATGCATATTTTGAATGAATCACTTTTGGTAAACTGTCATTACAAAGAGGCAAATTTTCATTTTCGTTTAGTTTTTAAAGGCTCCACTATGCTTGCATGTGTCAGCCTTGGTCACCTAATGACAGCTTTCCATGCTGCTCATCTCAGGCAACTTCCCTATTCAGATCCTTAACCCCAAGGTCACACTCAATAACCTCGTCCAAGGTCTTTTTCCTACCTCTGATTGGGTGGGGGGGGGAGATTTCCCGCCCGTAATTTGAACTTGGCATGGAGGGCGCGAGACAGCTTTGTTGTGGCGCGTCATTCCTCCGACGTCCGCTAGAGCGCCCCTGCATCCTCCCCACTCTCCGCCTGTCTCTTGTCGCAAGTGCACACTCGTCGTCATCCTGCCCACGTGCTCGCTTTTGTGGTGATGCTTTACCTGCTGCAGGCATTCCTGCTGCTTTCGTACCTCTCCTTCGTGTGTGTGATGATGGCCCCGCCGCCTGAGAAGAGGAAGAGAATGGTGTCGACTCTGGAGAAAAAGCAGGAGATATTGGAGAAAGTAGATGCAGGGTGGTCTTCTTCCCGCATCCTCTGCGAGTTCAGCCTGGCCCGATCTACTTTGTTTGATATTAAGAGATCCCGAGACAAACTCATGCAGTACACGGCTGACTTCTCGTCGAGAAGCAAACGCAACATGAAGAGGAAAGTGATGTTTACTCCCAAGTTTGCTGAAGTCGACCGCTCCACGTTGATTTGGTATCGACAGCAACGTACTGCTGGTGGTAGGAATTACTAAACTGAAAGTAGAAGGAGAGATCTATAAAGATGCGGTAATGCAAGCAGAAATAATGAACAAATGTTTCCAATCAGTTTTCACTAGTGAAAAGGAGTTTGTGGAAGGGGAGGGAGTGCTACAAATGTAGTGATAAAAGACATAAGAGTGGAAGTATAGGAAGTGTATAAATTACTGGAAACTCAAGATGTAAGGAAAGCCCCAAGTCCTGATGGAATCTCTAATTGCGTACTGAAGGAATTCAGAGAGCAACTGGGGGATAAGATTCACAGTTGAATTGTGTGTTCTCTGAAGGTGGCAAAAGTGCCTCATGAATGGAAGAGGGGACATGTGGTACCAATTTATAACGGAGGAAACAGGGAAGAACCCCTAAATAATAGACCAGTGTCCCTAATCAGCATGGTCGCAAAATTGTGCGAAAGAATTCTGAAAGAAAGATGGATAAAATATCTGGAAGAGATGAATATTTTGGCTCAGTCAGTTTGGATTTAGAAGTGGAAGGTCATGTATTTCCAACTTCTTGAGCTTTTACTCAAAACTGATTGACGTGCTTCAGGAGAGAGATGGTTGGGTGGATTGTGTGTACAGTATTTACATTTGGAGAAGGCCTTCGACAAGGTACCCCATAAGAGACTAATGTGGAAACTAAAGCATATAGGAGGGTTGAAGGAGAACCTCCTGGAATGGATGAAAGACTTTTTGAGAGACAGACAAATGAGGACAGTAATAAAGGATAAGATGTCTGGATGGAGGGAAGTAACAAGTGGAGTACCAGGGCTCGGTGTTGACGCCAGTAATGTTCCTGATTTATGTAAATGATATGGTAGATGGAGTGAACAGTTATGCAAGTCTGTTTGCTGATGACGCAAAGATCTTGAGGAAGGTAGAGGTTGAGAAGGATTGTAAAATGCATAGGGCTTATTTCAATGGATGAAATTAGTGAAAAATTCCAGGGAAGATTTACTTAGCGTAGCACGGCCGGGCAGGCGAAAGGATAGTGTAATGGAGGGGAGGTAGGGAGGGGAGTCAAGAACGGGGAGAAATGGCTAAATTGTCAACAATGGATGGGAGTACAGATGAGATTAGGAGTGCTGACTAGTGTTGGACACTGGCAGTACTGATAGATGATACAAGCCACCACTTCAAAGCCCGGGCGAATTCAAAATAACACAGAATCACAAAAGTGTCGCCCCGCGGTATGATCCCTTGCTCTCAAGCGTCGCGAAAGTCACGAGCCGCGGTTTTGGGGTTAACCAACACACTCACACCACCATATCCATCTGCCTTACCCTGCCAAAACAACTTGTAATCACAATCCCTCCCGGCAATCACTCTGCATGATCCACACCAACACCTGACTTCTGGCACATATCCAACATCCACCCACCTCCTACTGAATGCCTCAGCTACTTCCTTCGCTCTACCCCTCTCAGAACCCTGTATCCTCGTCCTTGTTTACCTGTCTCATAGTACTCCCTTTTATCATTCTTGTACTGATCAATTATCCTTCTTCCATACTCATCATACTCTCACTGTCTGGCTTCATCTACCATTTCCTTTACTCTCTTTTCAAATCTCCTATATCCCTATTTCCATCTTTCTATCACTTCCAAAGACACAATTCTCTGAAGCATCTTCTTCCAAGGCTTCCTTTTCTTCTTCAAGTCTATATCTCTATCACTTCTCTCCTTTTAGACACTCATTCAACTGCTGCCTTTCTTTGTTTATAAGGGCTCCAACAACCTTGCGTGTATTGGTCTTGCTCACCACTGGCCAGCTCTCCATGCAGATCAACCTCTACCAGCTTCTCTATTCAGTCCTTTAATCATAAGGTCACACTCACTGACTTTGCCCCAAATATTTTTCTGGTCTTTCTCCTGCACGTCTACACTCAACATTCACACCTCTCACCCTCTGCACGAAGTTGTCATCCTTCATTCTCTCAACTATTTATGTTATCCACTAAAAGTCTCTGAAACTAACACTTTGCCCTATATACAGCTGAACCTCAAAACTACACACAAATAGGGGAAGAGGCTGTCTCACTATACCCACAGTTCAAAGTTTCTGATGAACTAAGAAATAATTATTGATGTATATTCCTGAATCACTATTAATAATATATATATATACATATAAAATATGCACATAAAAATACTGAGCTCAAGCAATAGTAAACTGACCAGAATATAAATGTAAAATAAGTGGCGATAAGTGGAATTTCAGCTCACCAGGGTTTGACTTCCCGAAGAGCGTTTATTTTCCGGGCGTAATGGTGGACTCTTATTAATACAACACCTTCTCATATCAACACAAATATATTTATATTTGCATTACTATGGGTTAGTTAACTTACCATTAGTTAGGTTAGCATAACTTGGTTAGGTTAGGTTAGTTTAGTCTGTGTTATCTATGGCTGGGTTAGGCCGTCCTACTGTGAGGCTAATACTGTATAAATATATTTGGGTGGATCTGAGTAGCTTTCACAAAGTCCACTGCCCACTTGGTAAAAAAAAAAAAAAAAAAAAAAAAAAACTTATTTTTCATGAATCTATAATTTCCACTTTCCAGGGCAGCACCCTTCCCCTTGTACACACTTACAGTCACATTCTTCACCCAGTCATCTGGGACAACACACTCATATACAGTATAATTGTAAATATCGTCAACAACCCAGTCCTATACCTACTGAGGCCTTCAGCATTTCAGTTGTCAACCCAGACACACCTGCCACTTTCCCCACCTGCATCCTGCCTATTGTCCTGCTCACAGTAGCAGCATCATTCAAAGGCCAAGGACCAAACACTGGATCTCCAGACTCCAAACCTACCCTGGTCCAGTCATTCAGCAACCGGTTATAATGCTCTCTCGAGGCATTTTCAATATCATCACTGTCCACCACTATCATTCCTTTATCATTCTTCACACACTGCTCACCTATGATATCCCTGTTTTCCATCTTCATCTCATTTGAGACCTTAAACACCATTTTTCTTTCTTTCAGCACTATTTAGGTTATACAGTAAAGTCTCAGAGACTAGGAGTTTCCGTTTGTACCTCCTTCCTGGCACTACATTTGGCAGCTATTTATTCATCTGTGACCACACCCTTTCCATTCCCAGAAATGCCTCTTCCCTTAACAGCAACATCTACACCCTCATCCTGACTATTTTTGGTGTGCCCCTCACAACGTTACCCTTGACGTTCATACCTCTCACCCTCCTCACCCAACTATCATTATCCATCCTCTTTATCTATCTATTCTATTGCCAGATGCCTTAATCTCATACGGGGTGGCCACAAACAAATTGCCTCCATGTCGCCATGTCCCTCATCATTTCATTGCCCTGCTACCAGCTCACACCCTCCTCTCTCATATACATCTCCTCTTCATCCCTCCATCTCATCCTTTGCCTCCCCATCCCATTCCCCTCTTCCACCTCATTCACATCCACTCTCCTCGTCAATCTCTTGCTCTCCATCCTTTCCACAGAAGAAGAACACCTGAATTATAGACCAGTGTCCCTAACCAGCATGGTCGCAAAATTGTGTGAAAGAATTCTGAAAGATAGATGGATAAAATATCTGAAGAGATGAATATTTTGGCTGATAGTCAGTTTAGATTTAGAAGTGGAAGGTCATGTGTTTCCAACTTGTTTTGAGTTTTTACTCAGGAGTGATTGACGTGCTTCACGAAAGAGAAGGTTGGGTGGATTGTGTGTATTTAGATTTGGAGAAGGCCTTTGACAAGGTACCCCATAAGAGACTAATGTGGAAACTAGAGCATATAGGAGGTCTGAAGGGAAACCTCCTAGAATAGATTAGAGACTTTTTGAGAGACAGACAAATGAGGACAGTAATAAAAGATAAGATGTCTGGATGGAGGGAAATAACAAGTGGAGTCCCACAGGGCTCGGTGTTGGCGCTAGTAATGTTCCTGATTTACGTAAATGATATGGTAGATGGAGTGAACAGTTATGCAAGTCTGTTTGCTGATGATGCAAAGATCATGAGGAAGGTAGAGGTTGAGGAGGATTGCAAAATGCTGCAGGAGGACCTGGATAGGATACACGAATGGAGCCGGGTGTGGGAAATGAAATTCAATGGAAAGAAAAGTAAAATATTGGAAATGGGTAAAAGTACCAAGATGCCATCATTGAATTATTTGATGGGTAATGAACCAATCACAAAAGCGAGAGAAGAGAAAGATTTGGATGTGCTGGTCCAGGACAGTTTGTCACCTGAAAAACACATTAACAAGACAGTTAGAGAGAAGTATAAACTGCTGACTAATATAAGAGTAGCTTTTCATTATATGGATGAGGAGATGATGAAAAAATTGACAGTGGCCATGATTCACCCCAGGTAGGAATATGCAGCAGTAGTGTGGTCCCAACACAAAAAGAATGACATACACAAGATTGAGAGAATACAAAGAACAGCAACCAAGATGGTCCCCAGTCTGGCAGATCTGTCGTATAGAGAGAGCCTGGAAAAGCTGGATTTGCCTTCCTCAGAAGAAAGTAGAAAGAGAGGCGACATGATTGCAGTGTTCAGGACCATGATGGGAGTAGATAAAATTGACAAAGAAGATCTGTTTTTATGGGATACGAGACTAACAAGAGGACACGGCATGAAAATGAGCAAGCTAAGCTGCTTGAAGGATATCAAGAAATATAGTTTTCCTTATAGATGTATAGACCTATGGAATAACCTGGACAAAGAGATCGTCCAGTCTAAAAACTTAAACGCGTTTAAAGCTAAATTTGACTTATTGAGAAACAGAGACGGGACCCCACTAGCGTAGCTCATTTCCTGTATATCACAATTAGGTAAATACAAGTATCAAGAAGAGCATAGTGATTGAAAACAGAAGAGGACAGGACAGAAAGAAAGACTGGAAACAAAAAGGCCCCTTTTAGTCGCCTCTTACGACAAGCAGGGATACTGGGGAAGTATTCTTTCCCCCCTTCCCCAGGGGGTCCACACACTCAAGAGAAATTACAAGTTTAATCCCTTCCCACCTGCTGCTTCTCTATTCAGTCACTAATTCCTTAGGTCAAACTCTATGACCTCAACCTATTTCTTTTACGGTATGTTTCTCACAACTTTACCCTCAGCATTCACACCTCTCACCCTCTCCACTCAGTTGTCACCCTCCATCCTCTCCAGCATCAATGTACCCCTTCTTCTCATATGACTAACACATTCAGGTCCCATCTTTCCTCTAAACTATCTATCTATCTATCTATCTATTGCCAGACGCCTCAATCCCGTTTGGGGTGGCCACAAACAAATCGCCTCCAAGTCGCCCTGTCCCCCGCCATTTCACTGCCCTGCTCCCAACTCACACCCCCCTCTCTCATATACCTCTCCACCCCATCTCTCCATCTCATCCTCGACCTCCCCCTCCCTCTTCCCCCCTCCACCTCACTCACATACACTCTCTTCGTCAGTCTTTCACCCTCCATCCTCTCCACATGGCCAAACCACCTCAGTGTGTTCCTCATAACGCTTCCTATCACATCCTCATCAACACCACAACGCTCCTTTATATCCTCATTCGTCAGCCTGTCTCTCCACGTGACTCCACAGGCTCCTCTTAAATAACTCATTTCCACTGCTCTCACTCTTGACTTGTGTCCTTCCAACAATGTCCAAGCTTCACTTCCGTACGTTAGAGTTGGTATCACAATACTGTCATGTAGTAACTTTTTCACTTCCATGCTCACTTCCCTGTTTCTTATCAGTGCTCTCACGGAACCAGCAACCTTTCTTCCCTGCTGTACCCTTTCGAGCACTTCACCCTCCAAACCTCCATCCTTACTCATCACACTACCCAAGTACTTAAACGTACTCACATTTTCCAATTCCTCACCATCCAACCTCGCTGTACATTCACTAACTTCATCTCTCTCAAAGACCATCACTTTACTCTTCCCTACATTCACCTTTAGGTTCCGTTTCTTACACACTCTCCCAAACCCATCCACCAAGCCTTGCAGCTGTATATAAAAAATTTTGTGAATTTTATGAAATAGGAGTCCAGAAGTACATCCCACAGCACAAAGAAGCAGATAAGAAAATACAGAAATGGTTCAATACAGAGTGTAAAAAATCAAAAGAAAGAAGAGATTTGCTGTGGAATAGATACAGAAGACACAATAGTGAAAGGGCGTATAATAATTACAAACAGGCAAGAAACGACTATACAAGAATAAGGAGGGAAGCCCAAAAACAGTTTGAGGAGGATATCATAAATAAAAGTAGTGATCAACCAAAGCTGTTTTACAGCTATATCAGAAGCAAAACCAAAGTAAAAGATATAATACAATCCATTACGGATGAGAGAATCACTTATACACAAGAGAAAGATATTTGTGAAGCACTAAAAAAGAATTTCCAATTAGTTTTTGCAGAAGAAAAAAATTTTGAGAGGGACTATGTGGAACACGCATGTCCACACATACTACCAGATATACAAATAGCAGAAAAAGAAATACAGGAGGAGTTAAGTAGATTAGACAGAGGAAAAGCAAGTGGTCCTGATGAAATTTCATGTTGGGTGTTACGAGAATGTGCAAAGGAGTTAAGCAAACCATTATTTTTAATTTTCAAGAAATCCTTGAGTCAAGGGAAACTACCTGCTATTTGGAAAAAAGCAAATATAGTCCCCTTATTCAAGAAAGGAAATAGACAAAATCCACTCAACTACCGACCAGTATCACTGACCAGTGTTGTAAGTAAGGTATTAGAAAAACTTATAAGAAAAGCTTGGGTAAATCATCTAGAAGAACACAGTATGATAACAGAAAGACAGTTTGGTTTCAGAAAAGGAAAATCATGTGTTACTAATCTGTTGAGCTACTATGACAGAGTAACAAACACAATACAGGAAAGGGAAGGATGGGTGGACAGTATCTATTTAGATTTCAAGAAAGCTTTTGACACAGTACCACACCAAAGACTTTTATGGAAGCTGTACCATCAAGGAGGAATTCGAGGCAAACTGTTTTGTTGGATGCAAGACTTTCTCATAAAAAGAGAAATGAGGACAGTACTAAGAGGAAACTACTCATCATGGAAAGAAGTGACTAGTGGAGTACCACAGGGTTCGGTGCTGGCACCAATCATGTTTTTAGTGTACATAAATGATATAAACAGTAACACTGGAAATGAGAGCTATCTGAATATGTTTGCAGATGATGCAAAAATACAAAGGAGAATTACTAGCACAGACTCTTGTCGGGAGCTACAAGAAGAATTAAATAAACTTCATGAATGGAGTAGTACATGGCAAATGGAATTCAATGTGGACAAGTGTCATGTAATCAAGTTTGGTAAAAGTGGAAAAAGACCTGATTGGGATTATAAGTTAGGAAATAAAACCCTATACACATCAGAAAGAGAGAAAGACCTAGGTGTGATTATCAATAACAGACTATCTCCAGCTGACCACATCAGTGAGAAGGTACGGAACATGTATACACTGCTTGCAAATATGAGAATAGCATTCACATACATAAATGAAGACATGCTAAGAAGGATAATAACATCATTCATTAGACCAACCCTGGAATATGCATCAATAGTCTGGAGTCCTCATCTCAAAAAGCATATAGACAAGATTGAAAAAGTTCAAAGGGCCGCTACAAGATGGATACCAAGCTTAAGGGACCTAAGCTACGAAGAAAGACTAAATAAACTGAATCTACCAACACTACAGCAGAGAATGAAAAGAGGTGACATGATAATGCTATATAAGTGCATATCAGGGAAGGAGAAAATAGACATAAATGATTACTTAACATATGGAGAAGCATCAGCAAGAGGACACTGCAAAAAACTGCATAAGAAGAGAGGTGATAAAGACATAAGGAAATTCAGTTTCCCAAACAGAGCAATTGATCAACGGAATGCACTACCGAATGAAACAGTGTGTGCCAAAACAATTCACAAATTTAAGGATATGTACGATAAATGTGGTCTAAGCCACGGGACAGTACGAGCTTGACTCATTCCTGTAAAGATACAATTAGGTAAGAACAATTGGGTAAGAACAAAAGAATCTAAGACAATGTCAGTGGTGGTGTATCAGTTAACAAGGAGGAGGGTAATCCCTGACCGTTTGTATGAGGACAGGGAAAGGTGTGTCCCCCACAACCCTGTCCGTATCTGCAATGTCGTTGCCGGATCGAGCAAAACTCCCAACGTTGAGCACTGAGCACAGCAGTGACCGGGCAATCTAGAATGTACTGGCAGAGAGGCTCACCAGATCATGACAGGCAGTGGGGACATGGGTCAGGCTCCAAGCCAGCAATCTGCCTATAGCACAGGAACCCCATACGCAATCGTCGGAGTCTCACAAGTAGATAATTAGGCATGCCCAGTGGAATCGGAAGAGGAGTGTAGGCCACAGCCGCAGCATACCAGGCAGCCGATCGAGAGACCTTGGCGATACATACTTGATGATCCTCCCTGGTGCGCCTGCCAATAATGTTGGCCACCCCAGATAGAACAATTGACACACTAGGGGGAAGCTGAAAAGTCACCTCTGGGAACAAGCTAGCTCCTTCTGCTGAGTCTGCAAGCTCACTCCCCGCGAGACCGACATGCCCGGGGACCCAATGAAAAGTCACCGAGCCACTCTGCTGCTGTATGAGGGAAGACACGGTGTAAATTTCGGTCAGTAAAGCCGTGTGCTCTGTGATGGAAAATTATTGTAAGTGCTGAAGGGAGGAGAGGGAGTCCGTATGTATAAACATACACCAGAGACGGTTGCGATGGGCATGACGCAGCACACAGAGTAGCACCACCAGCTCTGCCTGGAAAGCAGAGACCCCAAAGGAGATACGCCAGGATTCCATAAGGTTCCCACAGGCAAACACCACCCCTGCAGAACAATCAGAGCCAACTGACCTGTCGGTGTAATTTGCTGCCGATGCTGTGGAGTCCAAGGCAGCAATCCTACTGAGTCCCTCCTGCCAAAGGACGGTCGGAAAGGAGTGGCAAGGTGGTGTCTCCGTGGGAAATAAAACGGTATAAGGGAGAGATGTCCAGGGAGATGGAGGAGAGAACCTCGGACAAGTCAGGTCAGGTTTACAACAAACATCCGGTGCAACACCCAAGTTGTGTATAGTAGCGGTGGTGGCCCTAGCACAATCGTGGTGGGGCAGTGGGTCAACGGGCCGACCTGTTACCCGCCGTAAGAGGACAGAGACTGTCAAGAAGGGCCGGCGTTGCACCAGTTATAGAGTGACTGCCGTCGCCCGCAATGCCACACGATGAGCAAGGAAGGGAAATCCACTCTCCCCACGCAAGTTAACTAGGCGTGTCCAGCGGGGAGTGCCCAGCATAACCTGCAAAGCTACATTCTGAAGCACCTCCAGAGAACGAGCAAAAGATGGGGTAAGACTGGTGAGACGGATCGTACTGTAATCGGCCAGCGAGCAGATTGCATGTGTGTAAAAGGTGCACAAGGCTGTGTAGGAAGCCCCTAGGCTGCGTTTAGATAGATAACGCAGCGCAGAAATGCATGTGGTGGCTCGCTCTTGAAAATACCTGACGTGCGTGGAGAAGGTGAGCCTACTGTTGAAAAAAAGACCCATAAGTATTTGTGGAGCATCACAATCCGATTGTTGCCGGGCGAATAATTGTTATTCTGTGCTAATGGCTCATAAACATTTATTTCTTAAGCATCCCTGCTGGCTGGAACACATGTTGTCTGAATGTTGTCAGGAATACCGTAATACGGAAGGACCTCTGCTGGCTGGAACACACGTTGTCTGAACGTTGTCAGGAGTACCGTAATATGGAAGGACCTCAGCTGCCTGGAACACATGTTGTCTGAACGTTGTCAGGAGTACCGTAATATGGAAGGACCTCAGCTGCCTGGAACACACGTTGTCTGAATGTTGTCGGGAGTACCGTAATATGGAAGGACCTCAGCTGGCTGGAACACAATTTCGAATGTCATCAGAAGCAGGTTACGCATGTTTTTTCTGAGTGACTGTTGTCCGTCTCCCTGTACCCACCCTCATTCCTAAGAAGCCCATTCAATGAAAACTTTAATTCAGCATTCCAATTTGCAGTTGATATCCCACCTCTTACTGAGAATTTTCAAGTACAGTCATATGCTAGCAGAACTACAAATTCAATACAATAAGATGAATGATATATCTGTTGGCAAGTGACTTCAGTAACTTAAGCTGGCGGGAAAAAGTGACTAGGGAAACAATGTGTTAGTCTACTAAGCTTTTCTGAGTAAGAAACCTTGTATGAATAAAGTTAATATATAATGCAACTCCGCAGCCTACTGATAAAACATTGCGCAAGTACTCACTCATCCTTACGAACATTGTTAGAGTCGAAGGACAGCTGGACAGTCATCCTCCACATCCACAGCTGATGTGGATGGCACTGGTTCTGGCTGCTGCGGCAGTTTTGATGACTGCTGGGCAGCTTTCTGGAACATCATTCTAATGTCACTTTGTTTAATTTTCTTGTGCCTCTCAGTAATCATCTGGTTATTGAGTTGGTGTAGAAACATTATGGATTGTGAGGAAAAAAAATGGCTTCGTCTCGGCAAACATGATGACAGTGTTCATTGCATTTATTCCATCACTCCAAGAAATTTTAGTCTCTTCAGGCTCTTCCTCGTCACTTTCTTGATCCTTGGTGTTTTCTTTTCCTCTGTTCATCACTACATCTATTATTTGCTCGGTGCTGAAATTATGGGCGACAGGAATATTTTCATCAACTTTCATCCACTCCCGAACTTCTTCCTGGGGAACAATGTGGCCTGCCAAGTCGCATACCTCCTCCTGAAGATCCTCACTCGATGTTTTTTCGGACGGGAAGCCCTCAAATTGTTCGTCGTCATCAGAGCTTTCAGATTCAGTCATAACCCTACGCCATATCTTGTGCCAACACCTACTGACGGTTTGTTTCCTCACATTTTTCCATGCGATTGCCAGAGTGTGAATGGCTTCTCTTAAGTTGAACTCCTTTCGAAACTCGCCAATTTTCCCATCAGCATTTAGGACTTTACGCATAAAGTCCCGCGTGTACAACATCTTGATGTCTTCAATGACACCCTGGTCCATGGGTTAAACAAGGCTGGTAATACTGAGTGGCATGAACAATGCAAAACTGTTACCATTTACGAGCTGATCAGCTGGGGGAAGCGCTCGGCAGTTATCAAGCAAAAGCACCACTTTACTGTCCTCTGGCTTACCAATTTTCTTAAGATGATTCTTAACACTTGGAACAAAGACATGGTGAAACCACCAAAAAAAAATTTCACAGTCCATCCAGGCATTATTCTGTGCTTTGTAATAAACAGGCAAAATAAGACAACCCTGTAAAACACCGTGGCTTGCCGTACTTGCCAATAACCAGCAGCTTGAGTTTGTGTGTACCCGCCGCATTTGCACAGACAAGCACAGTCACTCTATCCTTATTTTGTTTGAATCCAACTGCTACTTTCTCATGGCCACATGCAAGAGTTGATATTGGTAAGCAACGCCGCATTAGCCCAGTTTCATCGGCGTTATATATTAGCTCTGCAGTCAATCCGTGTTCAGAAACTATCTATCTATCTATCTATTCCCAGATGCCTCAATCCTGCACGGGGTGGCCACAAAAAAATCATCTCCACGTCGCCCTGTCCCCCACCATTTCACTGCCCTGCTCCCAACTCACACCACCCTCTCTCATATACCTCTCCACCCCATCCCTCCATCTCATCCTCGGCCTCCAAATCCATGAAAGCTGCATACATCTTCTTTCCCTTCTCCAGAAACTTTTCCACTAAAGATCTAAGAATGAATATCTGATCTACACAACCTCTTCCCTTCCTAAAACCACCCTGTTCTTCTCCAACTATTTTCGCTGTTATTTCTTTAACTCTGTCAATAAGTATCCTACCATACACTTTTCCTATTACACTAACAAGACAAATGCCCCTATGATTACCACACACTTATTTTTCCCCATTCCCTTTGTCTATCAATCTATCTATCTATTGCCAGACGCCTCAATCCCGTTTGGGGTGGCCATAAACAAATCGCCTCCAAGTCGCCCTGTCCCCCGCCATTTCACTCCCTGCTCCCAACTCACACCCCCCTCTCTCATACACCTCTCCACCCCATCTCTCCATCTCATCCTCGGCCTCCCTCTCCCTCTTTCCCCCTCCACCTCACTCACATGCACTCTCTTCGTCAGTCTTTCACCCTCCATCCTCTCCACATGGTCAAACCACCTCAGTGTGTTCCTCATAACGCTTCCTATCACATCCACATCAACACCACAACGCTCCTTTATATCCTCATTCGTCAGCCTGTCTCTCCATGTGACATCACCTGACTTCCAATCCAATCTGCACATCTTCCACATCCATTCTACTACTATCTCTCCCCCATGCTTCAGCATACCACCACACACTCCACCAATTCCTCGGGCTTTCCCCACTTTGACTTTCTTCATTGCTTCCACAACTTCTATCCTACTGATTTCTTCTTGTCTTCTCACCTCCTTCTTTCTCCCAGCCATTCCCCAGCCGCTTATACTCACATTACTTCCATCTTCTATGTTCAACGATTGCTTAAAATGTTCATTCCATCTGCTCACTTTTTCTCCCTTCTCCACTAGTAATCTACCATTATTTATCTTTTACTCCCCTGCTAACTTGAATGCTACCCTGTCTTACTCTCTTCACCTCCTTCCAGAACATTTTCTTACAGTCTCTCCACTTTACACTCAAATTCCTTCCAAATTCTTCATCCACTCTCTTCTTACTCTCGCTTACTAATCTTTTCACCTCTCTCTTTCTTTCTACATATAACTCTCTCTTCCACCTCTCAACTTCTTCCAAGCCCCTATTTCTCATCCATTCATTGTATCCTTTCTGCTTTTGTGCCACAGCCTGTCTTACCTCTTCATTCCACCACACTGTTCATTGCACACCCCTCCATCTTCTCTTCATCCCACACACCACATCACATGCTGCACATATTTCTTCTGTAAATATCCTGCACACACTTTCCACGTCCCCCATCTGCTCTAATTCATATTTGCCCAATCATTCCTCCACTTCTCTCTTATACTCTGCCTTTTTCTTACCCTCTTGTAACCTTTCCACTCTCCTTCCAAATACTCTTTCTTCCCGTCTCTCCCTTCTTCTATTTCTCCATCCTAATTGGTCCTTGATTCTGGCCACCACCAAGTAATGGTCAGAAAGTCCACTCCCCCAACCTCTATAAGCTCTTGCATCCATTACACATTTTTGCATCCTTTCATCCACACACACATAATCAATCATTGCCTTCCTTTCATTCAGTTCATCACCCACCCTTCTCATCACTCGCCATGTATACCTGTGAATCATCTTGTGCCTGAAGACGGTATTGGCTATCACCAACCCCCTCCCAGCATTGCCATTCTCATCTATCTCAGCAGGCACACCCCACTCACCAACTATTCCATCCATCTTCACATTCCCTACTTTACCATTCATATCTCTGATCAAAAACACTCTCTCATTCCTTCCAAACTTTTTTATGCACACTTCCACATTTGTCCAGAACTCTTCTCTCACTCTGCTTGAATGATCTTGAGTTGGCGCATACACACACACACACTATCACCCACATTTGTATTCCAACTTTCAATCTTATCCACACAATCCTTGACCCAACTGATCCATACTCTCTTATGCTCTTCTTCCATTTTTTACTCATAACTATACATACTCCTTCTTTTGCCCTCTCATTCTCACCTACTCCTGCACATATACCCCATCCATACTCCCATTCTCTCACACTCTCACCTCTCCATTTCGTTTCAGTTATTCCGCATACATCAACTTTCGCACCCTCTAGCACCTGAACAATCTCTCTCTCTCTTTCACCTCATCATTCGCTCCCCTTACATTCCAAGTTCCGATAACCATGTCCTTTGTCCGGTCCTTGGTCGTCATCTTTTGGTCAGTCCTTGTCCAAGGCTTATTGTTTATCTTTTTAGTTAGTTGTTTTCTGGGGAGGGGCACTAACCCTTCGCCAACTCTATTAGTCGCCTTTTATGACAAACAGGTTTACTGGGGGAGTATTCAAGAAAAAAAAACCCTACCCCCAGGCGGTCAATCTGACATATTTAGCAGACGTGGGGTAATCGTAATCTGTAATTGTATTCGATTGTAATCGATTACAGACTTTTGTGTAATCGTAATCGTAATTGACTACAGTAGGTATGCATAGTACCCGAGCTCACAGTAAGTGAATCTCATTGTACGCGAGGACCTATTTTTTATCGAATTGTAATGTATTTTTAATAGCATGTGAATTGAACTCGTAATACGCGAGACAGCAGGGAAGAGTGGCTCAAATCCGGAGCTGAGAGCAAGAGGGCTGAGAGCAGGAGACCGCAGCAGAACAGCCAGCACCACCAGTGATGGAGAATAGAGACTTGTCGATGATGGAGATCGGCTGGGTAGTGTGTGCCCTAGATAAGTTCAAGGAAGAATTGAAGGACATCGAACACTGTCAGTTGCAATTGGTGGAAGTGAGGACTTCACCGGAGAGAACCTTCTGCTACTACACAGACAGGCACAACCAGGTTAACAGACGGAAGCAAACCTTCATCACACATTTCCTGCGGCCTCAAGAAAGTGAGGAATCACTCCCTTCAACTTCAACAGAGCCATATCCTGGGGAAGATCAAGAGGATAATCCAATGTCTGAGGTGTCAGAAAGACTATGAAGGGTTTATGAACAAAGTGGATGCATTAGCTAGTGAAAATGTCGAAAGTGGTGGTGGCGAGGAAGGTGGTGTGTCGGCTGCTGCAGGAGGTGCACACTAGGTGCCTCACCCTGCCTTGGATCCCCTTCTTAAGTCCATCAAGCTTGTTGTCCTCTTGAGTTAAGGTGAGCAGCCATATTCTTGTTGGTTTAGTTAAATCATATCCTTGTTGATTCAGTAAAGCCATAATCTTGGTTCACTTTATTAGGTCACATGTCTTAGATATTTTCCCTGTACAATACAATACTGTACTCAGGTCTGAAAGGAGTCTAAAGGGCTGCCCATGAAGGGGGGTGCCACCCATATTATTATTATTATTATTATAATTTTTAGGTGGGAAAAAAGATCTGAATGATGACGATGATAACGATGTCAAACTTTAAATAACCTTCAATAAAGTTTGTTTTATTAAGCCTGGCCTCCCCATCACCCCTTACAGCCAGCCCAGTCCACAGGCAATAACAAAATTACAAAAAGCATAATACACTACATTAAAACCACCATCATCATCCAACTCTTTCCCTTATCAGACATGGCTTCAGCAAATCAGTAACAAAATAGTACGGACCACATACAACATTAGGTAGGTCACGCAGAACATCGTGCTGAATCAAGTTCGTCCTAAAACATTACATATATTTACAGGTAAAATAGGGACGTAGGTTCTGGAAGCCCAATACTATAAAGATAACTACTGTATATTAAGACAGGTTATTAAAAATGCCCCAAGGCAGTGCGTTTACACACAATATCGCCGACTGGACGCACCAGTGCATCCTAACCTAACAGAGAGGTTTTGTCCCCAAATACCCACCATAATTTTAACCACCAACGACTGCCACTAAACCTAACCTTGAAAGCCTACAATACCAACCGTGCAAAAAATTCTAACCTGATCAACACGTAAAAAATCCCTACCCAGTATCATGCATATTTTGAATGAATCACTTTTGGTAAACTGTCATTACAAAAAGGCAAAGTTTCATTTTCGTTTAGTTTTTAAAGGCTCCACCATGCTTGCATGTGTCAGCCTTGGTCACCTAATGGCAGCTTTCCATGCTGCTCATCTCAGGCAACTTCCCTATTCAGATCCTTAACCCCAAGGTCACACTCAATAACCTCGTCCAAGGTCTTTTTCTGTCTACCTATGACAACCCTATCCCTAATGTTAATAAATAATCCCTCTAATATCCGAACGCCCAATATCCGAACATCCCCACTAACCGGACATGATCGTCCCGGGATGCAATATTCTTTATAAAAAAAAAAAAAAAAAAAAAAAAAAAAAATTATCCCACTTGTAATTTGAACTTGGCATGCAGGGCGCGGGACAGCTTTGTTGTGGCGCGTCATTCCTCCATTGTCCGCTAGAGCGCCCCTGCATCCTCCCCACTTTCCGCCTGTCTCTCGTCGCAAGTGCACACTCGTCGTCATCCTGCCCACGTGCTCGCTTTTGTGGTGATGACTTACCTGCTGCAGGCACTCCTGCTGCTCTCGTACCTCTCCTTCGTGTGTGTGATGATGGCGCCGCCTGAGAAGAGGAAGAGAATGGTGTTGACTCTGGAGAAAAAGCTCGAGATATTGGAGAAAGTAGATGCAGGGTGGTCTTCTTCCTGCATCTTCCGCGAGTTCAGCCTGGCCCGATCTACTTTGTTTGATATTAAGAGATCCCGAGACAAACTCATGCAGTACACGGCTGACTTCTCGTCGAGAAGCAAACGCAACGTGAAGAGGAAAGTGATGTTTACTCCCAAGTTTGCTGAAGTCGACCGCTCCACGTTGATTTCCTATCGACAGCAACATACTGCTGGTGGTAGGAATTACCAAACTGAAAGTAGAAGGAGAGATCTATAAAGATGTGGCAATGCAAGCAGAAATAATGAACAAATGTTTCCAATCAGTTTTCACTAGTGAAAAGGAGTTTCTGGAAGAGGAGGGAGTGCTACAAATGTAGTGATAAAAGACATAAGAGTGGAAGTATAGGAAGTGTATAAATTACTGGAAACTCAAGATGTAAGGAAAGCCCCAAGACCTGATGGAATCTCTAATTGGGTACTGAAGGAATTCAGAGAGCAACTGGAGGATAAGATTCACAGTTGAATTGTGTGTTCTCTGGAGGTGGCAAAAGTGCCTCAAGAATGGAAGAGGGGACATGTGGTACCAATTTATAACGGAGGAAACAGGGAAGAACCCCTAAATTATAGACCAGTGTCCCTAATCAGCATGATCGCAAAATTGTGCGAAAGAATTCTGAAAGAAAGATGGATAAAATATTTGGAAGAGATGAATATTTTGGCTCAGTCAGTTTGGATTTAGAAGTGGAAGGTCATGTATTTCCAACTTCTTGAGCTTTTACTCAAAACTGATTGACGTGCTTCAGGAGAGAGATGGTTGGGTGGATTGTGTGTACAGTATTTACATTTGGAGAAGGCCTTCGACAAGGTACCCCATAAGAGACTAATGTTGAAACTAAAGCATATAGGAGGGTTGAAGGAGAACCTCCTGGAATGGATGAAAGACTTTTTGAGAGACAGACAAATGAGGACAGTAATAAAGGATACGATGTCTGGATGGAGGGAAGTAACAAATGGAGTCCCAGGGCTCGGTGTTGACACCAGTAATGTTCCTGATTTATGTAAATGATATGGTAGATGGAGTGAACAGTTATGCAAGTCTGTTTGCTGATGACGCAAAGATCAGGAGGAAGGTAGAGGTTGAGGAGGATTGTAAAATGCATAGGGCTTATTTCAATGGATGAAATTAGTGAAAAATTCCAGGGAAGATTTACTTAGCGTAGCACGGCCGGGCAGGCGAAAGGATAGTGTAATGGAGGGGAGGTAGGGAGGGGAGTCAAGAACGGGGAGAAATGGCTAAATTGTCAACAATGGATGGGAGTACAGATGAGATTAGGAGTGCTGACTAGTGTTGGACACTGACAGTACTGATAGATGATACAAGCCACCACTTCAAAGCCCGGGCGAATTCAAAATAACACAGAATCACAAAAGTGTCGCCCCGCGGTATGATCCCTTGCTCTCAAGCATCGCGAAAGTGACGACCCGCGGTTAAGGGGTTAACCAACACACTCACACCACCATATCCATCTGTCTTACCCTGCCAAAACAACTTGTAATCACAATCCCTCCCGGCAATCACTCTGCATGATCCACACCAACACCTGACTTCTGGCACATACCCAACATCCACCCACCTCCTACTGAATGCCTCAGCTACTTCCTTCGCTCTACCCCTCTCATAACCCTGTATCCTCGTCCTTGTTTACCTGTCTCATAGTACTCCCTTTTATCATTCTTGTACTGATCAATTATCCTTCTTCCATACTCATCATACTCTCACCGTCTGGCTTCATCTACCATTTCCTTTACTCTCTTTTCAAATCTCCTACTGTATATTCCTATTTCCATCTTTCTATTACTTCCAAAGACACATTTCTCTGAAGCATCTTCTTCCAAGGCTTCCTTTTCTTCTTCAAGTCTATATCTCTATCACTTCTGTCCTTTTAGACACTCATTCAACTGCTGCCTTTCTTTGTTTATAAGGGCTCCAACAACCTTGCGTGTATTGGTCTTGCTCACCACTGGCCAGCTCTCCATGCACATCAACCTCTAGCAGCTTCTCTATTCAGTCCTTTAATCATAAGGTCACACTCACTGACTTTGCCCCAAATATTTTTCTGGTCTTTCTCTTGCACGTCTACACTCAACATTCACACCTCTCACCCTCTGCACGAAGTTGTCATCCTTCATTCTCTCAACTATTTATGTTATCCACTAAAAGTCTCTGAAACTAACACTTTGCCCTATATACAGCTGACCTTCAAAACTACACACAAATAGGGGAAGAGGCTGTCTCACTATACCGACAGTTCAAAGTTTCTGATGAACTAAGAAATAATTATTGATGTATATTCCTGAATCACTATTAATAATATATATATATATACATATAAAATATGCACATAAAAATACTGAGCTCAAGCAATAGTAAACTGACCAGAATATAAATGTAAAATAAGTGGCGATAAGTGGAATTTTAGCTCACCAGGGTTTGACTTCCCGAAGAGCGTTTATTTTCCGGGCGTAATGGTGGACTCTTATTAATACAACACCTTCTCATATCAACACAAATATATTTATATTTGCATTACTATGGGTTAGTTAAGTTACCATTAGTTAGGTTAGCATAACTTGGTTAGGTTAGGTTAGTTTAGCCTGTGTTATCTATGGCTGGGTTAGGCCGTCCTACTGTGAGGCTAATACTGTATAAATATATTTGGGTGGATCTGAGTAGCTTTCACAAAGTCCACTGCCCACTTGGTAAAAAAAAAAAAAAAAAAAAAAAAAACTTATTTTTCATGAATCTATAATTTCCACTTTCCAGGGCAGCACCCTTCCCCTTGTACACACTTACAGTCACATTCTTCACCCAGTCATCTGGGACGACACACTCATATACAGTATAATTGTAAATATCGTCAACAACCCAGTCCTATACCTACTGAGGCCTTCAGCATTTCAGTTGTCAACCCAGACACACCTGCCACTTTCCCCACGTGCATCCTGCCTATTGTCCTGCTCACAGTAGCAGCAGCATTCAAAGGCCAACAACCAAACACCGGATCTCCAGACTCCAAACCTGCCATGGTCCAGTCATTCAGCAACCGGTTATAATGCTCTCTCGAGGCATTTTCAATATCATCACTGTCCACCACTATCATTCCTTTATCATTCTTGACACACTGCTCACCTATGATATCCCTGTTTTCCCTCTTCACCTCATTTGAGACCTTAAACACCATTTTTCTTTCTTTCAGCACTATTTAGGTTATAAAGTCTCAGAGACTCGGAGTTTCCGTTTGTACCTCCTTCCTGGCACTACATTTGGCAGCTAATTATTCATCTCTGTGACCACACCCTTTCCATTCCCAGAAATGCCTCTTTCCTTAACAGCAACATCTACACCCTCATCCTGACTATTTTTGGTGTGCCCCTCACAACGTTACCCTTGACGTTCATACCTCTCACCCAACTATCATTATCAATCCTCTTTACCTATCTGTTCTATTGCCAGATGCTTAATCTAATACGGGGTGGCCACAAACAAATTGCCTCCACGTCGCCATGTCCCCCATCATTTCATTGCCCTGCTACCAGCTCACACGCCCCTCTCTCATATACATCTCCACTTCATCCCTTCATCTCATCCTTTGTCTCCCCCTCCCATTCCCACCTTCCACCTCATTCACATCCACTCTCCTCGTCAGTCCCTTGCACTCCATCCTCTCCACAGAAGAAGAACCCCTGAATTATAGACCAGTGTACCTAACCACCAAGGTCGCAAAATTGTGTGAAGGAATTCTGAAAGATAGATGGATAAAATATCTGAAGAGATGAATATTTTGGCTGATAGTCAGTTTGACAAGGTACCCCATAAGAGAATAATGTGGAAACTAGAGCATATAGGAGGTCTGAAGAGGAACCTCCTAGAATGGATGAGAGACTTTTTGAGAGACAGACAAATGAGGACAGTAATAACGGATAAGATGACTGGATGGAGGGAAGTAACAAGTGGAGTCCCACAGGGCTCGGTGTTGGCGCTAGTAATGTTCCTGATTTACGTAAATGATAAGGTGGCTGCAGTGAACAGTTATGCAAGTCTGTTTGCTGATGATGCAAAGATCATGAGGAAGGTAGAGGTTGAGGAGGATTGCAAAATGCTGCAGGAAGATCTGGATAGGATACACGAATGGAGCCGGGTGTGGGAAATGAAATTCAATGGAAAGAAAAGTAAAATATTGGAGATGGGTAAAAGTACCAAGATGCCATCACTGAATTATTTGATGGGTAATGAACCAATCACAAAAGCGAGAGAAGAGAAAGATTTGGATGTGCTGGTCCAGGACAGTTTGTCACCTGAAAAACACATTAACAAGACAGTTAGAGAGACGTATAAACTCCTGACTAATATAAGAGTAGCTTTTCATTATATGGATGAGGAGATGATGAAAAAATTGATAGTGGCCATGATTCACCCCAGGCAGGAATATGCAGCAGTAGTGTGGTGCCAACACAAAAAGAAAGATATAAACAAGATTGAAAGAATACAAAGAACAGCAACCAAGATGGTCCCCAGTCTGGCAGATCTGTCATACAAAGAGAGGCTGGAAATGCAGGATTTCCCTTCCTTAGAGGAAAGGAGAAAGAGGGGAGACATGAAGCAGTGTTCAGGACCATGGTGGGAGTAGATAAAATTGACCGAGATCTGTTTTTATGGGATAAGAGAGCAAAGAGAGGACACGGAATGAAATTGAAAAAGTCAAGCTGCTTGAAGGATACGAAGAAACATAGCTTTCCTTACAGAAGTATAGACTTATGGAATAGCATGGACAAAGAGAACGTCCAGTCTAAAAACTTCTATCTATCTATCTATTGCCAGACGCCTCAATCCCGTTTCGGGTGGCCACAAACAAATCGCCTCCACGTCGCCCTGTCCCCCGCCATTTCACTGCCCTGCTCCCAACTTATATCCCCCTCTCTCATATACTGTACCTCTCCACCCCATCCCTCCATCTCATCCTCGGCCTCCCCCTCCCTCTTCCCCCCTCCACCTCACTCACATACACTCTCTTCGTCAGTCTCTCGCCCTCCATCCTCTCCACATGGCCAAAACACCTCAGTGTGTTCCTCATAAGGCTTCCTATCACATCCACATCCACACCACAACGCTCCTTTATATCCTCATTCGTCAGCCTGTCTCTCCATGTGACTCCACAGGCTCCTCTTAAATAACTCATTTCAACTGCTCTCACACTTGCCTTGTGTCCTTCCAACAACGTCCAAGCTTCACTTCCATATGTTAGAGTTGGTATCACAATACTGTCATATAGTAACCTTTTCACTTCCATGCTCACTTCCCTGTTTCTTATCACTGCTTTCAAAGAACCAGCAACCTTTCTTCCCTGCTGTACCCTTTCAAGCACTTCACCCTCCAAACCTCCATCCTTACTCATCACGCTACCCAAGTACTTAAACGTACTCACATTTTCCAATTCCTCACCATCCAACCTCACTGTACATTCACTGACTTCACCTCTCTCAAAGACCATCACTTTACTCTTCCCTACATTCACCTTTAGATTCCGTTTCTTACACACTCTCCCAAACTCATCCACCAAGCCTTGCAGCTCCCCTTCGTCTTCACTCAACAACACAGTATCATCTGCAAACAACAGTACAGGGAGTTTCCAAACACTATCCTCTCTCACCAGGGCCACTCCAACATCCACTACCCTACCTTGTACCTCTTTTATTACCCCATCCATGTACAGATTAAAGCTAAATTTGACTTACTGAGAAACAGCGATGGGAACCGACGAGCATAGCACATTTCGTGTCTATCTCAATAAGGTATATTGGGTAAATCGGTAAGTATTTGGAACGACATAGACGAAAAGGTGGTGCAGGAGAAAAACATTCATGTGTGTAGAAGAAGAATTGATAAACATGGATATGGAGACAGGACAAGACGAGCATCGCTCAATTCCTGTATACTACAAATAGGTAAATATAAATAGGTAAATACACATACACTACCATACTGCATTACACTCCTAACACACACACACATACACTACCATACTGCATTACACTCCTAACACACACACACATACACTACCATACTGCATTACACTCCTAACACACACACACACACACATACACTACCATACTGCATTACACTCCTAACACACACACACATACACTACCATACTGCATTACACTCCTAACACACACACACATACACTACCATACTGCATTACACTCCTAACACACACACACATACACTACCATACTGCATTACACTCCTAACACACACACACATACACTACCATACTGCATTACACTCCTAACAAACACACACATACACTACCATACTGCATTACACTCCTAGCACACACACACATACACTACCATACTGCATTACACTCCTAACACACACACACATACACTACCATACTGCATTACACTCCTAGCACAAGCCACATACACTACCATACTGCATTACACTCCTAACAACCACACACATACACTACCATACTGCATTACACTCCTAACACACACACACACATACACTACCATACTGCATTACACTCCTAACACACACACACATACACTACCATACTGCATTACACTCCTAACACACACACACACATACACTACCATACTGCATTACACTCCTAACACACACACATACACTACCATACTGCATTACACTCCTAACACACACACACATACACTACCATACTGCATTACACTCCTAACACACACACACACATACACTACCATACTGCATTACACTCCTAACACACACACATACACTACCATACTGCATTACACTTCTAGCACAAGCCACATACAAAGATCCTTCATTCTCCAGGAAAATCGATTTAACAAAACAGCTCTTGTCCTAAACCATTTTTAGAATCAGCAATTTACTGAGACCAAGTGCCTTATGCTCTTATTGGTTTTATATCCCCTACACGTCAGGGATTTTCCGATGTTGCACGCTTTTCCATGCAGGGGATTTCGTGATTATGGAAAAAATACCCTTACTTTAAACCCTAATACAGGTACCGGTAAGTTCCGTTATATGACCACTAGATATACGTCAGTGAGAGAAGAGTTCTGGACAAATGTGGAAGTGTGCATTGAAAAGTTTGGGAGGAATATGAGTGTGTTTTTGATTGGTGATATGAATGGGAAATTAGGGAATGTGAAGGTGGATCGAATAGTTGCTGAGTGGGGTGTGCCTGCTGCAATAGATGAGAATGGCAGTGCATTAGTGGACATTTGTGCTGGGAGGGGGTTGGAGATAGCAAATACCCTCTTCAGGCATAATGATCCACAGGTATACATGGCGAGTGATGAGAAGAGTTGGTGGTGAACTGAATGAAAAGAAGGCAATGATTGATTATGTGTGTGTGGATGAATGGATGTGAACATGTGTAATGAATGCAAGAGCTTATAGAGGTTCGAGGAGTGGACTTTCTGACCACTACTTGGTGGTGGCCAGAATTAGGATACAAGTAAGATGGAGGAATAGAAGAAGGGAAAGACGAGGGAGAGAGAGTTATATGTGGAAAGAATGAGAGAGGTGAAAAGATTAGTAAGAGAGAGTAAGAAGAGAGTGGATGAGGAATTTGGAAGGAATTTGAGTATAAAGTGGAGGGACCGTAAGAAAATGTTCTGGAAAGAGGTGAAGAGAGGAAGACAGGGTGGAAGTGAGGTTAGCGGGGGAGTGAAAGATAAAAATGGTAGATTACTAGTGGAGAAGGGAGAAAAAGTGAGCAGATGGAGAGAACACTTTAACCCCTACACCGCGGGCATGTTTACCGATGTTTTGCGTCTGCCGCGGGGTTATTCGGGCTCCGACAGACTCTCAAAAAATATTTGCCGAAAATCAGTTATTAGTCCTAGAATATTAAAATTATATATGTTTATGGCACATACCTTCAGCTTTCTCCTGGAATGTTTGTTGAGCCTTCGTCAGTTACCGTAGGACTTGTGGAGACCTCTGAAGTTGGGTAACGAAGTCTCAACTTTACACTTCCCGACAACCCGGAATACGATTACCACAGCCAGATATTAACACTATAAACACGACTCTATGATTTTCAAGTAGTTTGGGATCCATACTCCAAAAAAAACCCACTGTGAAAGCAATGAAAATTATGAGCGCGTCTGACTGCCGCACTTGCGCTAGTTCGCTCTTGGTACTCTGTCATTTATTATTCATAAAACCCCTCACACTTTATATTTCTATTACTATATAACACTTATATATATCTACAGTCTTTATCCATAAGTTTCCTTCAGTAGAATTAGTTTATTGTCACTGTAGGGATTCAATTTCTTTCAGTAAAATACGTAGCATTCACTTTCTTGTCCTGTATACTAGCATTGAGAGTGAATGTCACTTTCACCTATACTCTCAAAACTCATAGTATTCAGACATGCTAGAGTGAAACTTTCACTTTCATTACTCCTAGGGTATATACTCGTATTCTTATAATACTACTCATTTACATTTCTATTTACGTTCTCTATTTTATTTACGTTGTTAACATTTCTATTTTATTTACACTGTGTTAGGCACTGTCACTTGAAGTAACTTATAAAACTATTTTCCATTGTTCATGTATATTTACATTCATTACTTTCACTTGCTGTTTACACATTATTTACACATTATTTACAATTCCACTTGCACTGTTTTATTCAATAGAAAGATCGTAGTCACTCTTTTATCAATTGTCAGCTCTTTACCTCTTTCCACACGAGGTTTAGTAGGGGGTAAAGGTCACAGGGCCCTTTGCATGGGGGAGAAAACGGCCCTGAAGTCAGCAAGAGGAACTAACACGTACCTCATCTTCGGAAGATGAGAGAGAACTGATAAAGGAGGGCCGGCCTGGGTAGAGGCCTACTTAGGGGATATTCAGTACTACCAACGTAGCTCTTGAAACAGCTATGTATTTCACTGAAATGATTGGCAGGAAATCTAGACAATACATTATAAATTAGGTAGTTCCAGGTGAATGTAAATATCACTTAGGCTTCTCCCTTCCCTCCTTATGTGTATATTTATTACGAAAACAGATTATATGGCATATTTCAAGGGGAAAAAAACAGCGAAAATTAGCGAACGAGTGCACATGAGGTGTTGTCAGGTGATAATTAGCCAATTCCAGGTGTATGGCACTCTCACTTACCTTAATTCTTTTCTGTATATAATATTTGGTATAAGAATAGAGCATAGGGCTTATTTCAATGGATGAAATCAGTGAAATTTCCAGGGAAGATTTACTTAGTGTAGCACGGCCGGGCAGGCGAAAGGATAGGGTAATGGAGGGGGGGTAGGGAGGGGAGTCAAGCACGGGAAGAAATGGCTAAATTGTCAACAATGGATGGGAGTACAGATGAGATTAGGAGTAGTGACTAGTGTTGGACATTGGCAGTACTGATAGATGATACAAGCCCCCACTTGGAAGCCCGGGTGAATTCAAAATAACACAGAATCACAAAAGCAACGCACCGCAGTATGATCCCTTGCTCCCAAGCGTCACGAAAGTGACGCCCCGCGGTTAAGGGGTTAAGAAATTGTTGAACATACAGGATGGAAGTAATGCGAGTATAAGTGGCTGCGGAATGGCTAGGAGAAGGAGGGAGGTGAGAAGACAGGAAGAAATCAGTAGGATAGAAGTTGTGGAAGCAATGAAGAAAGTTAAATCAGGAAAAGCCCCAGGAATTGATGGAGTGCGTGGTGAAATGCTGAAGCATGGGGGAGAGATAGTAGTAGAATGGATGTGGAAGATGTGCAGATTGGCCTGGGAGGAAGGTAGAGTCCCTGAGGATTGGAAGTCAGGTATAATTATTCCCTTGTACAAAGGAAAAGGGGAAAAAGAAGTGTGTGGTAATCATAGGGGCATTTGTCTTCTTAGTATAACAGGAAAAGTGTATGGTAGGATACTTATAGACAGAGTTAGAGAAAGAACAGAGAAATTAGTTGGAGAAGAACAGGGAGGCTTCAGGAAGGGAAGAGGTTATGAAGATCGGATATTCATTCTTAGATCTTTAGTGGAAAAGTTTCTAGAGAAGGGAAAGAAGTTGTGTGCGGCTTTCATGGATTTGGAGAAAGCATATGACAGGGTGGATAGACAAGGATTGTGGAAAGTGTTAAAAATATATGGAGTAGATGGGAAGTTGTTGAATGCTGTGAAGAGTATGTACGATGGTGCAAAGGCTGCAAAGCGTGTGGATGGTGAACTAAGTGAATTTTTCTCTTTGAAAGTTGGTTTGAAACAGGGATGTCATGTCTCCATGGTTGTTCAATCTGTACATGGATGGGGTAATAAAAGAGGTACAAGGTAGGGTAGTGGATGTTGGAGTGGCCCTGGTGAGAGAGGATAGTGTTTGGAAACTCCCTGTACTGTTGTTTGCAGATGATACTGTGTTGTTGAGTGAAGACGAAGGGGAGCTGCAAGGCTTGGTGGATGAGTGAGAGAGGGTGTGTAAGAACCGTGACCTAAAGGTGAATGTACGGAAAAGTAAAGTGATGGTCTTTGAGAGAGGTGAAGTTAGTGAATGTACAGCGAGGTTGGATGGTGAGGAATTGGAAAATGTGAGTACGTTTAAGTACTTGGGTAGTGTGATGAGTAAGGATGGAGGTTTGGAGGGTGAAGTGCTTGAAAGGGTACAGCAGGGAAGAAAGGTTGCTGCTTCTTTGAAACCAGTGATAAGAAACAGGGAAGTGAGCATGGAAGTGAAAAAGTTACTACATGACAGTATTGTGATACCAACTCTAACGTACGGAAGTGAAGCTTGGACATTGTTGGAAGGACACAAGTCAAGAGTGAGACCAGTGGAAATGAGTTATTTAAGAGGAGCCTGTGGAGTCACATGGAGAGACAGGCTGACGAATGAGGATATAAAGGAGCGTTGTGGTGTGGATGTGGATGTGATAGGAAGCGTTATGAGGAACACACTGAGGTGGTTTGGCCATGTGGAGAGGATGGAGGGTGAAAGACTGACGAAGAGAGTGTATGTGAGTGAGGTGGAGGGGGGAAGAGGGAGGGGGAGGCCGAGGATGAGATGGAGGGATGGGGTGGAGAGGTATATGAGAGAGGTAGGTGTGAGTTGGGAGCAGGGCAGTGAAATAGCGGGGGACAGGGCGACTTGGAGGCGATTTGTTTGTGCCCACCCCAAACAGGATTGAGGCGTCTGGCAAAAAACAATACAGGACATAGGTATATAGACAATAACACATAATACATTGTAGGTCTTCTTTCATTTTCGTGCCTTTCCCATATGTTGTGGGTAACACCACAGTATTACACATTAAATACCTTTATATATTTACCCCCAATGGTTCTGATAGTCTATAACAACAATCATGACACACTGTAACATCGCCAGGGTCGTTTCATAATTGTCCAACAATGCCTACACTGGTCTTGGGGTTGTGGCTTTGGATGTGGGGCGCTTGAACGGCTGGTCACTCACTGGCCACGACTCCAGCTAATAAGGGGGAAAAATAACTATTTTCGAGTGTACATGGAATTAGATCAGTGGTTCTTATCTCTTTTTGAGTCACGGACCCCTTCGAGAATCTGGTGAACGCTATCAACCGTTTCCCTACTAAAATGCACATGAGCACAATCGTAGCATTTTGCATGCAATGAATATACATTATTTTATTGAAAACTACCTCATGCAATATATCACAAAGTATAAAACAGTCTTCACAAAGAATTATGCTTCTCACTCTTTTTCATGCAAAAACTAATGGCCATTCGAAAAAATGAAATACTGTACATCCAACTTGAGCAAATTAAACAAAACAAAAAACTTTAAGTCTGTTCCAAAGTTCATTTCAATGAGAAAGTTGTTGTTGCTGTTTGGCTTGAATAAGATGAATTTGTGGAGTGGTCTTTCACAAGGCAACATGCATGTCATCGTTGACATCCAGTTGATTTCGACTTATCATTTTGATAGAAACAAGTGCTGAAATCCGACTCGCAATGGTATGTAGTTGCAAATGGAATCACAGCACCCATAGCTCGCTTTGCCAAATGAGGGTAGGCGTGTATCAACGAACACCAGAATTCTTAAAGACTTCGAGTTTCTTTGTATGATTTTTTAAGTTAATGATGCCAAAAGGCATCACGCAATCTCGCTAAATTGTTCTCAATAATTCTGACCTTCACGGACCCCAGGTTAAGAACCCCTGCATTAGATCATTTCAGTCTTGCCACAGTACATGGCAATACAGTACAAGTCCCATTATTCGGCATCTATGGGACCAGGATGATGCCGAGAAATTAGATTTGCCGAATAATAAAAAACCTACCCACTCAGTACCTTAAATATATTGGTGAACACTCATCACCACTTATGGTACAGTATTACAACTGTGTTTGGAGAGAGTACTGTATACTGTACAATACTGCAATCAATACAGCACTATACCTGAATCTGAAATACAGTACATATATATATATATATATATTAGTGAACATATACAAGGGTAATGACACAGTAGGCTTACAAGTCAGATAACACTTACTGGATGGCCGAAATGATACGGAATATTACCTACCAGCTCAGTACATCACTTGTATTGGTGAACTCATCACTACTTATATTATTACAAATATGTTTGGAGTGAGTACTGTATACAGTACTTTTTCCAAACAAAATAAAATAGTCGGAAAATTGCATAAAATAAAGGGATCTGAATTGGTAAAGTCTTTCTGATGAAAGTTATAACTAACATTTAGCACTCACTCTTGTTCGTTTTTTTTTTTTTTTTTTACATGTGAAAGGAGAGTACTGATGGAAACAGTAATGTATTCCATGAACCCCTTAATAACCTCCGACATTGAACAACCCTTTACAGTACCAATGTCGAGTTAGTGGGCTATGGAAAAACTGTGAACAATTATAGGAATGGAACGAAGGTCACTGGTATGATTACACGACTCTAGCTATGATTCCAAACAGTCAGGGGGTCAGTTAATCTCAGATGTTTTCGCCCATTTGGTAAATGCACCGTAACTTTATCAATTCTCCAGTCAATTATAGCATGGGTTTAGGAAGCTAAATAACACATTTCTAGGTGCGCCAGACGATTATCTTCACATCTCATAAAAAAAATGGAAGAAATTAAATCCCTCTCTTAGTATGTAAAGTTCTTCCATTCTTCTGAAATCAATTTATTTATCTTTAAGATGGGAAGATAATCGTCTGGCTCACCTAGCAATGTGTTATTTAGCTTCCCAAACCCACGC
Source organism: Coenobita brevimanus (assembly GCF_032717465.1). Taxonomy (NCBI): domain Eukaryota; kingdom Metazoa; phylum Arthropoda; class Malacostraca; order Decapoda; family Coenobitidae; genus Coenobita; species Coenobita brevimanus. Next base: position 22,177,365 of record NC_137066.1, on the reverse strand, counting down.
TATGATTCGCTATGAGTCACGGAAAGATTGATAAAGTTACGGTGTATTTACCAAATGGGCGAAAACATCTGAGATTAACCGACCGCCTAGCTGCTTGGAATCGTGGCGTAGTCATGCAAACATACCAGTGACCTTCGTTCCGTACCAATAATTGTTCAGTTATCTTTATAGCTCACACTAACTTAACATCACTGACATCGGTACTGTAAAAGGTTGTTCAGTGCCGGAGGTTATTAAGGGGTTAATAGGATATATTACTGTTTGCATCAATGCTCTCTCTTTCATGTTAAGCACAAAAACAAACAAAAGAATGAGAACTAAATGTACGTTTAACTTTCATCAGAGAGACCTTAGCAATTCATATTCCTCCAGTTTATTTTTAAGTATTTTTCTGACTTTAGGTTAGGTTAGGTTTGGTTAAATTATAAGGTACAGTTAAACTCGGTTAGGTTAGGTTCAGTTAAACAGGACAGTCCCTTCCACCATTATGCTGAGGAATAAAAATACTAGAGCTGTCACAGCCGTACAGCTAAAAACAACGGGGAAACTGATTTAACAAGCAACATTTATTTATGGGTAATGCATTACAGTGTCAGTGGTTCATGGGCTACTCAATTACCGGTAAGTGTCATTTTCAGAAAGGCATCAAGAAAGAAAGAATTTCAAGAAATAGCGCGAGGGCTTGGAACGTAACCCTCGCTAATTTGGTGGGGGTGGTTACTGTAGTGTATGATACTGTGCAATATTGTAATCAATACAGTACTATACCTGAATTTGAATAAAAATATAGAAATTAGTGAACATAGAGAAGTGTAATGAAACATTAGGCCTACAATCCACAGATATCACTTCCTAGACTGCTGAGATGATTCCGGACATATGCCGAACAATCAATGATTTTCGTAAACGGGACTATTTCTCAAAACTGCCGAAATGTAGGATCTACCGAACAATCAGCTGCCGAATAATAGGACTTTTACTGTACTTGACAAATGGAAGCAAGAACAGAAGTTGTATCATATGTTTGTTAATGACAAACTGAAACAAAAGGAAGGAATCAACAAACTGAAAGTAGAAGGAAAGGTCTATAAAGATGCGGCAATGCAAGTTGAAATGATGAACAAAAGTTTCAAATAGGTTTTCGCTTAAGAAAGTGATTTCGTGGAGGGGGAGGGAGTGACTAGAATTGTTGTGATAAAAGATGTAAAAGTGGAAGTGAAGGAAGTGTATAAATTACTGGAAATTCAAGATGTAAGGAAAACTCCAGTGCTGGGCAGAATCACTAACTGGGTACTGAAGGGATGCAGAGAACAACTGGCAGACAAAATTCACGGTTAAAATGTGTGTTCTCTGGAAGAAGTGCCAAGAGAATGGAAGAGGGCCAATGTGGTATGGCAGAATCGCGATTTAAGACAACACGAAACAACGATTTTACAATAACAAAGGCATATAATTTCTCCCAGAATTACTTAATAGCACGGTAATACCGAACCACTCAATTGCACGAGAGAAACTGTGGGAAATGGGTGTGTTAAGGTATTGTATTTCAAGATACAACTCGTGTGTTATGCTTTTGTTGGTCACTGATTGGCTTCCTCGACCCGATCCAACCCACGTGACCCATGTCCCATATCACCTGCCACAGCCTGCCTCAGTGTTGTGTAGACAGTCGCTGTGATCAGAAGTTTATTTGCTTTATTCCTTGCTCCTCATTTCCTCTCAGAACTCTGAGCACATAGTTTCAAAGTAACTTTAGTTATGCCTAAACACCATGAAAGTGCTATGAACACAAGAAAAGCATTTATTCTAAATGAAACTAAAATTGTTGGACAAAGTGGCATGTGGTGTGGGAGCTTAAATGCAAATGATCAGACAGATATGACTCAGGTGTGTTTACGATGTGGATAGTTCTCTTTGTTGGAAAAAAAAAAAGTTAATGATGAAGGAGCAGTAAAATTCAGGTTTTCACCTTTAGTGCAGCATGTAAAAAGAAAAAGGGGGGGAGAGGGTTTTGTGCCTGATGTTTATCATGAACTGATGATCTTTGGTCGAGATAATTTGCATCTTACGATATGTCAAGACACTAGGTGTTTACATACAGAGTTAGGTAAAAATAACGTGGGTTCAGTTCCTGTGAATTATGCTGCCATACAAATAATACTGCTTTGCTGACTTGCTTATTATTCACGATTACTGCATTCGTGTACTGTCTCTGAGAAGTGAGAAATACGCAATCACTCGATGATGACAACTTCTTCATAGCATTTTGTTTCCTTTACTGTTGACCACTAATGGCTTTCAAAAATAGTTTCACACTGCTTTTTTTTTTTTTTTAAAGGGCCGAAAGTAATCCTGGTGAAATATGCCTGATGCTGGTATGCCATTGTTGATGAGTTGATTAGGTCAAAAGTTTTTTCCTTGATTGGTAATGAGGACATTCAAGAGGCTTAGTGGCAATCCTTGGTGATTCAAATTTTTATGGGGAGTATTAGGGGGCAATACTAATCAGTCAGGTTAGAAAGCAGTATGCACTGATGTGTCCAATCGGTGAGATCGTATCTAAACACACTGTCTTGGCTGTCTTAAGGCAGGCGTATTTGTAATAATCTATCTATATTTTTAACGAAAAACATGAGGCTCCTAGAACCTAAACCCCTACTTTACATGTAAATATATGTCACGTTTCAGCGCTAATTTGATTTTGCACGAGGTTCTGCATAACCTATCTCGTGCTGTATGAAGACTCCACTGTACCAATTTGTAAGGGAGGAAACAAACAAGAACCTCTGAATAATAAACCAGTGTTCTTGGCCAACATAGACGCAAAATTGTTCGAGAGAATCACGAAAGACAGATGGATAAAATATCTGGAGGAGATGGAGATTTTGGAAGAAAGTTAGTTTGGATTCAGATGTGAAAGGTGTGTGTTTCCAACCTGTTGAGCTTCTACTCAAGGGTGATAGACGTGCTATAGGAAAGGGGTAGTTGAGTGAACAGTGTGTATTTAGATCTCGAGAAAGCCTTTGACAAGGTAACCCATTGCAACTAATGTGGAAATTGGAGCACACAGGACTGAAGGGGAACTTTCTGCAGTGGTTGACAGACTTCTTGTGAGACTGACTAATGAGAACATTAATAAAGGACAGTAATGCAAGTCTCTTTGCTGATGATGTGAAGATCATGAGGAAAGTACAAGTTGAACAAGACTGTAAAATGCTGCAGGAGAACCTGGATAGGAATCATGATTGGAGCCACATGAGGGAAATAAAAATTCAACGCAAAAAAATGTACAATACTAGAAATGGGTCTATCTATCTCTTGCCAGATGCCTGAATCCCGTTCGGGGTCGCCACAAACAAATCGCCTCCACGTTGCTTTGTCCCCGGAATTTCATTGCCCTGATACCAGCTAACACACCCCTCTCTCATATACTTCTACATTCCATCCCTACATCTCATCCTTAGCTTCTCCCTCCCTCTCACCCCCTTCCACCTCACTCACATACACTCTCCTCGTCACTCTCTCACTCTCCATCCTCTCCACATGGCCAAACCACCTCAATGTGTTTTTCCCAACACTCCCTATCACATCCACATCCACATCACAATGCTACTTCACTTCCTCATTTGTCAGTCTGTCTCTCCATGTGACTCCACATGCTCCTCTTAAATAACTTATTTCCACTGCTCTCACTCTTGACCTGCGTCTCTCCAACAACATCCAAGCTTCATTTGCATATGTTACACTTGGTATCACAATACTGTCATGTACTGTAGTAGCTTTTTCACTTCCATGCTCACCTCCCTATTTCTCATCACTGCTTTCAGTGAACCAACAACCTTCCTTCCCTACTGTACCCTATCAAACACTTCACCCTCTAAACTTCCATCCTTACTAATCACACTACCCAAGGACTTGAATGCACTCTCGTTCTTCATATCCTCACCATCCAACCTCACTGTACATTCTGTGACTTCATTCCTCTCAAACACCATAACTTTACTTTTGTTTACATTAACTTTCAGCTTCCTCCTCCCACACACTGTCCCAAATTCATTCACCAAACCTTGCAACTCCAATTCATCTTCACTCAACAATACTGTATCAACAGCAAACGGTAACACTGGAATCTTCCAAATCTCACCCTCATTCATCAGAGCTACTGCCATATCCACTGCCCAACCTTGTATTCCTTCACAACCCCATCCATGTGTATATTAAACGGCCATGCAGACATCACACAACCCTGTTTCAGTCCCACATTCAGATCAAAGAACTCACTCAGCTCACCATCCACTCGCACTGTAGCCCTAGCTAATTCGTACATACTCTTCACAGCACTTAACAATTTCCTATCCACTCCATATATTCTTAATACCTCCCACATACCTTGCCTATCTATTCTGTCATAAGCTTTCTCCAAGTCCATGAAGGCACCATACACTTTCCTTCCTTTCTCTAGATACTTCTCCACTAAACATCTTAGAACAAATATCTGATCTACACACCCTTTTCCTTTCCTAAATCCCCCTCGTTCTTCTCCAACTAGCTCCTCTGTCATATGCCTAACCCTATCAATGAGTATTCTACCATATATTTTACCAGTCACACTAAGAAGGCAAATAACACTATGGTTACCACATACTTCTCTCTCCCCTTTTCCTTTGTATAAAGGAACAATTATACCTGATTTCCAGTTCTCTGGAACCCTTCCCTCTTCCCAAGCCAATCTACACAACTTCCATAACCACCCCACAACAATCTCGCCCCCATACCTCAGCTTTTCACCACACACTCCATCAATTCCTGGGGCCTTTCCCAACTTGATATTCTTCATTGCTTCCACTACTTCCCCCCTACTGATCTCTTCCTCCCTCCTCTCATCTCTTCTTCTCCCAGCCATTCCCCAACCACTTATACTCACACTGCTCTCGCTCTCTACATTCAACAAATCCTCAAAGTGCTCTTTCCATCTCCTCAATTTCTCTCTCTTCTCCACCAACAATCTATTATTCCTATCTTTCACTCAACTACTATTTCCCCTTTCACACAGCCTTACTTTCTTTACCTCCTTCCAAAACAATTTCTTACTCTCCCTCCATTTCACACTCAGATTCCTCCCAAACTCTTCATCTACTTTCTTCTTACTCTCCTTCACTAGTCTCTACACCTCCCTTCTCCTACTCACATATACCTCTCTCCTCTCTCTCATCTTCTCCTCTACCTCTACTCGATAACGATTCACTACATGCCTTCTTCTTTTCTTCCACAGCTCATTTCACCTCATCATTCCACCAAGCTGTCCCTTGCACACCCTTGCATCTCCTCCTCACTCCAGAAACCACCTCACATGCTGCGCCTATCTCTTCCGTGAATATCTTAAGTCTTCCACCCCTTCCATCTGCTCTAGCTCATACCTTCCCAATCTGTCTTCCAATATGCTCTTATACTCTGACATTTTCTCACTATCTTGCAAACTCTCCACTCTTCTCACAGGAGCTGTTTCCTTCTATCTTCTTTTTACGGGGTGGGGCAGTAACCCACCACCAACCCTTTTAGTCGCCTCGTACGACAAGCAGGGATACTGGGGGAGTATTCTTGAAACCCCCCTACCCCCAGGGGGTAGTGGTATCATATATTTTAGCTTGAAAACTTGCCGTTGACGAGGTCCTAGAACCCAACCGATATTTTATCATTAGTTACGTGTTCCATTATACGACTATGCCAAATTGAACCTGACTGCTCGTATCCTTGGGACCTCCCTGTATCAGGCAAACTATAACAACCAGAGAAAAAGGTAAAGATACATAAGACTCATCAACTCATCCTCTTTCAAATGAAAGTATCCCCTCGTCTCCAGGTGGTCCCGTCAATGAGAAAGGATAAATTAAAGTTCAATGGGTGATGGGAAGACGCTATACAAGTCGACCAGCTTTGCTCGCACTTAAAATGGTGACGGCTATACAAGTCCACCGCCACATTGGGGATATACATTTTCTCTCTCTCTCTCTCTCTCTCAATTCCCCTGATGCTTTCTACTTCCTCATCTCCCACACTTTTGCTGAAAACTTTTTAGCTACTTCTATCATTCCTCATTTCACACTGATCCATAGACCTAATACATTATGCCACTCCTCATGCCTCCCTATTCTTTATTCCTTCCCATTTCCTCTTCCCTGGACAGTCTGTATTTCTTCCTGTAGCTCTCTTCTCCATTCTATAGTATTTCCACTACATTATTAAGTGGTCAGTTGTTCCTTCAAATGGGGTCACCTTAGTGCACACAATTTTCAGATCATATCGCACCATCCTGCTATCTACCTATTTGCCCATTCATCTGAATAATCCTGTTCATGTCATATACTGCATAACGGTTTTTCATGCCACCCTTCACTCTTTCATTCACTCAGTTAAAGTTCCTACATAACTGCATATATCTGCCTTGATCACATAAATGCAGTTCTCCACACTGCTCCATTTCTGGCAGCCTGCCTATTCAGTCCCCTTATCTCTGAGGGCACACTGTATGACCCTGTCCAAGGTCTTATTTGCTCTGCCTCTCACAACCCTACCCTTGACGCTCACATCCTTCACCTTCCACACCCAGTTCTCATGTTCCATCTTATGAACATGGCCAAACCATCTCACTCTACCTCTCCTCATCACAACACCAATACATTCAAGTACCATTCTTCCTCTCAACTCTTCATTTGTCATAATAACACTGTCATAGTATTATTATTACCCTCAGGCCTATCATTCAAAGATGCACTACACACCCATATCATAATTATCACTGCTGTATGTCTCAGCCTAAGAATATCCTCTTCCTTTACCATCCAGGTCTAACTATTCTACCACATTACACTTCTAACATATGCTGTATACAAGGATCCCTTAGCACAGGAGAGCCCTTACAATATAAGGAAAGGCAAAAGTCCCTGAACTTCCCCCAGTTGTTCCACAGTTAGCTCCAGCCCTTCCTCCAGCACATAACATGTTCCCCAAAAAATGAATCTCCTTGACACACTTCAGAGACTCTAAAGCAAGATCAATCATTTCACGCCACTTAATCTTTATCTGTTTTCCCCAACACACTGCATATACAAGATTAGGATTATTTTGGAGATTGCCTATCGTCATTTATACACCCACGTATCACAAACTCTGCACAAGATAGAGATACTTCCCACACTCTTGTGGCAAATTGCACATGGCCACACTTCTTCTACTTTGACTGTACCACCACAAGCCCTAGATATCATCACTTTTCTTTTATCTACAATTACTCTTGAACCTTTGTACTCCATTCCAACTCTCCACTTTGTAATCTTTCCTCCCCCTCCCTCTACTTTTCTGCAAATGACACAAAATAATCGGCAAGAGGAGTCTGTATTGTTGTGAGTAACAGATGGAAGGAGAATATTAGAGAATATGGATCAGTTGGCACATGGATTGTGTGGGTAAGATTGAAATTTGGACTACAAATGTGGGCGATTATGTGCGTGTATGCACCAACGCAAGATCATGCAAGCAGAGTGAGAGAAGAGTTCTGGAAAAATATGGAAGCATGCATGGAAAAGTTTGAAGGGAATGAGTGTTTTTGACTGCCGATATGAATGGGAAAGTAGGGAATGTGACTGTGGATGGAGTAGTTGGTGAGTGAGGTGTGCCTACAGAGATGGATGAGAACGGCAGTGCTTTAGTGGACATTGTGCCGGGAGGGGGTTCATCATAGTCAATATCCTCTTCAGGAACAAAATGATCCATAGGTATACGTGGCGAGTGATGAGAAGGGTGGGTGGTGAACTGAATGACCGGAAGGCAATGATTGATTATGTGTGTGTGGGTGAAAGGATGCGAAGATGTGTAATGGATGCAAGAGCATATTGAGCTTGGGGGAGTGGACTTTCTGACCACCTCTTGGTGGTGGTGAGAATCAAGGTCCAAGTGAAATGGAGAAATAGAAGGGAAGAACAGGAGGAAGTACTTCATGCAAGGAGGGTAGAAAGGTTACAAGAGGATTAAAAAGGCAGAATATAAGAGAGAGAAAAGAAGGAGGAATTGGGTAAATATGAATTACAGTTGATGGGGGACATGGAAGATGCGTGCAAGATATTCACAGAAGAAATCTGTGCAGCATGTGACGTGCTGTGTGGGGTAGAAGAGAAGACGAAAGGGGGTGCAAGGAACAGTATGGTGGAATGAAGACGTGAGACAGGCTGTGCCACAAAAGAAGAAAGCATGTAGTAAAGGGATGAGAAACAAGGACGCGGAAGAAGTTAAGAGACGGAAGAGAGAGTTATATGTCGAGAGGAACAGAGAGGTCAGAAGATTAGTAACAGAGAGTACGAAGGGAGTGGACGAGGAATTTGGAAAAAAATTTGAGTGTAAAGTACAGGGAATGTAAGAAAATGTTCTGGAAAGAAGTAAAGAGAATTAGACAGGGTGGGACAGAGAGACAGGAAGAAATCAGTAGGATGGAAGTTGTGGAAGCAATGAAAAAAGTTAAAATCGGGAAATCCCTAGGAATTCATGGAGTGAGTGGTGAAATGCTGAAGCATGGGGGAGAGATAGTAGTAGAATGGATGTGGAAGACGTGCAGATTAGCCTGGGAGGAAGGTAGAGTCCCAGAGGATTATAAGACAGGCAATAATTATTCCCTTGTACAAAGGAAAACGGGAAAAAGAGTGTCTGGTAATCATAAGGGCATTTGTCTTCTTGGAGTAGTAGGAAAAGTATATGGTAGGATCCTTAGTGACAGAGTTAGGGAAATAACTGTAGGAATTAGTTAGAAAAGAACAGGGAGGTTTTAGGAGGGGAAAGGGTTGTGTAGATCAGTTATTCATTCTTACATCTTTAGTGGAAAGTTCCTAGAGGAGGGAAAGAAGTTCTATGCAACCTTCATGGATTTGGAGAAAGCATATGACGGGGTGGATAGACATGGGTTATGCAAAGAATTAAGAATATCTGGAGTAGATGAGAAGTTGTTGAATGCCGTGAAGAGCAGGTATGAGGGTGCTAAGGCTGTAGTGACTGTGGATAGTGACTGAGTGAATTTCTCTATTTGAAGGTTGGATTCAAACAGGGATGTGTCATGTCTCCATGGTTGTTCAATCTGTATATGGATGAGGTTATAAAAGAGATACAAGGTAGGGTACTGGATGTTGGAGCAACCCTAATGAAACAGGGCAGTGTTTGGAAACTCCCTGTATTGTTGTTTGCAGATGATACTGTGCTGTTAAGTGAAGACGAAGGGAAGCTGAAAGGCTTGGTGGATGAGTTTGGGAGTGTGTGTAAGAAACGGAATGTAAAGGTGAATAAAGTTATGGTCTTTGAGAGAAGTGAAGTCAGCAAATGTGCACTGAGGTTGGATGAGGAAAAAATGGAAAAATAGGAGTGCATTTTAGTACTTGGGTAGTGTGATGAGTAACAATGGAAGTTCAGAGGATGAAGTGCTTGGAAGTGTACAACAGGGATAAAAAGGTTGCTAGTTCCTTCAAAGCAGTGATAAGAAACAGGGAAATAAGAATGGAAGTGAAGATGTTACTACATGACAGCATTGTGATACCAACTCTGACATATAGAAGTGAAGCTTGGACCTTGTAGGAGGGACAGAGGTCAATAGAGAGAGCAGTGGAAATGAGTTATTTGAGACGAGCATGTGGAGTCACATGGAGAGACTGACAAATAAAGAAGTAAAGGAGCATTGTGGTGTGGATGTGGATGTGACAGGAAGCATTGGGAGACATACATTGAGGTAGTTGGGCCATGTAGACAGGATGGAGACTGATGAGGAGTGTATGTGAGTGAAGTGGAGGGGATGCCAAGGATGAAATGGATGGATGGAGTGGAGAGGTATATGAGAGGGGGGGGTGTGCTAGAAGCACGGCAATGAAATGGCAGGGGACAGGGGGACATGGAGGCGATTTGTTTGTGGCCACCCCTTACGGGATTAAAGCGACTGACAATAGATACATAGATAGGTATTAAAAGATGATCTTGGGTTTTTCTGGCTCTATGAAATCTGCCTATTCTGCATCTTTAGGTGGGAAAACAGATCTGGATGATGATGATGATGATGACGATAATATCAAACTTTAAATAACCTTCAATAAAGTTTGTTTAAATAACCCTGGCCTCCCCATCACCCCTTACAGCCAGCCCAGTCCACAGGCAAAAACAAAATTACAAAAAGCATAATACACTACATTAAAACCACCATCATCATCCAACCCTTTCCTTTATCAGATATGGCTTCAGGAAATCAGTAACAAAATACTACAGTCCCCATACAACACTAGGTAGGTCAATAGATAGATAGCAGTGTAATGTGGTAGAATAGTTAGACCAGGATGGTAAAGGAAGAGGATATTCTTAGGCTGAGACATACAGCAGTGATAATTATGATATGGGTGTGTAGTGCATTTTTCAATGATAGGCCTGAGGGTAATAATATTACTATGGCAGTGTTATTATTACAAATGAAGAGTTGAGAGGAAGAATGGTGTTTGAATGTATTGGTGTTGTGATGAGAAGGGGTAGAGTGAGATGGTTTGGCCATGTTCATAAGATGGAATATGAGAACTGGGTGTGGAAGGTGAAGGATGTGAGCGTCAAGGGTAGGGTTGTGAGAGGCAGAGCAAAAAAGACCTTGGACAGGGTCATACAGTGTGCCCTCAGAGATAAAGGGACTGAATAGGCAGGCTGCCAGAAATGGAGCAGTGTGGAGAACTGCATTTATGTGATCAAACCAGATATATGCAGTTATCTAGGAACTTTAACTGAATGAATGAAAGAGTGAAGGGTGGCCTGAAAAACTGTTATGCAGTATACGACATGAACAGGATTTTTCATATGAATGGGCAAATAGGTAGATAGCAGGACGGTGCGATATGATATGAAAATTGTGTGCACGAAGATGACCCCAATTAAAGGAACAGTTGACCATTTAATAATGTAGAATGGAGAAGAGAGCGACAGGAAGAAATACAGACTGTCCGGGGAAGAGGAAATGGGAAGGAATAAAGAATAGGGAGGCATGAGGCGTGGCATAATGTATTAGGTCTATGGATCAGTGTGAAATGAGGAATGACAGAAGTAGCTAAAAAGTTTTCAGCAAAAGTGTGGGAGATGAGGAAGTAGAAAGCATCAGGGGAACTGAGAGAGAGAGAGAGAGAGAGAGAGAGAGAGAGAGAAAATGTATATCCCCAATGCGCCGGTCGACTTGTATAGCCGTCACGATTTTAGGTGCGGAGCAAAGCTGGTCGACTTGTACAGCGTCTTCCCATCACCCATTGAACTTTAACTTATCCTTACTCATTGACGGGACCACCTGGAGACGACGGGATACTTTCATTTGAAAGAGAATGAGTTGATGAGTCTTATGTATCTTTACCTTTTTCTCTAGCTGTTATACTTTGCCTGATACAGGGAGGTCCCAAGAAGACAAGCAGTCAGGTTCAATTTGGCAAAATCGTATAATGAATTCTCGTATAACAAAGCACGTAACTAATGGTAAAATATCGGTAAGGTTCAAGGACCCCGTCAGAGGCAAGTTTTGAAGCTAAAATTTACGATACCAAATGCAACAAACATATCTATATTACTGAACTGTAGAGAAAGCAACCTGAAAAAGCAAATAGTATGCAAATAACATGACTGCACAATAATTAAACATATAAAACATGCATAACACTCATCTACAGGTGGTAATGTTGTGTTGGAAGAGGGAAGCTAGCAGTCTCCTGCCGAGCAGTGTCGCCAAATTCCCAAACCCATATTATTGTACCCGGCACGTTAAAATTATCACTTTTTGATCAAAATTATCTCACTCATAAACAAAGGCATTTCTTCACAAAAATTGGGAATTACTGTGGAATTAATATATTTATATGTGGAGTGATTAATTAACATTACTGAATTTGTTTAACTGTTAAGTACCTTCCAGATTATAATACTGGTTATCGTAAGTTACTAAATCCTACAGTTGTACTAGTGTTACAGTTGACTTGTCAATTTTGCAATCCCTGATTTATTTTTCAGATTATGAAATTATGAGAGTTACCACATTATTGCATGCATGCTATCGCATATCGCAAAGTGTGCCAAATATCGCATATTGTGAGGCAATGATAGATTACGTGTGTGTGGATGAGCGAATGAGAAGACAAGTGTTGGATGCAAGAGTGTGGAAAGGGTGGGGGAATGGAGTCTCGGACCATCACTTAGTGATGGCCAAGGTACAGCTACAAAAATAGTGGTTGAGGAGAAAAAGGGGAAGACAGGAGGAAGCAACTCCTGTGAGAAGAGTGGAGAAATTGCAAGATAGTGAGAAAATGGCAGAGTATAAAAGCATAGTGGAAGAAAGATTGGGAAGGTATGAGCTAGAGCAGATGGAAGGGGTGGAAGAAGTATGTAAGATATTCACGGAAGAGATAGGCTTTGCGTGTGAGGTGGTTTCTGGAGTGAGGAGGAGATGCAAGGGTGTCCAAGGGACAGCATGGTAGAATGATGAGGAGAAACGAGCAGTGGAACAAAAGAAGAAAGCATATAGTGAATGGTTAGCGAGTAGAGGTAGGGGAGACGATGAGAGAGAGAAGAGAGAGGTATATGTGAGCAGGAGAAGGGGGTTAAGAGACTGGTGAAGGAGAGTAAGAAGAAAGTGGATGAAGAGTTTGGGAGGAATCTGAGTGTGAAATGGAGGGAGAGTAAGAAATTGATTTGGAAAGAGGTAAAGAAAGTAAGGCAGTGGGAAAGGGGAAATAGTAGGGGAGTGAAAGATAGGAATAATAGATTGTTGGTGGAGAAGAGAGAGAAATTGAGGAGATGGAAGGAGCACTTTGAGGATTTGTTGAATGTAGAGAATGAGAGCAGTGTGAGTATAAGTGGTTGGGGAATGGCTGGTAGAAGAAGAGATGAGAGGAGGAAGGAAGAGATCAGTAGGGCGGAAGTAGTGGAAGCAATGAAGAAGATTAAGTTGGGGAAGGATCAAGGAATTGATGAAGTGTGTGGTGAAATGCTTAGGTATGGGGATGAGATTATTGTGGAGTGGATATGGAAGTTGTGTAGATTGGCTTGGGAAGAGGGAAGGGTTCCAGAGGACTGGAAATCAGGTATAATTGTTCCTCTATACAAAGGAAAAGGGGAGCGAGAAGTATGTGATAACCATAGGGGTATTTGCTTTCTTAGTGAGACTGCTAAAATATATGGTAGAATACTCATTGATAGGGTTAGGCATCTGACAGAGGAGCTAGTTGGAGAAGAACAAGGGGGATTTAGGAATGGAAAAGGGTGTGTAGATCAGATATTTGTTCTAAGATGTTTAGTTGAGAAGTATCTAGAGAAGGGAAAGAAAGTGTATGCTGCCTTCATGGACTTGGAGAAAGCTTATGACAGAATAGATAGGCAAGGTATGTGGAAGGTATTAAGAATACAGTAATCACTCTAATATCCGGACACCCAATAACAGAACATCCCCACTACCCGGACCTAATCGTACTGGGATCCAACCACAGTGTAAGCGTTGTTGGACAGATGCGGAACGACCAAAGCTGGCGATGTTATAGTGTCATGATTGTCGTTATACACTATCAGAACCAGTGGGAGTAAATATATAAAGGTATTTAATGTGTGATACTGTGGTTTTATCAACAACATATGGGAAAGGCACGAAAATGAAAAAAGTCCTACAATGTATTATGTGTTATTGTATATAAACTTACGTCCAATATTATAATGTTACATATAAGTATAGTCAACAGCATCTGTTAAAAGATATGATGTCTTTTCACATACAATCTTGGTACCACCTCCACCATTCATCTCTATGGGTTCCTGTCTCCACCATATGCTCCTCTTATCCTCTCGTGCAACATTCCCACCCTTTGTTAACCAGTATAACCAAAGACTGTGATGAAATGGTCCGTCACGTACTGTTCATATTAATATTATCAAACACCTTTGTATTAACCACCAACAAATCAATAGCATAAAATACTTCGGTAGACCTGCCAACTATTTCATCCTGTTGTAAGCTGTTATGTGACATAAGCACAGCAAGTTGGACCTTATGTTAAAAAGACATGCGGTTATTTATCATTAACACAGGTTATGTTAAAAAGACATGCGGTTATTTATCATTAACACAGGTTATGTTAAAAAGACATGCGGTTATTTATCATTAACACAGGTTATGTTAAAAAGACATGCGGTTATTTATCATTAACACAGGTTATGTGTAGTTATCGACAATTATTAATTCATATTAACGTGGCAGTTTAAGCCACAGATGCTCTTGACTTGACTTATTTGTAACATTACAATACAGGACATAGGTATATAGACAATAACACATAATACATTGTAGGTCTTCTTTCATTTTCGTGCCTTTCCCATATGTTGTGCGTAACACCACAGTATTACACATTAAATACCTTTATAAATTTACCCCCACTGGTTCTGATGGTCTATAACAACAACCATGACACACTGTAACATCGCCAGGGTCGTTTCACAAGTCTCCAACAATGCTAACACTGGTCTTGGGGTTGTGGCTTTGGATGTGGGGTTCATGAACGGCTTGTCGCTCACAGGGAACGACTCCGGATAATATGAGGGGGAAAAATTTCAGTGTTCGAGTGTACATGGCAATAGATCGTTTCAGTCTCGTCATAGTAAATGGCAATAGATCGTTTCAGTCTCACCACTGTACAGTCACCAAACTTTCCACCTGGGCCACCTATCCACGAGAGGTGGGAAACTGGTGCTGGCAACAGTGTAATGTTTGTTCGTGTGTACATACTCGACAAAAGTTTGGATCATCAACTATCATCGTCCGTAGCGAACCTCCGTCAGAGTTGATGCCAATATTCGGCCGACAATTTTTAGCCGATAGAATTTCAAAGGAACTTCTTGAAAGTATTGGATAATGCGAGTATTGAAAACAATAAGCAAAATAATCTAAAAGACCGCATCTTTACATATATTACATATTTATAAACGTATTCTTTTTCATTATTACATGATAAACCCATGGCTAAAAATTGTCTACTGAATACTGGGGAGAAGAACCGTCGTGTGAAAGACCCTTACGGTAGAAAAAGAGACACCGGTGTCTGTTCGTTTTGCATTTCGCCAGTCCTGGGCCAGTCTCGATTAAACCTATTGAAATACCATTCTTGATCCGAGACATGATTAGAAAAGTTAGGTCATTAATCGTTACAGGATTACTCATTGGACGGATATTAATTTAAACTAAGTAGGAGAGATGGGAACTGTAGATGTCGGAGGTAAATGTGTGACCTCACACATAAGTGGCGCCGCTCACAATCAGTTTTCCTCATTAAGTGTAATTCAGTCATTCGTTAGATGAATGGACTATAAAGATGTGCTGTAATGACCATAGTCATTTGAAATATGATACGGTAAGTCATTATCAGAGCTGATATAATACCGACATTAGACAACAGTATGCATAAACTCTTTGCCTGTTGAAGTGACAGTATTTTAACCTCCTACCTCTTCGTGGTGCACCACAGAACACATAAAAACATCTACCTGAAGTACTACCAACGAGGGAATAAGCAACTGTTAACAGTGTCTGAACATCATCCTAATGTTTATTGGTAAGTGTCATTCATGATGTGAATATGGTAGGTAATCTTACTTGTAACTGGACATAGATGTTAGGTAAATGCATTCCTCTTTAAACTTATACTGATAATGGTGTCAAGTGATAACCCAGTGAAATGGAATTACTGATATAAGGAGACAGTGAGAGAGAGAAAGGCTTGGAGCGATTCCAGTATATAGTGCATTAACATGTTATGGTAACAACGTAAAAACAGCATAGAAAATAAAATGTTTAGTGTTGTTAAGAATGCAAATATTTAGTAGAACAACATAGAAAATAAAATGTTTAGTATTGTTAAGAATGCAAATATTTAGTAGACTGCTAATGGATCTCAAAAACTAGTTCGGCAATTATTATCACTGGCGGTATGAATAACGTCCCCCCCCCCCATCCTGCGCCTGCCCTGGCCTTCACTATGCCAAGCTGCCCCCTTAAGTAGCTCTCCCATCGGCTCGACCAGATGCAGGAAACCGGTCGCATGGAATTGTTGCGTGCCACAGGTTGCACGGACCAAGGCCAAATAAGTATAGTATAATATATATTATTGTATTATACATAATAGTATATGCTTATATCATAATATTATATATATTACCTGATTATAAAATTAATATAATCATATTTATTTGGCCTTGGTCAGCGCGACCTGTGGCACACAACAATTTTCCGTGCGACCAGTTTCATGCAACTGGCTGAGCCGATGGGAGAGCCGCCTTACTCCTGAGACATTTTTCTCCCCACCCAGCTCCATACCCAGCCATCTATGGGATGAACTCTGACTCTGACGGAGGTTCACTATGGACGAAGAGAGTTGATGATCCGAACTTTCGTCAAGCATGTACACACGAACAAACAGATACACTGTTGCCAGCACCCGTTACCCACCTCCCGCGACTAGGTGGCCCAGGTGGAAAGTTTGGCGACTGTACATGGCAATAGCTCGTTTCAGTCTTACCACAGTACATGGCAATAGATCGTTTCAGTCTTACCACAGTACATGGCAATAGATCGTTTCAGTCTTACCACAGTACATGGCATTAGATCGTTTCAGTCTTGCCACAGTACATGGCATTAGATCATTTCAGTCTTACCACAGTACATGGCATTAGATCGTTTCAGTCTTACCACAGTACATGGCATTAGATCATTTCAGTCTTACCACAGTACATGGCATTAGATCGTTTCAGTCTTACCACAGTACATTGCATTAGATCGTTTCAGTCTTGCCACAGTACATGGCATTAGATCGTTTCAGTCTTGCCACAGTACATGGCATTAGATCGTTTCAGTCTTACCACAGTACATGGCATTAGATCGTTTCAGTCTTACCACAGTACATGGCATTAGATCGTTTCAGTCTTGCCACAGTACACCCAAAAACAGGAATTATCCCCCCCTTATTAGCCGTAGTCGCGGACAGTGAGCAACTGGACGATCGAGCACACCACATTCAATACCACTACCACAACCCACAGTGTAAGCGTTCTTAGGCAGATGCGGAACGACCAAAGCTGGCGATGTTACAGAGTGTCATGATTGTTGTTATAGACTTCAGAACCAGTAGGGGTAAATATATATAGGTATTTAATGTGTAATACTGTGGTTTTATCCACAAGATATGGCAAAGGCACGAAAATGAAAAAAGTCTTACAATGTATTATGTGTTATTCTATATATACTTACATCCGATATTATTATGTTAAAAACAAATATACTCAACAGCACCTGTTAAAAGATATGATGTCTTTTCTCATACATTCTTGCTCTCTAATCCACCATTCATCTCTCTGGGTTCCTGTCTCCACCATATGCCCCTTTTATCCTCTCGTCCCCCATTCCCACCCTTTCTTAACCAGTATAAACAAAGATAGTGATGAAATGATCAGTCAGGTATTGGTCATATTAATATTGTCATACACCTTTGTATTAACCACCAACAAATCAATAGCATAAAATACTTCGGTAGACCTGCCAACTATTTCATCCTGTTGTAAGCTGTTATGTGACATAAGCACAGCAAGTTGGACCTTATGTTAAAAAGACATGCGGTTATTTATCATTAACACAGGTTATGTTAAAAAGACATGCGGTTATTTATCATTAATACAGGTTATGTTAAAAAGACATGCGGTTATTTATCATTAACACAGGTTATGTTAAAAAGACATGCAGTTATTTATCATTAACACAGGTTATGTGTAGTTATCGACAATTATTAATTCATATTAACGTGGCAGTTTAAGTCACAGATGCTCTTGACTTGACTTATTTGTAACATTACAATACAGGACATAGGTATATAGACAATAACACATAATACATTGTAGGTCTTCTTTCATTTTCGTGCCTTTCCCATATGTTGTGCGTAACACCACAGAATTACACATTAAATACCTTTATATATTTACCCCCACTGGTTCTGATAGTCTATAACAACAATCATGACACACTGTAACATCGCCAGGGTCGTTTCACAATTGTCCAACAATGCCTACACTGGTCTTGGGGTTGTGGCTTTGGATGTGGGGCGCTTGAACGGCTAGTCACTCACTGGCCACGACTCCAGCTAATAAGGGGGAAAAATAACTGTTTTCAAGTGTACATGGAATTAGATCAGTGGTTCTTATCTCTTTTTGAGTCACGGACCCCTTCGAGAATCTGGTGAACACTATGAACCGTTTCCCTACAAAAATGCACATGAGCACAATCGTAGCATTTTGCATGCAATAAATATCTATCTATCTATCTATCTATAGCCCGACGCCCTAATCCCGCAAAGGGTGGCCGCAGACAAAACGCCTCCAAGTCACTCTGTCACCCACCATTTGACTCCCCTCCCCCCAACTCACCTCCCCCTCCCTCATATACCTCTCAACTCCATCCCTCCACCTCATCCTCGGTCTATCCCTCCCTCTCCCTCCCTCCACCTCACCTACATACACCCTCTTAGTCAGTCTTTCATTCTCCATTCTCTCCACATGTCCAAACCACCTCAGTGTATTTCTCCTAATCTTTTCAACCACATCCACATCTACCCCACAACGTTCCTTCACTTCTTCATTCGTCAACCTGTCCCTCCACGTCACTCCACATGCTCCTCTCAAGTAACTCATTTACACTGCTCTCACTCTTGACTTGTTCCCCTCTTGCAAGGTCCACGCCTCGCTTCCATATGTCAGGGTAGGGATCACAATACCATCATGCAGTGACTTCTTAACTTCCATACTCACCTCCCTATTTCTCATCACTGCTTTCAGTGTACCAACAACCTTTCTTCCCTGCTGTACCCTTTCACGTACTTCATCCCCCAAAGTTCCATCCTTACTCATCACACTACCCAAGTACTTGAATGCACTCACATTCTCCATATCCTCACCATCCAACCTCACTGCACACTCTGTGACTTCATTCCTCTCAAACACCATAACTTTACTTTTGTTTACATTAACTTTCAGCTTCCTCCTCCTAAACACTGTCCCAAATTCATTCACCAAACCTTGCAACTCCCATTCATCTTCACTCAACAATACTGTATCATCAGCAAACAGCAACACAGGAAGCTTCCAAATCTCACCCTAATTCATTAGGGCCACCCCCATATCCACTGCCCTACCTTGCACCTCCTTTACAACCCCATCCATATATATATTAAACAGCCATGGAGACATCACACACCCCTGTTTCAGTCCCACATTGAGATCAAAGAACTCACTCAGCTCACCATCCACTCGCACCGTAGCCCTAGCTCCCTCGTACATGCTCTTCACAGCACTCAACAATTTCCCCTCCACTCCATATATTCGTAATACCTTCCACATACCTTGCCTATCTATTCTGTCATAAGCTTTCTCCAAGTCCATGAAGGCAGCATACACTTTCCTTCCCATCTCTAGATACTTCTCCACTAAACATCTTAGAACAAATATCTGATCTACACACCCTTTTCCCTTCCTAAATCCCCCTCGTTCTTCTCCAACTAGCTCCTCTGTCATATGCCTAACCCTATCAATGAGTATTCTACCATATATTTTACCAGTTACACTAAGAAGGCAAATACCCCTATGGTTACCACATACTTCTCTCTCCCCTTTTCCTTTATACAGAGGAACAATTATACCTGATTACCAGTCCTCTGGAACCCTTCCCTCTTCCCAAGCCAATCTACACAACTTCCATATCCACTCCACAACAATCTCACCCCCATACCTACGCATTTCACCACACACTCCATCAATTCCTGGGGCCTTTCCCAGCTTAATCTTCTTCATCGCTTCCACTACTTCGGACCTACTGATCTCTTCCTCCTTCCTCTCATCTCTTCTTCTCCCAGCCATTCCCCAACCACTTATACTCACACTGCTCTCACTCTCTACATTCAACAAATCCTCAAAGTGCTCCTTCCATCTCCTCAATTTCTCTCTCTTCTCCACCAACAATCTATTATTCCTATCTTTCACTCCTCTACTATTTCCCCTTTCACACTGCCTTACTTTCTTTACCTTCTTCCAAAACAATTTCTTACTCTCCCTCCATTTCACACTCAGATTCCTCCCAAACTCTTCATCCACTTTCTTCTTACTCTCCTTCACCAGTCTCTTAACCTCCCTTCTCCTGCTCACATATACCTCTCTCTCCTCTCTCTCATCTTCTCCCCTACCTCTACTCGCCAACCATTCACCATATGCCTTCTTCTTTTGTTCCACAGCTCGTTTCACCTCATCATTCCACCATGCTGTCCCTTGCACACCCTTGCATCTCCTCCTCACTCCACAAACCGCCTGACACGCTGCGCTTA
This sequence comes from Coenobita brevimanus, assembly GCF_032717465.1. Lineage (NCBI taxonomy): Eukaryota > Metazoa > Arthropoda > Malacostraca > Decapoda > Coenobitidae > Coenobita > Coenobita brevimanus. The sequence goes on along the minus strand of NC_137066.1, from coordinate 22,156,936 downwards.
TCTCTTCCGTGAATATCTTACATACGTCTTCCACCCCTTTCATCTGCTCTAGCTCATACCTTCCCAATCTTTCTTCCACTATGCTCTTATACTCTGTCATTTTCTCACTATCTTGCAATTTCTCCACTCTTCTCACAGGAGCTGCTTCCTCCTGTCTTTCCCTTCGTCTCCTCAACCACTTTCTTTGCAGCTCTACCTTGGCCATCACTAAGTGATGGTCCGAGACTCCATTCCCCCACCCTCTCCACACCCTTGCATCCAACACTTGTCTTCTCATTCGCTCATCCACACACACGTAGTCTATCATTGCCTTTCGTTCAACAAGTTCACCATCCATCCTCCTCATTACTCTCCATGTATACCGGTGGATCATCTTATGATGAAAGTAGGTGTTGGCTATTGCCAACCCCTTACCAGCACAGATGTCCACCAAAGCACTACCATTCCCATCTACTTCAGCTGGCACACCCCTCTGACCAACCACTCCATCCACTCGTACATTCCCAACTTTGCCATTCATGTCTCCAATCAACAGCACTCTCTCGCCCCTCTCAAACTTGTCCATACATGCTTCTACTCTCACCCAAAACTCATCTTTCACTCTTGCCACTCGATCCTCTGTTGGAGCATACACACATACAATCGCCCACGCTTGTATACCCACTTTCATCCTCACCCATACAATCCTTGCACCAACTGTTCCATACTCTCTTATATTCTCCTTCCACTTCTTGTTTATCATCAGACATACTCCCTCCCTTGCCCTCTCATTCTCACTGACTCCCACACATATACCTACACCGTATTCCCATTCTCTCATCCTTTCACCTTCCCATTTGGTTTCAGTCAATCCACATATATCCACTTTTGCATTCTCAAGCACCTGGACAATCTCTCTCTCTTTCACTTCATCATTCACTCCTCTCACATTCCATGTTCCTACCCTCAGAATGTCCTTTGTCCGTTCCTTAGTCGTCAATGTATGGTCCGTCCGGGTCCGAGGCGCTTTATTTGCTTTTTTAGTTAGTTCTTTTTACGAGGTGGGGCACTAACCCACCACCAACCCTTTTAGTCGCCTCGTACGACAAGCAGGGATACTGGGGGAGTATTCTTGAAACCCCCCTACCCCCAGGGGTAGTTTTTATTGAAAACTACCTCACGCAGTATATCACAAAGTATAAAACAGTCTTTACAAAAGAATTATGCTTCTCACTCTTTTTCATGCAAAAACTAATGGCCATTCGAAAAAATGAAATACTGTACATCCAACTTGAGCAAATTAAACAAAACAAAAAACTTTAAGTCTGTTCCAAAATTCATTTCAATGAGAAAGTTTTTGTTGCTGTTTGGCTTGAATAAGATGAAATTGTGGAGTGGTCTTTCACAAGGCAACATGCATGTCATCGTTGACATCCAGTTGATTTTGACTTATCATTTTGATAGAAACAAGTGCTGAAATCCGACTCGCAATGGTATGTAGTTGCAAATGGAATCACAGCACCCATAGCTCGCTTTGCCAAACGAGGGTAGGCATGTATCAACGAACACCAGAATTCTTAAAGACTTCGAGTTTCTTTGTATGTTTTTTTAAGTTAATGATGCCAAACGGCATCACGCAATCTCGCTACATTGTTCTCAATAATTCTGACCTTCACGGACCCCAGGTTAAGAACCCCTGCATTAGATCATTTCAGTCTTACCACAGTACATGGCATTAGATCGTTTCAGTCTTACCACAGTACATGGCATTAGATCGTTTCAGTCTTACCACAGTACATGGCATTAGATCGTTTCAGTCTTACCACAGTACATGGCATTAGATCGTTTCAGTCATACCACAGTACATGGCATTAGATCATTTCAGTCTTACCACAGTACATGGCAATAGATCGTTTCAGTCTTACCACAGTACATGGCAATAGATCGTTTCAGTCTTACCACAGTACATAGCAATAGATCGTTTCAGTCTTACCACAGTACATGGCATTAGATCGTTTCAGTCTTGCCACAGTACATGGCAATAGATCGTTTCAGTCTTACCACAGTACATGGCATTAGATCGTTTCAGTCTTACCACAGTACATGGCATTAGATCGTTTCAGTCTTACCACAGTACATGGCATTAGATCGTTTCAGTCTTACCACAGTACATGGCATTAGATCGTTTCAGTCTTACCACAGTACATGGCATTAGATCGTTTCAGTCTTACCACAGTACATGGCATTAGATCGTTTCAGTCTTACCACAGTACATGGCATTAGATCGTTTCAGTCTTACCACAGTACATGGCAATAGATCGTTTCAGTCTTACCACAGTACATGGCATTAGATCGTTTCAGTCTTGCCACAGTACATGGCATTAGATATTGATCATAATACAGTATATGGAGTGGAGGGGAAATTGTTGAGTGCTGTGAAGAGTATGTACGAGGGAGCTAGGGCTACGGTGCGAGTGGATGGTGAGCTGAGTGAGTTCTTTAATGTCAATGTGGGACTGAAACAGTTGTGTGAGGTCTCCATGGCTGTTAAATATATACATGGATGGGGTTGTAAAGGAGGTGCAAGGTAGGGCAGTGCATGTGGGGGTGGCTCTAATGAATGAGGGTGAGATTTCGAAGATTCCGGTGTTGCTGTTTGCTGATGATGCAGTATGTTGAGTGAGGATGAATGGGAGTTCCAAGATTTGGTGAATGAATTTGACACAGTGTGTAGGAGGAGGAACTGGAAAGTTAGTGTAAACAAAGGTAAAGTTATGGTGTTTGAGAGGAATGAAGTCACAGAGTGTGCAGTGAGGTTGGATGGTGAGGATATGGAGAATGTGAGTGCATTCAAGTACTTGGGTAGTGTGATGAGTAAGGATGGAACTTTGGGGAATGAAGTGCGTGAAAGGGTACAGCAGGGAAGGCAGGTTGTTGGTACACTGAAAGCAGTGATGAGAAATAGGGAGGTGAGTATGGAAGTTAAGAAGTCACTCCATGACAGTATTGTGATCCCTACCCTGACGTATGCAAGCAAGGCGTGGATCATGCAAAAGGGGAACAAGTCAAGAGTAAGAGCAGTGGAAATGAGTTGCTTCAGAGGAGTATGTAGAGTGACAGGTTGACGAATGAAGAAGTGAAGGAACGTTGTGGGGTGGATGTGGATGTGGTTGAGAAGATTAGGAGAAATAACCTGAGGTGGTTTGGACATGTGAACAGAATGGAGAATGACTAAGAGGGTGTATGTAGGTGACGTGGAGGGAGGGAGAGGGAGGGGTAGACCGAGGATGAGGTGGAGGGATGGAGTTGAGAGATATATGAGGGAGGGGAGGGTGAGTTGGGGGGGAGGGTAGTCAAATGGTGGATGACAGAGCGACTTGGAGGCGTTTTGTCTGTGGCCACCCATTGCGGGATTAGGGCGTCGGGCTATAGGTACATAGATGGGCATTAATTAAACATATGAAACATGCATAACACTCATCTATCGGTGGTAATATTGTGTTGGAAGAGGGAAGCTAGCAGTCTCCTGCTGAGCAGTGTTGCCAGATTCCCAAACCCATATTATCGTACCAGGAACGTTAAAATTATCACTTTTTGATCAAAATTATCTCACCCATAAACAAAGGCATTTCTTCGCATCTGTTCCAAAATCTTTATGCCTCTATAATATCCTCTTACCAGATCATCACCATTCCCCTTGTACATCATCATCAACACTGAATCCTGTGTTGCCCCATGAGGAGCGAAAGTATCCGGGGCTAGGCAAGTTGGACCTGACATTTAACATGAGAGTCAGCAGCCTCACTCATCCCTGAGTGGCATTACTTGAGCAATAAACCCCAACCACCCATCTGATATAAACCTGTACTACCTCAATCCAAATGGACTGCCTTAATTACCCACTAAATCACCAGGTGCCATAATTTGCCTATATGATTACCAACCAGCATAGTAAATGGTTTCCTGGTGTACAGGAAACCATTTGGCTTGTCACACTTCTCTTGTCCACATATACAATTATACTATTCAGCCAATTATCTGGGATAATACACTCATAAATAATCATATTTATAAAACCTGTAACTATCTTCACTCCTATATCTCATGAGGCCTTCTCCATTTCAGCAGTCAACCCAGACACAGTTGCTGCCTTCCCCACCTGCATCCCTCCTATTGCCCTGCTCACAGTAGCAGCATCAAGCAAAGGCCAACAGCCAAACGCTGGATCTGCTGGCTCCAAACCTTCCCTGTCCCAAACTCATCATCAACAACCAGTTGTAATGCTCTCTCCACGCATCTTGAATACCCTCACTGCCCACCACTACCTTTCCTTCAACATTCTTCACACACTGATATCCCAATATTCCCTCTTCATCTGATTTGCCACCTTAAGTATCATAGTCTTCCTCTGCACATTATTAAGGTTGTCAAGTAAATGTCTCTGAGACTCAGATTTTGCCCTGAAAACCTCTTATCTAGCCCTATGCTTGCCACTAAACTGTGAAACTATTTTTGAACAAGTCAGCCAAGCAGCACAATTTGTATGAAAGTATACTTCACAAGAAATGAGCTGACAATTATCTTACCTAACTTCTTATACCAAGACGCAGACTCGTCAAATACCGAACAAACTACATTTTCTGGCCCTGAGTCGGTCAGTTAATAACGAGCATCGGTCACAAAGCCCTTTTCACACTCGCTGCACTTAATGTGAAAACTTGAATTTCACTGCCCCCTCATCATTAACATTTTTAGTTTTTCAATCACTGTCCAACAAAGACACTACCCACATCATGTAACACCTAACACATTTTATCTAACTGTCCAAATCTTAATCTTGTTCGCATTAAGCTCCCACACCACACAATAAAGTTAGTGCGGAACTGCACACTCAGTTATTATATGAAATGAAGGGCAAGGAAATAAATAAATAAATGCTTCTCCACACAACAACAGTTAACACAACAGCTTAGGCAGGCAGCAGCTGGTATGGGACGTGGGTCATGTGGGTCGGCTTAGATTAAACAACTCTACTAGCGACCAACAAAAGTACAACACAGGAGTTGTAAACAAATGAACCTACGTGGAAATCCACTAGCTAAATGCACCCACTTCCCACTCTGTTTCTCCCGTGCAACTGAGAGATATTAACATGCTGGTGAATAATTAACAGAAAAATTAAATCTTTGTGTTATTGCACGATGGTTACTTCCCTCTGCCCGAAATTGGGACTCTGCTGTCGTTCGAGATATTTTTCTGGCTCCCTGGAATGTACCTACATCTTTAGTTGGTAAAACAGATCTGGATGATGACGATGATAACAATGTTGAATTGTAAATAACATTCAATAAAGTTTGTTTCATTTAACCTGGCCTCCCCATCACCCCTTACAGCCAGCCCAGTCCACAGGCAGAGACAGACAGAGAAAAAGGGCATAATATACCACATTAAAACCACCGCCATCATCATCATCATCACCCCACCTCTATTCACACAAGCGTGCATGCACACATACATACATACCCATTATGAAGGGAGAACGACAGAATAAAAAACAACGTAAAATGATTGAATGTGGAATATGCTAACATAAATGGCTTAACCTCAGCAATGCTGCAAATCAACAATTTCTTGACGGTAAATGAGCCCGATAATATGTGCTTCGTATAGACCAAGCTAATAAAGGATATTGATATCCATGTGGGAGATGGTAAATACAACTACAGAGAAGAGACTGAAAAGAAAAAACAGGAGGAGCGATCATAGCAGTCATCAATCAATCAATCAATCATTTCCTGTGGCACCCTCGGGGATGCATAGGGCCTCGATGAACTCACACCACCACATCCTATCTTGTGCTAACTCCTCAAGATCTCCCCAACACTCATCTCCAGCTTCCCGTCTCATTGTCCTCACCCACGTCTCTTTTGGCCTTCCTCTACCTCTCCTACCAAGTGCCACCCACCCCGGTGTACCTCGTACTATTCCCTGTCTCCTATACACATGTCCTAGCCACTTCCATCGTGAGAACCTAACATATTCATCGACCGGCTGCACTCCCATTATTTCTCTAATTCTACTATTTGGTATCCTTTCCCACCACTTAACTCCTAATATTCTTCTAAGTGCTTTGTTTTCAAACACCAAGAATTTATTTTCCATAGGCACTGTGCTGTACCAAGACTCGTGTCCATAAATTAAGATACTCCTAACCATTACCTTATAAAGTTTGATTTTTGTATGCATAGAAAAATTGTTATTATTCCAAATATTTTTAAGCATTCCCATTGCCTGATTAGCCTTCTTTAACCTTTCCTCGAATTCAAAGTTTAAAGAACCATTCTTGGCTAAATAAGTACCTAAATATTTAAACCTATCAACTTGCTTTACAACCATACCTCCAATTACACATTCCTGCGCATTTTCCATATTCATATTGATTATTTCAGTTTTTCCACAATTAATAACCAAACCCACCTTGCGACCTTCACTCACCAAACAGTCCAACACTCTCTGCATCTCTTCTGGCCCATCACAAATCAAAACTATATCATCTGCATAATCTAAATCCAAAACTTTCCTGTTCTCTCCCCAAAGTATACCTGCACCGGTTTCTGTTCCAACGCGTTCCATAATGTAATCAATGACCAATATAAATAGTAAAGGCGATAGAACACCACCTTGAATTACTCTGGACTTGACTTCAAACGAATCACTCAGACAACCACCAACCATCACTTTACAAAATGTGTTCTCATGCATGTTCATAATGACCCTCACAAACTCCTCTGGTACTCCATAATGTCTCATGATCTTCCCCACAGTCTCTCTCGAAACACTATCAAAAGCCTTTTCAAAATCAAAATTTGCCTTACAACCCAGCAACAATCCTACTCCCTGATAATGCATTCCATCCTGTCGGCCAGATATCAATAAACGTATACCATCCTCCAAATCCAACTTATCGACTCCAGTTAATCTAGTTTCTGTCAGAGCACAAATATCAAGTCCGTAATTTTGAAAAACCTTCACTAACTCATCGATTTTACTGTCATGATTTAGAGTTCTCACATTCCAGTTACCAATTTTAATTGTATTTTTTGCATTAACAAAGGAATTAGATTGTAACTGAGGCAACCGTGAGATTCTTAGCACCCCCTGCCCATTTAAGGGCTGCACGGGACTGGGGGCCATTATTGTTCTTCCAGAGTCCATCAAGGTTTCTTTGGTTAACTTATTGAACACCTCGCCATTGTGTTGCATTCGCATTAGGCAGCTAACTTGCATGATTGCCCACACCCGAAAGACCCAGCTATGCTGTAGCCAGTCACGTGCCGGCATGCTTCCCAGCCATTTCACTCTCAAGGAGTTCCTCTGCCTGAGAAAGCAACCACCCCCCTGCTCCCGAGGGATTTTGATCTGTGTAGGTAGAGGGCGATCACTCCCTCACTAGCCATATACAGTGTATATACAGTGAATAGGCTACACTCACCAAGGTGTATGAAAGGGGGAAAAAAAAAAAAAAGGGAGGGACATGGCATGGAACTGGAGAAAGAGAGGTAATATTAGAACAAAGGAAGAATATAGAAGAACTAGAAATGAATAAACAAGAATATGTAGGGTGGAAGAAAGGAACTTTGAAAAAGGTATACTTGACAAATGTAAGCAAGAACCCAAGTTGTATTATATGTTTGTTAATGGCAAACTGAAACAAAAGGAAGGAATCAACAAACTGAAAGTAGAAGGAAAGGTCTATAAAGATGCGGCAATGCAAGTTGAAATGATGAACAAAAGTTTCAAATAGGTTTTCGCTTAAGAAAGTGATTTCGTGGAGGGGGAGGGAGTGACTAGAATTGTTGTGATAAAAGATGTAAAAGTGGAAGTGAAGGAAGTGTATAAATTAATGGAAATTCAAGATGTAAGGAAAACTCCAGGGCTGGGCAGAATCACTAACTGCGTACTGAAGGGATGCAGAGAACAACTGGCTGATAAAATTCACGGTTAAATTCTGTGTTCTCTGGAAGAAGTGCCAAGAGAATGGAAGAGGGCCAATGTGGTATGGCAGAATCGCGATTTAAGACAAAACGAAACAACGATCTTACAATAACAAAGGCATATAATTTCTCCCATAATTACTTAATACCACAGTAATACAGGACTACTCAATTCCACGAGAGAAACTGTGGGAAATGGGTGTGTTAAGGTATTGTATTTCAAGATACAACTCGTGTGTTATGCTTTTGTTGGTCACTGATTGGCTTCCTCGACCCGTTCCAACCCACGTGACCCATGTCACATATCACCTGCCACAGCCTGCCTCAGTGTTGTGTAGACAGTCACTGTGATCAGAAGTTTATTTGCTTTATTCCTTGCTCCTCATTTCCTCTCAGAACTCCGAGCACATACTTTCAAAGTAACTTTAGTTATGCCTAAACACCATGAAAGTGCTATGAACACAAGAAAAGCATTTATTCAAAATGAAACTAAAATTGTTGGACAAAGTGGCATGTGGTGTGGGAGCTTAAATGCAAATGATCAGACAGATATGACTCAGGTGTGTTTACGATGTGGATAGTTCTCTTTGTTGGAAAAAAAAAAAAGTTAATGATGAAGGAGCAGCAAAATTCAGGTTTTCACCTTTAGTGCAGCATGTAAAAAGAAAAAGGGGGGGAGAGGGTTTTGTGCCTGACGTTTGTCGTGAACTGATGATCTTTGGTTGAGATAATTCGCATCTTACGATATGTCAAGACACTAGGTGTTTACATACAGAGTTAGGTAAAAATAACGTGGGTTCAGTTCCTGTGAATTATGCTGCCATACAAATAATACTGCTTTGCTGACTTGCTTATTATTCACGATTACTGCATTCGTGTACTGTCTCTGAGAAGTGAGAAATACGCAATCACTCGATGATGACAACTTCTTCATAGCATTTTGTTTCCTTTACTGTTGACCACTAATGGCTTTCAAAAATAGTTTCACACTGCTTTTTTTTTTTTTTTTTTTTTAAAGCGCCAAAAGTAATCCTGGTGAAATATGCCTGATGCTGGTATGCCATTGTTCACGAGTTGATTAGGTCAAAAGTTTTTTCCTTGATTGGTAATGAGGACATTCAAGAGGCTTAGTGGCAATCTTTGGTGATTCAAATTTTTATGGGGAGTATTAGGGGGCAATACTAATCAGTCAGGTTAGAAAGCAGTATGCACTGATGTGTCCAATCGGTGAGATCGTATCTAAACACACTGTCTTGGCTGTCTTAAGGCAGGCGTATTTGTAATAATCTATCTATATTTTTAACGAAAAACATGAGGCTCCTAGAACCTAAACCCCTACTTTACATGTAAATATATGTCACGTTTCAGCGCTAATTTGATTTTGCACGAGGTTCTGCATAACCTATCTCGTGCTGTACGAAGACTGTGCTGTACCAATTTGTAAGGGAGGAAACAAGCAAGAACCTCTGAATCATAAACCAGTGTTCTTGGCCACCATAGACGCAAAATTGTTCGAGAGAATCATGAAAGACAGATGGATAAAATATCTGGAGGAGATGGAGATTTTGGAAGAATGTTAGTTTGGATTCAGATGTGAAAGGTGTGTGTTTCCAACCTGTTGAGCTTCTACTCAAGGGTGATAGACGTGCTATAGGAAAGGGGTAGTTGAGTGAACAGTGTGTATTTAGATCTTGAGAAAGCCTTTCACAAGGTAACCCATTGCAACTAATGTGGAAATTGGAGCACACAGGACTGAACGGGAACTTTCTGGAGTGGTTGACAGACTTCTTGTGAGACTGACTAATGAGAACATTAATAAAGGACAGTAATGCAAGTCTCTTTGCTGATGATGTGAAGATCATGAGGAAAGTACAAGTTGAATAAGACTGTAAAATGCTGCAGGAGAACCTGGATAGGAATCATGATTGGAGCCACATGAGGGAAATAAAAATTCAACGCAAAAAAATGTACAATACTGGAAATGGGTCTATACATCTCTTGCCAGATGCCTGAATCCCATTCAGGGTGGCCACAAACAAATCGCCTCCACGTTGACTTGTCCCCGGAATTTCATTGCCCTGATACCAGCTAACACACCCCTCTCTCGTATACTTCTCCATTCCATCCCTCCATCTCATCCTTAGCTTCCCCCTCCCTCTTTCCCCCTTCCACCTTACTCACATACACTCTCCTCATCAATCTCTCACTCTCTATCCTCTCCACATGGCCAAACCACCTCAATGTGTTTCTCCTAAAACTCCCTATCACATCCACATCCACACCACAACGCTCCTTCACTTCTTCATTTGTCAGTCTGTCTCTCCATGTGACTCCACAGGCTCCTCTTAAATAACTTATTTCCACTGCTCTCACTCTTGACCTGCGTCTCTCCAACAACGTCCAAGCTCCACTTGCATATGTTAGAGTTGGTATCACAATACTGTCATGAAGTAGCTTTATCAATTCCATGCTCACTTCCCTGTTTCTTATCACTGCTTTCAAGGAACCAGCAACTTTTCTTCCTTGTTGTATCCTTTCAAGCACTTCACCCTCTAAACTTCCATCCTTACTCATCACACTACCCAAGTATTTAAATACACTCACATTTTTCATTTCTTCCACATCCAACCCCACTGCACATTCACTGACATCACTTCTCTCGAAGAACATGGATAACTTTACTCTTCCCTACATTCACCTTTAGATCCTGTTTCTTACAGACTCTCCCAAACACATCCACCAAGCCTTGCAGCTCACCTTCATCTTCACTTAACACAGTATCATCTGCATACAACAGTACAAGGAGTTTCCAAACACTGACCTCTCTCATTAGGGCCACTCGAACATCCACTGCCCTACACTATATCTCTTTATAACCCCATCCATATACAGATTGAACAACCATGGAGACATGACACATCCCTGTTTCAACCCAACCTTAAAATAGAAAAATTCACTTAGTTCACCATCCACACGCACTGCGGCCTTTGCGCCATCGTACATACTCTTCACAGCATTCAACAACTTCCCATCTACTCCATATATTTTTAACTCTTTCCACAATCCTTGTCTATCCACCCTGTCATATGCTTTCTCCAAATCCATGAAAGCCGCATACAACTTCTTTCCCTTCTCTAGAAACTCTTCCACTAAAGATCTAAGAATGAATATCTGATCTACACAACCTCTTCCCTTACTAAAGCCTCCCTGTTCTTCTCCAACTAATTTCTCTGTTCTTTCTCTAACTCTGTCTATAAGTATCCTACCATACACTTTTCCTATTATACTAAGAAGACAAATGCCCTAATGATTACCACACACTTCTTTTTCCCCTTTTCCTTTGTATAAGGGAATAATTATACCTGACTTCCAATCCTCCGGGACTCTACCTTCCTCCCAGGCCAATCTGCACATCTTCCACATCCATTCTACTACTATCTCTCCCCCATGTTTCAGCATTTCACCACACACTCCATCAATTCCTGGGGCTTTCCCCGATTTAACTTTCTTCATTGCTTCCACAACTTCTATCCTACTGATTTCTTCCTGTCTTCTCACCTCCCTCCTTCTCCCAGCCATGCCGCAGCCACTTATACTCGCATTACTTCCATCCTCTACGTTCAACAATTCCTTAAAGTGTTCTCTCCATCTACTCACTTTTTCTCCCTTCTCCACTAGTAATCTACCATTTTTATCTTTCACTCCTCTGCTAACTTCACTTCCACCCTGTCTTACTCTTTTCACTTCTCTCCAGAACATTTTCTTACAGTCCCTCCACTTTACACTCAAATTCCTTCCAAATTCCTCATCCACTCTCTTCTTACTCTCTCTTACTAATCTTTTCACCTCTCTCTTCCTTTCCACATATAACTCTCTCTTCCGCCTCTCAACTTCTTCCACGCCCCTATTTCTCATCCATTCATTGTATGCTTTCTTCTTTTTTGCCACAGCCTGTTTCACCTCTTCAGTCCACCACGCTGTTCCTTGCACCCCCCTCCGTCTTCTCTTCCTTCCACACACCACATCACATGCTGCACATATTTCTTCTGTAAATATTCTACACACAAATTCCACGTCTCCATCTGCTCCAATTCATATTTGCCCAATCGTTCCTCCACTTCTCTCTTATACTCTGCCTTTTTCTCATCCTCTTGTAACCTTTCCACTCTCCTTGCAACTACTCCTTCCTCTCGTCTTTCCCTTCTTATATTCTTCCATCTTACTTGCATTCTAATTCTGGCCACCACCAAGTAGTGTTCAGAAAGTCCACTCCCCCAACCTCTAAACACTCTTGCATCCTTTCATCCACACACACATAATCAATCATTGCCTTCCTTTCATTCAGTTCACCACCCACCCTTCTCATCACTCGCCATGTATACCTGTGGATCATTTTATGCCTGAAGAGGGTATTGGCTATCACCAACCCCCTCCCAGCACAAATGTCCACTAACGCACTCCCATTCTCATCTACCTCAGCAGGCACACCCCACTCACCAACTATTCCATCCACCTTCACATTCCCAACTTTACCATTCATATCACCAATCAAAAACACTCTCTCATTCCTTCCAAACTTTTCCATGCACACTTATACATTTGTCCAGAACTCTTCTCTCACTCTTCTAGCACGATCTTGCGTTGGTGCATTCACACACACAATCGCCCACATTTGTATTCCAACTTTCAACTTTACCCACACAATCCTTGACCCAACTGTTCCATACTGTCTTATGCTCCTCTTCCATCTTTTACTCACAACTACAAATACTCCTTCCTTTGCCCTCTCATTCTCATCTACTCCTGCACATATACCCCATCCATACACCCATTCTCTCACACTTTCTCCTTTCCATTTCAATTCAGTAATTCCACATCCATCCACTTTCGCATCCTCAAGCACCTGGACAATCTCTCTCTCTTTCACCTCATCATTTGCTCCCCTTACATTCCAAGTTCCAATTGCAATGTCCTTTGTCCGGTCCTTGGTCGTCAACGTTTGGTCAGTCCTTCTCTGAGACTTCTTGTTTGTTTTTTTAGCTAGTTGTTTTCCGAGAAGGGGCACTAACCCTCCGCCAACCCTTTTAGTCGCCTTTTACGACAAGCAGGGATACTGGGGGAGTATTCTTGAAAACCCCCCTACCCCCAGGGGGGGTGAATAATTAAGAGAAAAATTAAATCATTGTGTTATTGCACGATGGTTACTTCCTCCTGCCCGAAATTGGGACTCTGCTATTGTTCGAGATATTTTTATGGCTCCCTGGAATGTACCTACATCTTTAGGTGGTAAAACAGATCTAGATGATGATGATGATAACAATGTTCAATTGTAAATAACATTCAATAAAGTTTGTTTCATTTAACCTGGCCTCCCCATCACCCCTCACAGCCAGCCCAGTCCACAGGCAAAACAGACAGAGAAAAAGGGCATAATATATCGCATTAAAACCACCACCATCATCATCATCACCCCACCTCTATTCACACAAGCATCCACGCACACACACATACATACACATTATGAAGGCAGAACGACAGAATAAAAAACAACGTAAAATGATTGAATGTGGCATATGCTAACATAAATGGCATAACCTCAGCAATGCTGGAAATTAACAATTTCTTGACGGTAAATGACCCCGATATTATGTGCTTCGAAGAGACCAAGCTATTTGTTCTAAGATGTTTAGTGGAGATGTATCTAGAGAAGAGAAAGAAAGTGTATGCTGCCTTCATGGACTTGGAAAAATCTTATGACAGAATAGATAGGCAAGGTATGTGGAAGGTATTAAGAATATATGGAGTGGAGGGGAAATTGTTGAGTGCCGTGAAGAGTATGTACGAGGGAGCTAGGGCAACGGTGCGAGTGGATGGTGAGCTGAGTGAGTTCTTTAATATCAATGTGGGACTGAAACAGTTGTGTGATGTCTCCATGGCTGTTTAATATATACATGGATGGGGTTGTAAAGGAGGTGCAAGGTAGGCCAGTGGATGTGGGGGTGGCTCTAATGAATGAGGGTGAGATTTGGAAGATTCCGGTGTTGCTCTTTCCTGATGATGCAGTATGTTGAGTGAGGATGAATGGGAGTTGCAAGATTTGGTGAATGAATTTGGGACAATGTGTAGGAAGAGGAATTGGAAAGTTAATATAAACAAAAGTAAAGTTATGGTGTTTGAGAGGAATGAAGTCACAGAGTATGCAGTGAGGTTGGATGGTGAGGATATGGAGAATGTAAGTGCATTCAAGTACTTCGGTAAAGTGATGAGTAAGGATGGAACTTTGGGGAATGAAGTGCGTGAAACGGTACAGCAGGGAAGGCAGGTTGTTGGTACACTGAAAGCAGTGATGAGAAATAGGGAGGTGAGTATGGAAGTTAAGAAGAAACTCCATGATAGTATTCTGATCCCTACCCTGACGAATGGAAGCAAGGCGTGGATCTTGCAAAAGGGGAACAAGTCAAGAGTAAGAGCAGTGGAAATGAGTTACTTGAGAGGAGTATGTGCAGTGACGTGGAGGGACACGTTGACGAATGAAGAAGTGAAGGAACGTTGAGGGGTGGATGTGGATGTGGTTGAGAAGATTAGGAGAAATAACCTGAGGTACCAACGGCCATGCCACGTTGAGTACACCGCTTCCCATCCGATCAGCGAAGTTAAGCAACGTTGGATCTGGTTAGTACTTGGATGGGTGACCGCCTGGGAACACCAGATGCCGTTGGCATCCCTACGTCAAGTGGGGTTGGTGGAGGATTAGTGCCCCTCCCTGTAAAACAATTAACTCTAAGCCACTGGCCACCCCATTTGGGATACATGGCGTCTGGCAATGGATGGATGGATGGTTTGGACATGTGAAGAGAATGGAGAATGACTAAGAGGGTGTATGTAGGTGAGGTGGAGGGAGGGAGAGGGAGGGGTAGACCGAGGATGAGGTGGAGGGATGGAGCTGAGAGATATATGAGGGAGGGGAGGGTGAGTTGGGGGGAGGGTAGTCAAATGGTGGGTGACAGAGCGACTTGGAGGCGTTTTGTGTGCGGCCACCCTTTGCGGGATTAGGCCGTCGGGCTATAGGTACATAGATGGGCATTAATTAAACATATGAAACATACATAACACTCATCTATCGGTGGCAATATTGTGCTGGAAGAGGGAAGCTAGCAGTCTCCTGTTGAGCAGTGTTGCCAGATTCCCAAACCCATATTATCGTATCCTACACGTTAAAATTATCACTTTTTGATCAAAATTATCTCACTCATAAACAAAGGCATTTCTTCACATCTGTTCCAAAATCTTTATGCCTCTATAATATCCTCTTTCCAGATCATCACCATTCCCCTTGTACATCATCATCAACACTGAATCCTGTGTTGCCCCATGAGGAGCGAATGCGCCCGGGGCTAGGCAAGTTGGACCTGACATTTAAGATGAGAGTCAGTAGCCTCACTCATCCCTGAGTGGCATTATTTGAGCAATAAACCCCAACCACCCATCTGATATAAACCTGCACTGCCTCAATCCAAATGAAGTGCCTTAATTACCCACTAAATCACCAGGTGTCATAATTTGCTTATATGATTACAACCCAGCATAGTAAATGGTTTCCTGGTGTACAGAAAACCATTTGGCTTGTCACACTTCTCTTGTCCACATATACAATTATACTATTCAGCCAATTATCTGGGAAAACACACTCATAAATAATCATATTTATAAAACCTGTAACTATCTTCACTCCTATATCTCATGAGGCCTTCTCCATTTCAGCAGTCAACCCAGACACAGTTGCTGCCTTCCCCACCTGCATCCCTCCTATTGCCCTGCTCACAGTAGCAGCATCAAGCAAAGGCCAACAGCCAAACGCTGGATCTGCTGGCTCCAAACCTTCCCTGTCCCAAACTCATCATTCAACAACCAGTTGTAATGCTCTCTCCACGCATCTTGAATACCCTCACTGCCCACCACTACCTTTCCTTCAACATTCTTCACACACTGATATCCCAATATTCCCTCTTCATCTGATTTGCCACCTTAAGATTCATAGTCTTCCTCTGCACATTATTAAGGTTGTCAAGTAAATGTCTCTGAGACTCAGATTTTGCCCTGAAAACCTCTTATCTAGCCCTATGCTTGCCACTAAACTGTGAAACTATTTTTGAACAAGTCAGCCAAGCAGCATAATTTGTATGAAAGTATACTTCACAAGAAATGAGCTGACAATTATCTTACCTAACTTCTTATACCAAGACGTAGACTCGTCACATACCGAACAAAACACATTTTCTGGCCCTGAGTCGGTCAGTTAATAACGAGCATCGGTCACAAAGCCCTTTTCACACTCGCTGCACTTAATGTGAAAACTTGAATTTCACTGCCCCCTCATCATTAGCATTTTTAGTTTTTCAATCACTGTCCAACAAAGACACTACCCACATCATGTAACACCTAACACATTTTATCTGACTGTCCAAATCTTACTCTTGTTCGCATTAAGCTCCCACACCACACAATAAAGTTAGTGCGGAACTGCACACTCAGTTATTATATGAAATGAAGGGCAAGGAAATAAATAAATAAATGCTTCTCCACACAACAACAGTTAACACAACAGCTTAGGCAGGCAGCAGCTGGTATGGGACGTGGGTCATGTGGGTCGGCTTAGATTAGCTCTACCAGCGACCAACAAAAGTACAACACAGGAGTTGTAAACAAATGAACCTACGTGGAAATCCACTAGCTAAATGCACCCACTTCCCACTCTGTTTCTCCCGTGCAACTGAGAGATATTAACATGCTGGTGAATAATTAACAGAAAAATTAAATCTTTGTGTTATTGTACGATGGTTACTTCCCTCTGCCCGAAATTGGGACTCTGCTGTCGTTCGAGATATTTTTCTGGCTCCCTGGAATGTACCTACATCTTTAGGTGGTAAAACCGATCTGGATGATGACGATGATAACAATGTTGAATTGTAAATAACATTCAATAAAGTTTGTTTCATTTAACCTGGCCTCCCCATCACCCCTTACAGCCAGCCCAGTCCACAGGCAAAGACAGACAGAGAAAAAGGGCATAATATACCACATTAAAACCACCGCCATCATCATCATCACCCCACCTCTATTCACACAAGCGTGCACGCACACATACATACATACATATTATGAAGGCAGAACGACAGAATAAAAAACAACGTAAAATGATTGAATGTGGAATATGCTAACATAAATGGCTTAACCTCAGCAATGCTGCAAATCAACAATTTCTTGACGGTAAATGAGACCGATATTATGTGCTTCGTAGAGACCAAGCTAAGAAAGGATATTGATATCCATGTGGGAGATGGTAAATACAACTACAGAGAAGAGACTGAAAAGAAAAAACAGGAGGAGCGATCATAGCAGTCATCAATCAATCAATCAATCATTTCCTGTGGCACCCTCGGGGATGCATAGGGCCTCGATGAACTCACACCACCACATCCTATCTTGTGCTAACTCCTCAAGATCTCCCCAACACTCATCTCCAGCTTCCCGTCTCATTGTCCTCACCCACGTCTCTTTTGGCCTTCCTCTACCTCTCCTACCAAGTGCCACCCACCCCGGTGTACCTCGTACTATTCCCTGTCTCCTATACACATGTCCTAGCCACTTCCATCGTGAGAACCTAACATATTCATCGACCGGCTGCACTCCCGTTATTTCTCTAATTCTACTATTTGGTATCCTTTCCCACCACTTAACTCCTAATATTCTTCTAAGTGCTTTGTTTTCAAACACCAAGAATTTATTTTCCATAGGCACTGTGCTGTACCAAGACTTGTGTCCATAAATTAAGATACTCCTAACCATTACCTTATAAAGTTTGATTTTTGTATGCACAGAAAAATTGTTATTATTCCAAATATTTTTAAGCATTCCCATTGCCTGATTAGCCTTCTTTAACCTTTCCTCGAATTCAAAGTTCAAAGAACCATCCTTGGCTAAATAAGTACCTAAATATTTAAACCTATCAACTTGCTTTACAACCATACCTCTAATTACACATTCCTGCACATTTTCCATATTCATATTGATTATTTCAGTTTTTCCACAATTAATAACCAAACCCACCTTGCGACCTTCACTCACCAAACAGTCCAACACTCTCTGCATCTCTTCTGGCCCATCACAAATCAAAACTATATCATCTGCATAATCTAAATCCAAAGCTTTCCTGTTCTCTCCCAAAAGTATACCTGCACCAGTTTCTGTTCCAACGCGTTTCATAATGTAATCAATGACCAATATAAATAGTAAAGGCGATAGAACACCACCTTGAATTACTCCGGACTTGACTTCAAACGAATCACTCAGACAACCACCAACCATCACTTTACAATATGTGTCCTCATGCATGTTCATAATGACCCTCACAAACTCCTCTGGTATTCCATAATGTCTCATGATCTTCCCCACAGTCTCTCTCGAAACACTATCAAAAGCCTTTTCAAAATCAACAAAACAAAGACTTAACGGTACTCTCATTTCATTAACTTGCTGCATCAAATGCCTAACTATAAAGATCTGATCATTGCAGCCACGTCCCTTTCTAAAACCAGCCTGTTCATCCCTCAGAATACCCTCAACCACCGGCTCCAACCTATTTAACAACACTCTACTGAAAACTTTCAAAGCTATCGGTGACAAAGAGATTCCTCTCCAATTACCACATTCACTCAGGTCTCCCTTCTTCAGAACTTTAACAATTACACCATTCTTCCAAACTGATGGTAGTAACCCCGTCACCCATATCTTATCGAATAGCTTGGTCAAGATCATTATTAATCTATCCCCCTCCACTTTAAACATTTCTGGAAATAAACCAACCTCCCCTGGTGCCTTATTATTCTTTAACTGTTTGACTGCTTTCTCCACTTCTGCAAGCCTCAACTCTCCTGTTTCTATATTTAAATCTTCCTGAGCAGACGGTATATCCTCTTCTGGTGGTATTGGTCTATTAAGAACACTCTCAAAATGCTCTTTCCATCTATTTTTAATATCTCCATCTTTGGTCAATAAATTTCCTTCCCTGTCTCTAACTGGTATTTCCTTGCGTTTACCTGCATTACCACTCAGTTCTCTAATCGATTCATATGCTATTCTTTGACTCTGTCCACCATTTTTGTTTATTAAGATTTCAGTCTCTGCAACCTTTTCATCCACACATCTTCTTTTATCTCTCCTAGCTAACCTTCTTACTTCTGAATTCAAACTCCAGTACGCAGCTCTTGCTAATTCAATCTCTCGTTCATCAACGCATTGCATCTCACTCCTCAATTTAGCCTCACCTCTCTTTTTTATCATATCCCACGTTTCCTCTGATATCCATTTCTTTCTCCTGAATCTATGTCTCCTTCCAATCGTACATTCAGCAGTCTCATGCAAAACTTTGTTCACATCCTCCCACATCTCATCTACACTTCTCTCCTCCTCTTCCAACGTTTCCAACACCAAAAACCTATTTCTGCATTCTAATCTGAATTCCTCCTTTTCTTCTCCTTCCCTTCTAAGCTTAACAATATCGTATCTACCAACACCAGATTTTTCCTTCTTCTGATTTTTAAGTTTAAACCTTATTTTTGCAATGCTGAGTTGATGGTCACTACCAATATCCGCTCCCCGTTTAACATGAACATCTAGCAGAGAACTTCTATGCCTCCTACTGATAGCGATGTGATCAATCTGATTTTTGTATTTTCCACACGGCAACACCCAAGTTGTCTCGTGTATATTGCAATGCTGAAAGAGTGTGCCCCCGATGACTAAGTCATTTGCTAGACAGAAGCTTCCAAACCTCACTCCGTTTTCACTCATCCTACTACCAACTCCCATCTTACCCATACATGCCTCAAATCCCTCATTTGAACAGCCCATTACTGCATTAAAGTCTCCAACGCAGATCAAAACATCATGTCTAGGTACCCCTCCTACTCCTTCTTGCAACTTTTCATAAAATGTGTCTTTCCTTTCATCGAGTGCATCATTAGTAGGTGCATAACACACAAACAGACTGATGTTGCCATGATTTGATTTAAACCGTGCGTATAACAATCGCTCATCTATAGGATCCCACTCACATAAAGCCGTATTTGCCTTACAACCCAGCAACAATCCTACTCCCTGATAATGCATTCCATCCTGTTGGCCAGATATCAATAAACGTATACCATCCTCCAACTCCAACTTATCGACTCCAGTTAATCTAGTTTCTGTCAGAGCACAAATATCAAGTCCGTAATTTTGAAAAACCTTCACTAACTCATCGATTTTACTGTCATGATTTAGAGTTCTCACATTCCAGTTACCAATTTTAATTGTATTTTTTGCATTAACAAAGGAATTAGATTGTAATTGAGGCAACCGTGAGATTCTTAGCACCCCCTGCCCATTTAAGGGCTGCACGGGACTGGGGGCCATTATTGTTCTTTCAGAGTCCATCAAGGTTTCTTTGGCTAACTTCCTGAACACCTCGCCATCGTGTTGCAGTCGCAGTAGGCAGCTAACTTGCATGATTGCCCACACCCGAAAGACCCAGCTATGCTGTAGCCAGTCACGTGCCGGCATGCTTCCCAGCCATTTCACTCTCAAGGAGTTCCTCTGCCTGAGAAAGCAACCACCCCCCTGCTCACGAGGGCTTTTGATCTGTGTAGGTAGAGGGCGATCACTCCCTCACTAGCCATATACAGTGTATATACAGTGTATAGGCTACACTCACCAAGGTGTATGAAAGGGGGGAAAAAAAAAAAAAAAAAAAGGAGGGACATGGCATGGAACTGGAGAAAGAGAGGTAATATTAGAACAAAGGAAGAATATACAAGAACTAGAAATGAATAAACAAGAATATGTAGGGTGGAAGAAAGGAACTTTGAAAAAGGTATACTTGACAAATGTAAGCAAGAACCCAAGTTGTATTATATGTTTGTTAATGGCAAACTGAAACAAAAGGAAGGAATCAACAAACTGAAAGTAGAAGGAAAGGTCTATAAAGATGCGGCAATGCAAGCTGAAATGATGAACAAAAGTTTCAAATAGGTTTTCGCTTAAGAAAGTGATTTCGTGGAGGGGGAGGGAGTGACTAGAATTGTTGTGATAAAAGATGTAAAAGTGGAAGTGAACGAAGTGTAAAAATTACTAGAAATTCAAGATGTAAGGAAAACTCCAGGGCTGGGCAGAATCACTAACTGGGTACTGAAGGGATGCAGAGAACAACTAGCAGATAAAATTCACGGTTAAATTCTGTGTTCTCTGCAAAAAGTGCCAAGAGAATGGAAGAGGGCCAATGTGGTATGGCAGAATCGCGATTTAAGACAAAACGAAACAACGATCTTACAATAACAAAGGCATATAATATCTCCCATAATTACTTAATACCACAGTAATACAGGACTACTCAATTCCACGAGAGAAACTGTGGGAAATGGGTGTGTTAAGGTATTGTATTTCAAGATACAACTCGTGTGTTATGCTTTTGTTGGTCACTGATTGGCTTCCTCGACCCGATCCAACCCACGTGACCCATGTCACATACCACCTGCCACAGCCTGCCTCAGTGTTGTGTAGACAGTCACTGTGATCAGAAGTTTATTTGCTTTATTCCTTGCTCCTCATTTCCTCTCAGAACTCCGAGCACATACTTTCAAAGTAACTTTAGTTATGCCTAAACACCATGAAAGTGCTATGAACACAAGAAAAGCATTTATTCTAAATGAAACTAAAATTGTTGGACAAAGTGGCATGTGGTGTGGCAGCTTAAATGCAAATGATCAGACAGATATGACTCAGGTGTGTTTACGATGTGGATAGTTCTCTTTGTTGGAAAAAAAAAAAAAAGTTAATGATGAAGGAGCAGTAAAATTCAGGTTTTCACCTTTAGTGCAGCATGTAAAAAGAAAAAGGGGGGGAGAGGGTTTTGTGCCTGACGTTTGTCGTGAACTGATGATCTTTGGTTGAGATAATTCGCATCTTACGATATGTCAAGACACTAGGTGTTTACATACAGAGTTAGGTAAAAATAACGTGGGTTCAGTTCCTGTGAATTATGCTGCCATACAAATAATACTGCTTGGCTGACTTGCTTATTATTCACGATTACTGCATTCGTGTACTGTCTCTGAGAAGTGAGAAATACGCAATCACTCGATGATGACAACTTCTTCATAGCATTTTGTTTCCTTTACTGTTGACCACTAATGGCTTTCAAAAATAGTTTCACACTGCTTTTTTTTTTTTTTTTTAATAAAAGCGCCGAAAGTAATCCTGGTGAAATATGCCTGATGCTGGTATGCCATTGTTCACGAGTTGATTAGGTCAAAAGTTTTTTCCTTGATTGGTAATGAGGACATTCAAGAGGCTTAGTGGCAATCTTTGGTGATTCAAATTTTTATGGGGAGTATTAGGGGGCAATACTAATCAGTCAGGTTAGAAAGCAGTATGCACTGATGTGTCCAATCGGTGAGATCGTATCTAAACACACTGTCTTGGCTGTCTTAAGGCAGGCGTATTTGTAATAATCTATCTATATTTTTAACGAAAAACATGAGGCTCCTAGAACCTAAACCCCTACTTTACATGTAAATATATGTCACGTTTCAGCGCTAATTTGATTTTGCACGAGGTTCTGCATAACCTATCTCGTGCTGTACGAAGACTGTGCTGTACCAATTTGTAAGGGAGGAAACAAACAAGAACCTCTGAATCATAAACCAGTGTTCTTGGCCACCATAGACGCAAAATTGTTCGAGAGAATCACGAAAGACAGATGGATAAAATATCTGGAGGAGATGGAGATTTTGGAAGAAAGTTAGTTTGGATTCAGATGTGAAAGGTGTGTGTTTCCAACCTGTTGAGCTTCTACTCAAGGGTGATAGACGTGCTATAGGAAAGGGGTAGTTGAGTGAACAGTGTGTATTTAGATCTCGAGAAAGCCTTTGACAAGGTAACCCATTGCAACTAATGTGGAAATTGGAGCACACAGGACTGAACGGGAACTTTCTGGAGTGGTTGACAGACTTCTTGTGAGACTGACTAATGAGAACATTAATAAAGGACAGTAATGCAAGTCTCTTTGCTGATGATGTGAAGATCATGAGGAAAGTACAAGTTGAACAAGACTGTAAAATGCTGCAGGAGAACCTGGATAGGAATCATGATTGGAGCCACATGAGGGAAATAAAAATTAAACGCAAAAAAATGTACAATACTGGAAATGGGTCTATCTATCTCTTGCCAGATGCCTGAATCCCATTCAGGGTGGCCACAAACAAATCGCCTCCACGTTGACTTGTCCCCAGAATTTCATTGCCCTGATACAGCTAACACACCCCTCTCTCATATACTTCTCCATTCCATCCCTCCATCTCATCCTTAGCTTCCCTCTCCCTCTTCCCCCCTTCCACCTCACTCACATACACTCTCCTCATCAATCTCTCACTCTCTATCCTCTCCACATGGCCAAACCACCTCAATGTGTTTCTCCTAAAACTCCCTATCACATCCACATCCACACCACAACGCTCCTTCACTTCTTCATTTGTCAGTCTGTCTCTCCATGTGACTCCACAGGCTCCTCTTAAATAACTTATTTCCACTGCTCTCACTCTTGACCTGCGTCTCTCCAACAACGTCCAAGCTCCACTTGCATATGTTAGAGTTGGTATCACAATACTGTCATGAAGTAGCTTTATCAATTCCATGCTCACTTCCCTGTTTCTTATCACTGCTTTCAAGGAACCAGCAACTTTTCTTCCTTGTTGTATCCTTTCCAGCACTTCACCCTCTAAACTTCCATCCTTACTCATCACACTACCCAAGTATTTAAATGCACTCACATTTTTCATTTCTTCCACATCCAACCCCATTGTTGTACATTCACTGACATCACTTCTCTTGAAGACCATGGATAACTTTACTCTTCCCTACATTCACCTTTAGATCCTGTTTCTTACAGACTCTCCCAAACACATCCACCAAGCCTTGCAGCTCACCTTCATCTTCACTTAACATAGTATCATCTGCAAACAACAGTACAAGGAGTTTCCAAACACTGGCCTCTCTCATTAAGGCCACTCGAACATCCACTGCCCTACATATGGAGAAGCATCAGCAAGAGGACACCGCAAAAAATTGCATAAGAAGAGAGGTGATAAAGACTTAAGGAAATTCAGTTTCCCAAACAGAGCAATTGATTAATGGAATGCACTACCGAATGAAATAGTGTGTGCGAAAACAATTCACAAATTTAAGGATATGTACGATAAATATGGTTTAAGACACGGGACAGTACAAGCTTGACTCATTCCTGTAGAGACACAATTAGGTAAGAACTGTATCTCTTTTATAACCCCATCCATATATAGATTGAACAACCATGGAGACATGACACACCCTTGATTCAATACAACCTTCAAATAGAATATTTCACTCAGTTAACCATCCACACGCACTACGGACTTTGCACCATCGTACATACTCTTCACAGAATTCAACAACTTCCCATCTACTCCATATATTCTTAACACTTTCCACAATCCTTGTCTATCCACCCTGTCATATGCTTTATCCAAATCCATGAAAGCCACATACAACTTCTTTCTAGAAACTTTTCCACTAAATATCTAAGAATGAAAATCAGATCTACACAAACTCTTCCCTTACTAAAGCCTCCAAGGTCTTCTCCAACTAGATACTGTGTTATTTCTCTAACTCTGTAAATAAATATCCTAACATACACTTTTCCTATTATACTAAGAAGACAAATGCCCTAATGATTACCACACACTTCTGTTTCCCCTTTTCCCTTTGTACTGTACAAGGAAATAATTATACCTGACTTCCAATCCTCCGGGACTCTACCTTCCTCCCAGACCAATCTGCACATCTTCCACATCCATTCTACTACTATCTCTCCCCCATGCTTCAGCACTTCACCACACACTCCATCAATTCCTGCAGCTTTCCCCATTATAACTTTCTTCATTGCTTCTACAACTTCTATCCTACTGATTTCTTCCTGTCTTCTCACATCCATCCTTCTCCCAGCCACTCCGCAGCCACATATACTTGCATTATTTCCATCCTCTATGTTCAACAATTCATTCAAGTGCTCTCTCCATCTGCTCACTTTTTCTCCTTTCTCAAATAGTAATCTACCATTTTTATCTTTCACTCCTCTGCTAACTTCACTTCCACCCTGTCTGACTCTTTTCACTTCTCTTCCCAAAACATTTTCTTACATTCCCTCCACTTTACACTCAAATTCCTTCCAAATTCCTCATCCACTCTCTTCTTACTCTCTCTTACTATATCTTTTCACCTCTCTCATCCTTTCCACATATAACTCTCTCTTCCGCCTCTCAACTTCTTCCACGTCCTTATTTCTCATCCATTCATTGTATGCTTTCTTCTTTGTGCCACAGCCTGTTTCACCTCTTCAGTCCACCATGGTGTTCCTTGCACTCCCCTCCGTCTTCTCTTCCTTCCACACCACCACATCACATGCTGGACACATTTCTTCTGTAAATATTCTACACACAAATTCCACGTCCCCCATCTGCTCCAATTCATATTTGCCCAATCGTTCCTCCACTTCTCTCTTATACTCTGCCTTTTTCTCATCCTCTTGTAACCTTTCCACTCTCCTTGCAACTACTCCTTCCTCTCGTCTTTCCCTTCTTCTATTCTTCCATCTTACTTGAACTTTAACTCTGGCCACCACCAAGTAGTGTTCAGAAAGTCCACTTCCCCAACCTCTATACACTCTTGCATCCTTTCATCCACACACACATAATCAATCATTGCCTTCCTTTCAATCAGTTCACCACCCACCCTTCTCATCACTCGCCATGTATACCTGTGGATCATTTTATGCCTGAAGAGGGTATTAGCTATCACCAACCCCTCCCAGCACAAATGTCCACTAACGCACTCCCATTCTCATCTACCTCAGCAGGCACACCCCACTCACCAACTATTCCATCCACCTTCACATTCCCAACTTTACCATTCATATCACCAATAAAAACCACTCTCTCATTCCTTCCAAACTTTTCCATGCACACTTATACATTTGTCCAGAACTCTTCTCTCACTCTTCTAGCACGATCTTGCGTTGGTGCATTCACACACACAATCGCCCACATTTGTATTCCAACTTTCAACTTTACCCACACAATCCTTGACCCAACTGTTCCATACTGTCTTATGCTCCTCTTCCATCTTTTACTCACAACTACAAATACTCCTTCCTTTGCCCTCTCATTCTCACCTACTCCTGCACATATATCCCATCCATACTCCCATTCTCTCACACTTTCTCCTTTCCATTTCAATTCAGTAATTCCACATCCATCCACTTTCGCATCCTCAAGCACCTGGACAATCTCTCTCTCTTTCACCTCATCATTTGCTCCCCTTACATTCCAAGTTCCAATTGCAATGTCCTTTGTCCGGTCCTTGGTCGTCAACGTTTGGTCAGTCCTTCTCTGAGACTTCTTGTTTGTTTTTTTAGCTAGTTGTTTTCCGAGAAGGGGCACTAACCCTCCGCCAACCCTTTTAGTCGCCTTTTACGACAAGCAGGGATACTGGGGGAGTATTCTTGAAAACCCCCCTACCCCCAGGGGGGGTGAATAATTAAGAGAAAAATTAAATCTTTGTGTTATTGCACGATGGTTACTTCCTCCTGCCCGAAATTGGGACTCTGCTATTGTTCGAGATATTTTTATGGCTCTCTGGAATGTACCTACATCTTTAGGTGGTAAAACAGATCTAGATGATGATGATGATAACAATGTTCAATTGTAAATAACATTCAATAAAGTTTGTTTCATTTAACCTGGCCTCCCCATCACCCCTCACAGCCAGCCCAGTCCACAGGCAAAACAGACAGAGAAAAAGGGCATAATATATCACATTAAAACCACCACCATCATCATCATCACCCCACCTCTATTCACACAAGCATCCACGAACACACACATACATACACATTATGAAGGCAGAACGACAGAATAAAAA
This sequence comes from Coenobita brevimanus, assembly GCF_032717465.1. NCBI lineage: Eukaryota > Metazoa > Arthropoda > Malacostraca > Decapoda > Coenobitidae > Coenobita > Coenobita brevimanus. The sequence continues at coordinate 22,129,916 of NC_137066.1, read as the reverse complement.
ACAACGTAAAATGATTGAATGTGGCATATGCTAACATAAATGGCTTAACCTCAGCAATGCTGGAAATTAACAATTTCTTGACGGTAAATGAGCCCGATATTATGTGCTTCGTAGAGACCAAGCTATTTCTTCTAAGATGTTTAGTGGAGAAGTATCTAGAGAAGAGAAAGAAAGTGTATGCTGCCTTCATGGACTTGGAAAAAGCTTATGACAGAATAGATAGGCAAGGTATGTGGAAGGTATTAAGAATATATGGAGTGGAGGGGAAATTGTTGAGTGCCGTGAAGAGTATGTACGAGGGAGCTAGGGCAACGGTGCGAGTGGATGGTGAGCTGAGTGAGTTCTTTAATATCAATGTGGGACTGAAACAGTTGTGTGATGTCTCCATGGCTGTTTAATATATACATGGATGGGGTTGTAAAGGAGGTGCAAGGTAGGCCAGTGGATGTGGGGGTGGCTCTAATGAATGAGGGTGAGATTTGGAAGATTCCGGTGTTGCTCTTTGCTGATGATGCAGTATGTTGAGTGAGGATGAATGGGAGTTGCAAGATTTGGTGAATGAATTTGGGACAATGTGTAGGAAGAGGAATTGGAAAGTTAATGTAAACAAAAGTAAAGTTATGGTGTTTGAGAGGAATGAAGTCACAGAGTATGCAGTGAGGTTGGATGGTGAGGATATGGAGAATGTAAGTGCATTCAAGTACTTGGGTAGTGTGATGAGTAAGGATGGAACTTTGGGGAATGAAGTGCATGAAAGGGTACAGCAGGGAAGGCAGGTTGTTGGTACACTGAAAGCAGTGATGAGAAATAGGGAAGTGAGTATGGAAGTTAAGAAGAAACTCCATGATAGTATTCTGATCCCTACCCTAACGTATGGAAGCAAGGCGTGGATCTTGCAAAAGGGGAACAAGTCAAGAGTAAGAGCAGTGGAAATGAGTTACTTGAGAGGAGTATGTGGAGTGATGTGGAGGGACACGTTGACGAATGAAGATGTGAAGGAACGTTGTGGGGTGGATGTGGTTGAGAAGATTAGGAAAAATAACATGAGGTGAATTGGACATGTGAAGAGAATGGAGAATGACTAAGAGGGTGTATGTAAGTGAGGTGGAGGGAGGGAGAGGGAGGGGTAGACCAAGGATGAGGTGGAGGGATGGAGTTGAGAGATATATGAGGGAGGAGAGGGTGAGTTGAGGGGAGGGTAGTCAAATGGTGGGTGACAGAGCGACTTGGAGGAGTTTTGTCTGCGGCCACCCTTTGCAGGATTAGGGTGTCGGGCTATAGATAGATAGATAGGCATTAATTAAACATATGAAACATGCATAACACTCATCTATCGGTGGCAATATTGTGCTGGAAGAGGGAAGCTAGCAGTCTCCTGCTGAGCAGTGTTGCCAGATTCCCAAACCCATATTATCGTACCCGGCACGTTAAAATTATCACTTTTTCATCAAAATTATCTCACTCATAAACAAAGGCATTTCTTCACATCTGTCCCAAAATCTTTCAGCCTCTATAATATCCTCTTACCAGATCATCACCATTCCCCTTGTACATCATCATCAACACTGAATCCTGTGTTGCACCATGAGGAGCGAAAGTACCCGGGGCTAGGCAAGTTGGACCTGACATTTAACATGAGAGTCAGCAGCCTCACTCATCCCTGAGTGGCATTACTTGAGCAATAAACCCCAACCACCCATCTGATATAAACCTGCATTGCCTCAATCCAAATGGACTGCTGTAATTACCCACTAAATCACCAGGTGCCATAATTTGCTTATATGATTACCACCAAGAATAGTAAATGGTTTCCTGGTGTACAGGAAACCATTTGGCTTGTCACACTTCTCTTGTACACATATACAATTATACTATTCAGCCAATTATCTGGTAAAACACACTCACAAATAATCATACTTATAAAACCTGTAACTATCTTCACTCCTATATCTCATGAGGCATTCTCCATTTCAGCAGTCAACCCAGACACAGTTGCTGCCTCCCCCACCTGCATCCCTCCTATTGCCCTGCTCACAGTAGCAGCATCAAGCAAAGGCCAACAGCCAAACGCTGGATCTGCTGGCTCCAAACCTTCCCTGTCCCAAACTCATCATTCAACAACCAGTTGTAATGCTCTCTCCACGCATCTTGAATACCCTCACTGCCCACCACTACCTTTCCTTCAACATTCTTCACACACTGATATCCCAATATTCCCTCTTCATCTGATTTGCCACTTTAAGTATCATAGTCTTCCTCTGCACATTATTAAGGTTGTCAAGTAAATGTCTCTGAGACTCAGATTTTGCCCTGAAAACCTCTTATCTAGCCCTATGCTTGCCACTAATCTGTGAAACTATTTTTGAACAAGTCAGCCAAGCAGCACAATTTGTATGAAAGTATAGTTCACAAGAAATGAGCTGACAATTATCTTACCTAACTTCTTATACCAAGACGTAGACTCGTCACATACCGAACAAACCACATTTTCTGGCCCTGAGTCGGTCAGTTAATAACGAGCATCGGTCACAAAGCCCTTTTCACACTCGCTGCACTTAATGTGAAAACTTGAATTTCACTGCCCCCTCATCATTAGCATTTTTAGTTTTTCAATCACTGTCCAACAAAGACACTACCCACATCATGTAACACCTAACACATTTTATCTGACTCTCCAAATCTTAATCTTGTTCGCATTAAGCTCCCACACCACACAATAAAGTTAGTGCGGAACTGCACACTCAGTTATTATATGAAATGAAGGGCAAGGAAATAAATAAATAAATGCTTCTCCACACAACAACAGTTAACACAACAGCTTAGGCAGGCAGCAGCTGGTATGGGACGTGGGTCATGTGGGTCGGCTTAGATTAAAGAACTCTACCAGCGACCAACAAAAGTACAACACAGGAGTTGTAAACAAATGAACCTACGTGGAAATCCACTAGCTAAATGCACCCACTTCCCACTCTGTTTCTCCCTTGCAACTGAGAGATATTAACATGCTGGTGAATAATTAACAGAAAAATTAAATCTTTGTGTTATTGCACGATGGTTACTTCCCTCTGCCCGAAATTGGGACTCTGCTGTCGTTCGAGATATTTTTATGGCTCCCTGGAATGTACCTACATCTTTAGGTGGTAAAACCGATCTGGATGATGACGATGATAACAATGTTGAATTGTAAATAACATTCAATAAAGTTTGTTTCATTTAACCTGGCCTCCCCATCACCCCATACAGCCAGCCCAGTCCACAGACAAAGACAGACAGAGAAAAAGGGCATAATATACCACATTAAAACCACCGCCATCATCATCATCACCCCACCTCTATTCACACAAGAGTCCACGCACACATACATACATACCCATTATGAAGGGAGAACGAGAGAATAAAAAACAACATAAAATGATTGAATGTGGAATACGCTAACATAAATGGCTTAACCTCAGCAATGCTGGAAATCAACAATTTCTTGACAGTAAATGAGCCCGATATTATGTGCTTCGTAGAGACCAAGCTAAGAAAGGATACTGATATCCATGTGGGAGATGGTAAATACAACTACAGAGAAGAGACTGAAAAGAAAAAACAGGAGGAGCGATCATAGCAGTCATCAATCAATCAATCAATCATTTCCTGTGGCACCCTCGGGGATGCATAGGGCCTCGATGAACTCACACCACCACATCCAATCTTGTGCTAACTCCTCAAGATCTCCCCAACACTCATCTCCAGCCTCCTGTCTCATTCTCCTCACCCACGTCTCTTTTGGCCTTCCTCTACCTCTCCTACCAAGTGCCACCCACCCCAGTGTACCTCATCCTATTCCCTGTCTCCTATACACATGTCCTAGCCACTTCCATCGTGAGAACCTAACATATTCATCGACCGGCTGCACTCCCGTTATTTCTCTAATTCTACTATTTGGTATCCTTTCCCACCACTTAACTCCTAATATTCTTCTAAGTGCTTTGTTTTCAAACACCAAGAATTTATTTTCCATTGTCACTGTGCTGTACCAAGACTCGTGTCCATAAATTAAGATACTCCTAACCATTACCTTATAAAGTTTGATTTTTGTATGCACAGAAAAATTGTTATTATTCCAAATATTTTTAAGCATTCCCATTGCCTGATTAGCCTTCTTTAACCTTTCCTCGAATTCAAAGTTCAAAGAACCATTCTTGGCTAAATAAGTACCTAAATATTTAAACCTATCAACTTGCTTTACAACCACCCCTCCAATTACACATTCCTGCGCATTTTCCATATTCATATTGATTATTTCAGTTTTTCCACAATTAATAACCAAACCCACCTTGCGACCTTCACTCACCAAACAGTCCAACACTCTCTGCATCTCTTCTGGCCCATCACAAATCAAAACTATATCATCTGCATAATCTAAATCCAAAACTTTCCTGTTCTCTCCCCAAAGTATACCTGCACCGGTTTCTGTTCCAACGCATTTCATAATGTAATCAATGACCAATATAAATAGTAAAGGCGACAGAACACCACCTTGAATTA
>NC_137066.1:22009835-22125280 GCF_032717465.1 Coenobita brevimanus | reverse complement strand
CACGTGGGTACGATTCTCCTGCTATCTGATCTGCTGAAGCTGCTACACCAGTCATCCTAATGTTATGTAGGCCATACCTTTTCTTAAAATTCTCGAACCAGCCCTTGCTGGCTGCAAATTTCTTTTGCCTAGAAGCACCAACATTGCTAGGCCTATCACCATTGTCATTACTTTCATCACCATCATCACTATTTTCACCTGCCTCACTTTCATCACCATTATCTTCACCAACACCACTGCTTTCACCAGCAAACCGAGCGTAGAGTTGTTTTGCTTTGTTTCAGATGAACTGGGAGTCTAGCGGCACGTGTCGACGGTTTAAGTCCTCAGTCCAAATATTCAGTGCCTTTTCCACCTTCACCAAGGCATCATCTCTCACATGCATCGTTACTTTAGCCGATCCTGGTGTGTGCGAAGCCAGAGCATCTTTAATGTCTTTTTCTCTCCATTTTATGCCACGAACACTGGACTCATTCATGCCATACTCGCGACCAACCGCTGCATAGTTCATTCCACTTCTAAGTTTTTGTAATATTTCGTTCTTTACTTCCAAGGTAAGTACTTTCCTTGCTCTCTTAGCTGCCTTATTTCCAGTTGGAGTGTTACAAGGGCGCTTCGGAGCCTTGATGATCGCGAAAGCACGATAGATGTGGCCGAACACGATATGAGAACAACAGACAAACGTGTACTGATGCTGTTGTTTGTTGGGTCGGCGGGAACATGCTGCGAGCAGCCAGAGACACCTGGCAGGATGGCGCGCAAACTTGCTAGGAGGTGCCAATACAATTCTTTATTTTTTTATTTTTTTAATAATAATAATTTAACTCCCAGGAGACAAAAAAACCCGTCGATAATCAAATCTGTCAATAAAAAAAACGTCGATAATGAGGGTGTACTGTAATAATAATAATAATAATATGGGCGGCACCCCCCTTCATGGGCAACCCTTTAGACTCCTTTCAGACCTGAGTACAGTATTGTACTGTACAGGGAAAATATCTAAGACATATGACCTAATAAAGTGAACCAAGATTATGGCTTTACTAAATCAACAAGGATATGATTTAACTAAACCAAGAAGAATATGGCTGCTCACCTTAACTCAAGAGGACAACAAACTTGATGGACTTAAGAAGGGGATCCAAGGCAGGGTGAGGCACCTAGTGTGCACCTCCTGCAGCACCCGACACACCACCTTCCTTGCCACACTCGTCACCACCACTTTCGACATTTTCACTAGCTAATGCACCCACTTTGTTCATAAACCCTTCAAAGTCTTTCTGACACCTCAGACATTGCATCATCCTCTTGATATTCCCCAGGATATGGCTCTGTTGAAGTTGAAGGGAGTGATTCCTCACTTTCTTGAGGCCGCAGGAAATGTGTGATGAAGGTTTGCTTCCGTCTGTTAACCTGGTTGTGCCTGTCTGTGTAGTAGCAGAAGGTTCTGTCCAGTGAAGTCATCACTTCCACCAATCGCAACTGACAGTGTTCGATGTCCTTCAATTCTTCCTTGAACTTATCTAGGGCACACACTACCCAGCCGATCTCCATCATCGACAAGTCTCCATTCTCCATCACTGGTGGTGCTGGCTGTTCTGCTGCGGTCTCCTGCTCTCAGCCCTCTTGCTCTCAGCCCTCTTGCTCTCAGCTCCGGATTTGAGCCACTCTTCCCTGCTGTCTCGCGTATTACGAGTTCAATTCACATGCTATTAAAAATACATTACAATTTGATAAAAAATAGGTCCTCGCGTACGATGAGATTCACTTACTGTGAGCTCGGGTACTATGCATACCTACTGTAGTCAATTACGATTACGATTACACAAAAGTCTGTAATCGATTACAATCGATTACGATTACAGATTACGATTACCCCACGTCTGCTAAATATGTCAGATTGACCCCCTGGGGGTAGGGTTTTTTTTTCAAGAATACTCCCCGAGTAAACCTGCTTGTCGTAAAAGGCGACTAAAAGAGTTGGCGGAGGGTTAGTGCCCCTCCCCGGAAAACAACTAACTAAAAAGACAAACAATAAGCCTTGGACAAGGACTGACCAAAAGTTGACGACAAAGGACCGGACAAAGGACATGGTTATCGGAACTTGGAATGTAAGGGGAGCGAATGATGAGGTGAAAGAGAGAGAAAGATTGTTCAGGTGCTTGAGGGTGCGAAAGTTGATGTATGCGGAATAACTGAAACGAAATGGAGAGGTGAGAGTGTGAGAGAATGGGAGTATGGATGGGGTATATGTGCAGCAGTAGGTGAGAATGAGAGGGCAAAAGAAGGAGTATGTATAGTTGTGAGTAAAAAATGGAAGAGGAGCATAAGAGAGTATGGATCAGTTGGGTCAAGGATTGTGTGGGTAAGATTGAAAGTTGGAATACAAATGTGGGTGATAGTGTGTATTTACCTATTTGTAGTATACAGGAATTGAGCAATGCTCGTGTTGTCCTGTCTCCATATCCACATTTATCAAGTCTATCTTTACACACATGAATGTTTTTCTCATGCACCACCTCTTTGTCTGAGTCGTTCTAAATATTTAAGAATATACCTAATTGTGATATACACGGAATGTACTATGCTCGTGGGTTTCCATCGCTGTTTCTCAATAAGTCGAATTTAACTTTAAACTCGTTTAAGTTTTTAGACTGGACGATCTCTTTGTCCAGGCTATTCCATAAGTCTATACTTCTGTAAGGAAAGCTATATTTCTTGATATCCTTCAAGCAGCTTGACTTTTTCAATTTCATTCTATGTCCTCTTGTTGCTCTCTTATCCCATACAAACAGATCTTCTTTGTCAATTTTATCTACTCCCACCATGGTCCTGAACACCGCAATCATGTCTCCCCTCTTTCTCCTTTCCTCTAACGAAGGCAAATCCAGTTTTTCCAGCCTCTCTCTGTATGACAGGTCTGTCAGACTGGGGACCATCTTGGTTGCTGTTCTTTGTATTCTCTCAATCTTGTTTATATCTTTCTTTTTGTGTGGGGACCACACTACCGCTGCATATTCTAACCTGGGGCGGATCATGGCCACTATCAATTTTTTCATCATTTCCTCATCCATATAATGAAATGCTACTCTTATGTTAGTCAAGAGTTTGTAAGTCTCTCCAGCTATCTTCTTAATGTGCTTTTCTGGTGACAAACTATCTTGGACCACTACTCCCAAATCTTTCTCTTCTCTCCTTTTTGTGATTAATTCATTACCCAAAAAATAATTCAGTGATGGTCTCCTGGTACTTTTACCCATTTCCAATATTTTACATTTCTTTACATTAAATTTCATTTCCCACGTCCGGCTCCAATTGTGTATCCTATCCAAATCCTCCTGCAGTATTTTACAATCCTCCTCAACCTCTATCTTCCTCAAGATCTTTACATCATCAGCAAACAGACTCGCATAACTGTTCACTCCATCTACCATATCATTTACGTAAATCAGGAACATTACTGGCGCCAACACTGTGCCTTGAGGGACTCCACTTGTTACTTCCCTCCATCCAGACATCCTATCCTTAATTATTGTCCTCATTTGTCTGTCTCTCAAAAAGTCTCTCATCCATTCCAGAAGTTTCCCCTTCGGTCCTCCTATATATTCTAGTTTCCACATTAGTCTCTTATGAGGTACCTTGTCAAAGGCCTTCTCTAAGTCTAAGTACACACAATCCACCCAACTATCTCTCTCCTGTACCACATCAATCGCTCTTGAGTAAAAGCTCAACAAGTTAGAAACACATGACCTTCCACTTCTGAATCCAAACTGACATTCAGCCAAAATATTCATCTCTTCCAGATATTTTATCCATCTGTCTTTCAGGATTCTCTCACACAATTTTGCGACCATGCTGGTTAGAGACACTGGTCTATAATTCAGGGGTTCTTCCCTGTTTCCTCCCTTGTAAATTGGTACCACATTTGCCCTCTTCCATTCTTTTGGCACTTTCCCCTCTTCCAGTGAGCATACAATTAAGCTGTGAATTTTATCCGCCAGTTGTTCTCTGCATTCCTTCAGTACCCAATTAGAAATTCCATCAGGTCCTGGGGCTTTCCTTACATCTTGAGTTTCCAGTAATTTATACACTTCCTGCACCTCCACTTTTATGTCTTTCATCACCGGAACATTTCTAATCACTCCCTCCCCTTCCACAAGCTCCTTTTCTTTAGTGAAAACTGACTGGAAACGTTTGTTCATTATTTCTGCTTGCATTGCCGCATCCTTAAAGACCTCTCCATCTACTTTCAGCTTGGTGATTCCTTCCTTTTGTTTCAGTTTGCCATTAACAAATCTATAAAACAGTTTGGGTTCATCCTTGCATTTGTCAATTATACCTTTTTCAAAATTCCTTTCTTCTTCCCTACGTATTCTTGTGTATTCGTTTCTTGTTCTTTTATATTCTTCCTTTGTTCTGTCGTTACCTCTCTTTCTCCAATTGTTCCACGCCTTATCTCTCTTTTTTTTGGCTATCATACACCTTCTATTAAACCACTCCTTTTTCCTGTTTTCTTTCCCTCTTACTCTTGGTACAAATTTTTCCACTCCCAAGTTATAGAGGTCTAGAAAGATATCCCACTTCCTCTGTACAGTACAATCCCAGCTATCCGGTATCCAGACAAACGGAATACTCAGAACAACGTGAAAATTCAAGGGCTGGTAAAAATGTCAGTAAGTTATAACTGTGCACCAATTTGAATGGACAACCAAACCGCCGTTTGATCGTGTCACGCAAGGCTGGGTGAAGTCAGACAAAGCGAGGTGAAAGCATTTCCGGCTAATGTAAATCCCTAGCAAATCCTCTTAACCACCCCTCCTCTCCCCCTCTTTCCCCTGCTTGAATTCAGTCATCCTCCACACCCTCCAAAAATCACCAGTCTGCGTTTTGCCACCAGACAGTAAACAAGCTCTCTTGCTATTGTGTTCCACTGATAGACGGTAATTTGTACACTCCAAAAGGCCTAAAGTGCAAACTAAACGTAAGCGTATCGTGCTTACCTTGAAACATAAGCTGGACATATGCAACAGACTTGAAAAAGGCGAACATTATAAAACACTAATGGCTGAATATAAATGTTAATAAGAATGAAAGTTTACTTTGTTGGAAGAAAAATAAATAAATAATATGCCTGCATTTCATACATACATCATTTATTTTATTTTCTGCAAAACAGCTGAGTGGCGGGTGAGGGGTGGAGTGATGGAGGTCAAGTGGGGAAGAAGAAGAACAGTCGGAAACGTAAACAAACTCACGTGGGGGCACAGGTGTCGTGATAATTCTACAGTGCAGTCTTAACACATCATCAGTTCACTAATAAATGTTCAAGCTTTTATTCCTTTATTTTCTTTTTCAATTTTTATGAGTGCAGTACATATAATGAATACAGTAATTCGGTAAACAATGGACTGGTGCAATTTGCAGTACTGCGAATTGCTAGACATTGCACACGTCCGTTTTGACCATGGTGTGTGTTTACAAGGCAGTTTTTCAGGCAGAATCTCTTAGTGTAACCCCTAATGTGACTGGTGAGTACCTGAACTGTATTTACTGCTGTGATAGCCTTTGTATAGATTTGACTTGAAAATCAGAAATACGGGAAAAATCTGTAACCGGGAAGGTAAATTCCCCAAGCCACCCGGTTAACTGGGATTGTACTGTATATCTCTTGTTTCTCTGAACTTTCTCCAATCCGCATTTTCAAAAAACTTTCTCAATCCTGTAAAATTTGCTTTGCCAAAGTTGTATCTTCCCTGTCTATGAAGCTCGTCTCTTGGCTCAACGTTTCCTATTAACATCTGGAACTCAATGACCACATGATCACTTTTTCCCAAAGGACAGAGATATTCCAATGATTCTATTACATCGGGTTCTTTGGTGAACAGTAAATCTAACCTTGCTGGTGTGTCCTCACCTCGAAACCGTGTCTCTTCTTTGACCCACTGCGTCATCACATTAATGTGGTTACATTACCATGAGTGTCTCTGACGGGCTCTTCGTTTGCCCGTGCCCCACCTTGTGCGGCAAATATTACACAGCAACAACCACATGCTTGACACTTTTCTGAGGAACCAGATATTTTCTCTACTCAGGGGATATGCTGGAATATTCTCAACCCCACATCCTGCAGGTGGTCATCAGGGTGGCTGTGCCATCTTCCGCTGTGCTGATTTGCCTTTCATATTTTCCCTGCAGTCTTGTCTCCAGGCAGTGGCAGTTCAGCTGCACCTAGGCATTAGGTGCATAGTGTGTAATACCTGTCGCATTCCAAATACTGTTGCCATTTGAGAGAACCTTGATGGATTGGTTCACCAGCTGCCACGGCAGTTCATTCTTCTTGAGGATTTGAACGGAAGCCATCCATTGTGGGGAAACATGTTATCCAATCCACGACGTTATTTGCTGGTGTCAGTGATGGAGGATTGAGACCTCTTTGTCCTCAGTACAGGGGATCCTACACATATAGGAGTTCACAGTGGTACCTTTTTAGCTATTGACTTCATTCTGTCATCACCGGACTGTGCACTAGATTTTATGTGGATTGTCTTTGATGCCCATGGCAGTGACCACTACCCAGTTTTACTACACGCAGCTGGCAGTTCATCCACACCACAGGTTTCCTGTTGGTGTCTGGACTGGACTGACTGGGACCTTTTTCAAGACCCAAGTGTTCCTCAGTCTTGGGGGTGGAGTTTCATATTGTTGATGAAGCTGTACTGCGTTTCACCTGTACTCTTTACCAGGCAGGTGTGAGGGCAGTTCCCAGAACATGTGGCTGCTCTCCTCATAGGCCTGTGCCATAGTGCAATAGTAAGTGTTCAGCAGTTTGCAGAGCCTACAGAGCTGGATACTCAAGTTTCCCTGCAGACGGAGTGAGTTTTTAAAGGTGTAGTTCCACCAAGTCCTTGCAAAATACAAGTGGACCATAAAGAATGCACAGTGTAGCTCCTGGGCAACCTGTGCTTCGTCCATTAACTCCTCCACTCCTCCATGCCAGGTTTGGAAGGTACAAGGGAAATGTTCATGAAACCCACCAGTGGCCAGGATCAGTAGAGGTATTATGTCAGAATCTCAGGTGGTTGCTACTGCTTTTGCTGAACAATTTATACTGTTTCCAGGAGAAAGCCTTCAGCACCATATTTTGGTGATTGCGGTAGGAGAGGTTGGGGCTGGGTTTTCAGTCATCGGGGAAGGAGAGGCTTATACCACCTTATTCACTGAGAGAGAACTGCCCGTACTTGCTGCATGGACACAGCTCCAGGACACGATGATATTCCACATGCTGTAATTTGCGATCTAGGGGAGGAGTCCTTGGCCTTGTTCGACTGGAGGGGATGATGCCAACTGGCTGGCACCTGGCAATAATCCGGTCCATTGTGTCCAGTTTCTGCACACCCTCTTTGACATTGTACATTTGCAAACTGTTTTTAGAAAATGGTGGGTTTGTATCTAAATCCCTGTGGGTTCAGGCAGATGTGATCCACTATGGAGAACCATAGATCCACCATGGACAATGTTATTTACCTTGAACCATCCATCTGCTCCAAATATGCTTCTAGATACAATCGTGACTTGAGAAGGAGTTTGATGCAGCTTGGTGCGATGGCAGTTTATCAAGTCTCCATTTTTATGGTCTTTGGGGTTGCTTACCCATTTTTATTCAGAACTTCCTCTTTGACAGGAAGTTTCCTGTGTGTGTGTGTGTGTGTGTGTGTGTGTGGGATGTGAACTCTCCGCTGTACTCTGAGGAGGAGGATGTGCCACAGAGGAGTGTTTTGAGTGTAGCATTATTTGCTGTTGCAGTTAACCCTCTCATTACTGGACGACGCAGACTGCGTCCAACCACGAGCAATTATTCAGGATGTGGGCCGGCTTGGCCTTGGCTGAATGCTGGTAGAACCACCCCCCCTGTTTCTGCACTCGCTGTACTTCTGAAACTTTTTGTCCTCAGACCCTTGGTTTTGCTTCAATTTCCATGATTTTATTATTCCATGTGGAGAGGATATAGGGTGAGAGACTGATGAGGAAAGTGTGTGTGAGTTAGGTGGAGGGGAGGAGAGGGAGGGGAAGGCCAACGGTGAGATGGAGGGATGGGGTGGAGAGGTTTATGAGAGAGAGGGGTGTGAGTTGGGAGCAGGGCAGTGAAATGGTGTGGGACAGGGCGACGTAGAGGCAGTTTGTTTGTGGCCATCCCGTGGGGGATTGAGGCATCTGGCAATAGATAGATAAATAGATATTATTCCTTGTAATCTCTAATAGTTGTGCTTGCTTATGGTGTTGCAAAGAATGTTTGGCGAACTTAAATTATGCGCTGATTTACAATGTTTTTTATTTCCTCTGTGTTTTCTCATAGAAATATATGTTTTATGGTAATTGTTACTGAGAAAGAGTTTTATGATGTTTGATTAGTGACATTTTGGTATACAAACATTTCCTGTTGGACAGTTTGGGTCGGTTTTACATTCCGCAAAAGGAAATTATCTTACGGTTGTGCTGCAGTGCTGGAACGGTGTTTTGGACGGCCAGAGTTGTTGCTGAATTATTTTTTTCCCTTGCCTTTATTTATGCCTCTATCTGCCTGATTATGTATTCACTTAGTCTCGCATGGTTGTACTGTACTTGCTTATGGTGAATATAAAATGTGTTAATTTACCATGTTTCTTTCTTTCTCGTTTCCTCATGGAAATACAGGATAACCTCGATATAACGGACTTCAATAGTTCAGAATTCGCTTTTGTCGGACTCGAGGATCTACCTGACTAAATTGCTGTATATCAGAAAAAGTCCGATAAAGGCAGAAGCAGTGTGGACTGCCTGACCACTTCAGCTGTGTTCACCACAATAAGGTAAATAAAAAACATGTTTATCAGTGTACGGTACAGTATTATTATATATATTATACCATTTGACCAAACCATACGTGCTCCCTACGTGTCAAGTGGGTTGGTGGAGGGTTAGTGCCCCTCCCTGTAAAACAAATAACTCAGAGTCAAATGGCCACCCCATATGGGATTATGGTGTCTGGTATTAGATAGATAGATAGATAGATTATTGTAGTGAAGTTATAACACAGTATGGTACCACAATGGTAGTTAAAACAGTTTAACAACTGTTCATGCTATCTGGACTAATGTTTGATACAGTATATCGGAAAAAGTCCGGTTTACCATTAGCAGAGGGAAGTCTGGATGTCGCTTTTATCGGAATTTTGTATTTTTCGGAATGGTTTGGGCCCCAATTAGTCCGTTCTAGTGAGGTCTTACTGTATGTTTCATGGTAATTTTTACTAATAAAGAGTTTTACAAAATTTCATTAGCTACATTTTGGTATATAAACATTTACTGTTGAACAATTCGGATTGGTCTTACTTACCACAAAAGGAAATTACCTTACGGTCGTGCTGCGGTGTGGGAGCGGTGTTTGGCTAAATTATATTTTCCCCTGCCTTTATTTATGCCTCTATCTGCCTGATTTTTTATTCACATAATCTCAGATAGTTGCGCTTGCATATGGTGTTGATAAAAACGTTTGGCGAATATAAATTATGTGCTAATTTATGATGTTTCTTTCTTCCATCAAGGGGCGATTTTGTTCGACGCAGCTTGCGTTGTCCAGTAACGAGCGGGTGACTTTTGCACCGCTACCCTAACTGTTGAAAGAGTTTCTGGCATTGTGGAGATCCTAGCAGAGGGAGTGAAGAGCTTCCTCTTTATGGATGATGTCTCTGTCTCCTTTGCTGCATCCAGTATGTTGGTGGCAGAGTGCTGGCTGCAACTTGCAATAAATCATTCTGTTACTAGGGCACCGAAACATGGCTTTTAGAGTTTCCTCATCTGAGACCATTGCAGTGCACTTCTGCCAGTTACATGGGGCCCATCCTGACCCATAAATCTGGGCCAAAGGATTGCTGGTATGGAAATGAGGTTTTTAGGCCTCATCTGTGACCCCTGTCTTATTTGGATCCCACATTTAAAGCAGATAAAGGCTTCTTGCCTGAAGGTTGTAAGCCTTTTAACGGTTCTAGCTCATACTAGATAGGCTGCTGACAGACATACCCTGCTCCTGCTCCATCAAGCTCTAGTGTTATCCAATCCTTTCAGGATTTTGGCAAAAGCTTTGCCATTTCACTTGACATCTCAAAGACTTTTAGTTGAGTCTGGTATAAATCTTTAATTTCCAAACTGCCTTCTTATGGCTTCTATTCTTCTATCTGTGCCTTCATCTATAGCTTCCTTTCTGGTCGTTCTATAGCTGCGGTTTTAGACGGCCGCTGTTCTTCTCCTAGAGTTATCATTAGTGGTGTTCCTCAGGGCTCTGTCCTATCACCAGCTCTCTTCCTTTTTATCATCAGTGACCTAATCAGTACATCTAACTCTATCCACTTATACCCTGATGACTCCACCCTTCACCTTTCTGTTCGCTTCCTGCATCGTCCATCTCAGCAGTTTCAACAAACAAGGGATGAGGCTATGGTACACCAAATGTTTGACTTGGCTTATATCTCTGACAGGGGTAAAAGTAAAGTTGTTTTTAATGCATCAAAAACTCAGTTCTTACATCTGTCAACCTGACAGTCTTCTACAGGAGTACCCTTCAGTTTTTAATAGTATCCAGCTCAATCCTGCATCATCTTTAAACATGCTTGGGGTTTCATTCTCTTGGGATTTATCATGGAAAGAACGTATTACATCTCGTGTAAAATCTGCGTCCAAAAGATTAGGTGTGCTAAGCTGACTTGGTGCCTTCTTTACCCCTGCACAGTTGTTGACCTTTTACATGGGTTTATTCGTCCCTGTCTAGAGTACAACTCTTGTGTGTGGGGAGGTTCCCCGCATACAGCTCTTCTCAGTAGGGTGGTGTCAAAGGTTTTTTGTCTCATTAATCCTCCTCCTCTTACTGGCTCGCTTCAACCTCTGTTTCGTCACCTCACTGTTGAATCTTTATCCTTTATCGCTACTTAAATGGTCACTGCTCCTCCGAACTGTCTGCTTGCATCCCTCGTCTGCTGCGACAGGCACGTAGTACCCATCCAGCAACAAACTCTCATCTCTTTTCTGTCCAGCTCTTTGATGCAAGAGTTAACCATTACTCTCAGTCCTTCATGTATACAACATTTCAACTCTGGAACTGCCTCCCTTCTTCAGTATTTCCTACAGCTTAAGACCTCCAGTCTTTTAAATGCAGTGTGTCCAGGCATCTCAAAATGAATGGTTCTTGAATTTGGCTTTTTGTTATTTTGTTTTTGTTTTTTTGGACGTAACAGTTTGCGGGCAATTTGCCTTGGGTTCCTTCAGCTGCCCCTGCCTGGTTATGCACCTTGGACTACATCACACAGGCCTTTGTTTGGCTACAGGACCCTTTTGCACCTCCCTTGTCCCAGGCCTGCTTGTGTATGCAGGAGTATTGAGGCTGGAGCTACAGCGTCAGTCCTGTATAGCGAGGTGCTGGTGCAGAGTCCAGAGGCTTCCTGAAACACCAACATATGACGCTGTTTTTAGTTCTGCATAGCACACTTTGCACGACTTCCATACGCAATTTCCTTGCCCCCTTAGTTATCAGACAGAGGAAGTCATGACTGATCTGTCTGCCACTCACTCTGGTCTTTGGTGTGGAGACATCTGTTGTTCCACTCTGGGTGTTACCCTAAGTCAGATTTGGTGGTATATCGTCGCCCCAAAGTCCGTAACATCAGATGTGGTGATCCACACCCAGCTTCTAGTTCATTTTGCCCTCATGCTGGGTCTGTCCATGTTTACTGACGGCCGGAATTAGATTTAAGGTTGTCTTCCGTAATTTTAGCCAGAGTGGCACCCTACCCTCCTCTGCCTTAATTTTTACTGTGAAGCTGTCAGCAATTCTGTTGGCTCTCCAGCATATCCTCACCTTTGATGCAATTAGTTTTATGATTTTTAGTGAGTGCAGGGCTGCCTTGTCTGCCGTTAAGCATTTCAACTCTCCTCACCCTTTAGTGTTGGAAATTTGAGGAAAGTTCCACCTCGTGTGCCACCATGCTGGGTGGCAGCCCACATTGGACCGCAGGGAAATGATTGAGCAAGTGAGGCAGCAAGGGCAGCAGTGATTCTTGATGTCTCTGTTAGACCTGTCACCAACAGAGATTACTTCCCATTGATTAAGGCTGCAGTCCCTACCTCCTGGCAGCATGCATGGGGCACACTTTCTGTTCCAAGCAAGCTGCAGGAGGTGACCAACCATGGACCTGTCCTGTCTGCAGCAGAGCTTATGTCCCTGTGATTTAGGCTGCTGTCCTTCCCTCCTGGCAGCATGCATAGGGCACACTTCCTGTACCAAGCAAGCTACAGGAGGTGACCAACCATGGACTTATACAGCCCTACCCCTTCACCGATGCATTGCCATCGCCTTGAGGGAAAGCCCATTCCTTTTTTTGAAAACTGTCTAGTGCCCTTGACTGCAGCAGCTGGTACTTGAGTGTCCCAATCTAGGGGATGCTGGCTGTTGATACCTGTCCAGGTTTAAGGTGGTCTTACTTTCTGTGGCCTGTCTTTGGAGGGGAGGTGTGTATTACAGGGGGAGTCACCTTCTTATATGTTGAGGAAGCAGGTTTACTCAGACTGCTTTACTTTTCGTGCATAGTTTTAACCTCTGTTGTTTTATATATAATTTTATATTGTGTCAGTGTTATGAGCTTTATTATTAGATGACTGTTTTAATTTGTATTATTAACTGTATATGTATATATCTGTTTATATATAAGTTACCCTTATTGTGCTTTTACTTAAGTTGTACAGCAGCATTGACCTCTGTTGTTAAACTACCACAGTCTTTTTAGTGTAACCAATTAGTCCCCTTAACATCAACCCTTACTTTCTTCCAGTGTCAGACCTTTTAACCAACAGACCCCAATCAAGCCACTTCGTCAGCAAGAGCACTTCAACATCTTTTATGTTTCTGTTCCATTGCTAGTTATATGGTCTTTGATACCTGGTGCCACGAAGCCAATATTCACTTTAATTCATTCAGTAGGTCAGGCCTAGAAATTACAGGAATGTTAACCACCAGTTGATGTGTCTAGAAATTGATCAACGTTTAAACTTCATTGATGCTTCAAGTCTTTCTTCTGATGAATATGTTGATATTTACAACAATGAGCTTAGGTCAATTTTTGACCATTGTTGTCCTGAGGTAGTAAAAACAATCACTGTACGTGATGATTCTCCGTGGTATGGTCCATCCATTAATTCTTTGCGTAGACAACGTAGAAGGGGGAACGTGAGTGGTGCTTGCAGCGGACCGAAGTAACTCGTTTGCGTTATGTTTATGTGAGAAGAGCAGTCGTTCACACTGTAAAAGCCCAAAAGGCTAGGTATTATCAAAATAATGTTGATGCTTGTGGTGGTGATAAAAAAAAAAACTGTCTGCAGTTGTGAACAATTTGGTCGGAGGAATGTAATTATTAAACCCACTTCTGCATCTGATACCCAATTGGCTTCTGATTTTGCTTCATTTTTTACAAGATATCTGGAATTAGAAGTGATTTAGACAGCAGTTCTCCTAGTGAAGAGTACTCAGTTGACTATCAGCCACGGTGCACCGGGTTTTCTTGGTGTTTAGCATTGCTTTGGATGTTCCTGTTTGTGTGTTGATGGCTAAATATGGCAGATTGACTTGAAAACAGTGCCAAATTTAGGAGGGGTACTGTAGCACCAGTCGAGCCGGGCAGTACTTCCGAGGTGGATGGAAAGCTGATGACAGGGAGAGCTGGAGCTCCCGTTTCATCAGCCATCAGGACTGGTTCCTGACCATCCCCCTTTGCTGAACTTTTTCAGTGTCCCAGTAACACGGAGAGTAGGCCAGCATGCTCTGCAATACAAGTTTCTCTAACTATCTATACCATACTACATGGACAGTACACACTACACTTCGTAAAAAAAAAAACAAATCCATGACTACTCAACACTCAGCCTTGGAGTCCCCAGGGGGGAGTGGGGAACATAAATGCCCTCACGTTCCGCCCCTCTCCAGATGACGACTTGAGCTGCCTGGAACCACTGCCTGACTCACTTCTTCCTCATCTCTGCAACATTCGCAGCCTGTCCTCTAACTTTTGCTCTGTTGAGCACCACCTCTCCTCCTCTTAACCTCACCTACTCTTTCTAACTGAGAATCAGCTGTCTGACGCAACTGACAGCAAACCCTTTTCTGTATCCTCCTACTTTCTCTATGCTCATTTTAAAGCCAAAGTTGGCTGTTGTGTATATATATATATTCAACGACCTATCTTGTTCTCGTGTTTCTGAACTCGATTCTTCTGAATTCTCTACACTCTGGCTTCGGCTTTCCTGTCATTCTCTGACTAAATATATCTATGCTGTTTACTTTTCCCCTTATTCTACTGACTATCAAAAATTCTTCAACTATCTTACTTCTACAATGGAACACATTCTATCCATTTTTCCTTTCTCTGAAATCTCCATTTTAGATTTCAACTTTCACCACCACCTCTGGCTCTCCTCTCCTTTCACTGATCCACCTGGTGAACAAGCCTACATCTTTTGTATCCTAAATGGCCTAGAGCAGCTTGTACATCACCCTACCCATATCCCTGACCACCTTGGAGAGAGCTCCAACATACTTGACCTCTTCCTTACAACTAATCCTTCTGGTTACACTGTTAATCTTTTCTCTCCGTTGGTCTCCTCCGATCACAACCTCATCACCTTATCCTGTTCTATCGCTCCGGTACGGTCTGTGGACCCTCCAAAGAAACGTCATCTGTGGCACTTTGGAGCTGCAGACTGGGAGGCCTTCAGGCAGTACTTCTTTGATTTTCCCTGGAGTGATTATTCCTTCCATGACGAGGAGCCATCTGAGTACGCCTTGCTTATTACGGAGGTTATTCTTGCGGTCATGGAAGCATATACTCCTTTCTCATATCCTCTGAGAAATATATAGGAAGGAGGACAGAGTTCTACTTTGTTTTTGTTGATTTCATGAAGGTCTTTAACAGAGTGACAGTGGGAATTGGAAAGCTCGGGATGGAGAACTGACTAGTTAGGGTGGTTATGGCAATGTATGAAGGTGCTCGCACTCAGGTGAAAGTGAACGGAGGTTTGGGTGATAAATGTTCTGTGAATGGTGGTGGGCATCAAGGGTCAGTTTCAACCCCATTATTGTTCCACATGGTCCTTGAAGCTCTTATGAGACTTTAGAACTACACTCCCATGGGAGTTGTTTTATGCTAATGACAGTGTTGATGGCAGAGAGAGATAGGGTTGAAAGATGTAGGAAATACTGGGATAGAATGGGACTTGTGTGTTAGAGAGTAAGAGCGGATAAAGCTGAGGTGATGATATTTAGGGCAGGTGTTGGTGCTGTCCAAGGAGGGCGAGTTTGTCCATATGCAATTTGCCACAAGATTGTGGGGAATAATTCCACCCTGGGCGTGTTTGTGATAAGTGGGTGCATAAGAGATACAGTATTATTAGAAGGTAGGATTGCAAAACAAAATACTGTGATGGTGATTTTGTGTGTTTGGTGTGGAGGGGAAAGTGTGGCAAGACAGAGATGTAGGAAAGGATTAAGTTTGGTGGAGTGTGTCTTCAGTGTGTGGAGGAGTTTTGTTATTTGTGGGACATGATATGCGCTGGAAGTGGGGCTGCCTCGGTAGGAGGGTAATAAGTGCTTTTATGCAGCATGTGTTAGGATTTTAATGCTGTACGGTAGTGTGAATTGGTCAGTAATGGAGGTGGATATTCATAGCTCAGCGTACAGAGTTTGACATTAGAATATGTTGATAATGAAGGATAGATAATAGAGCCATAGTATTGTGTTGGAGTGACTTTAAGGAGAGAGAGGAACATTTGGAAACTCCCTGTACTGTTGTTTGCAGATGATACTGTATTGTTAAGTGAGGACAAAGGGGAACTTCAAGGCTTGGTGAATGAGGTTCTAAGAGTGTGTAAGATATGGAATCTAATGGTGAATGTAGGGAAGAGTAAAGTTATGGTCCTCGAGAGAAATGAGGGATGCACAGTGATGTTGGATGATGAGGAAATGGAAAGTGTGAGTGCGTTTAAGTACTTGGATAGTGTGATGAGTAAGGATTGAAGTTTGGAGGGTGAAGTGCTTGAAAATGTACAACAAGGAAGGAAGGTTGCTGATTTTTTGTAAGCAGTGATAAGAAACAGTGAAGTGGGCATGGAATGACTGGCCTGGTGGGATCAGGATTGTATATATATATAGTTTAGAGGTAGGATGGGACCTGAATGTGTTAGTGATGTGAGAAGAAGGGGTACATTGATGGCGGAGAGGATGGAGGGTGACAACTGAGTGGAGAGGGTGAGAGGTGTGCATGCTGAGGGTAAAGTTGTGAGAAACATACCGTAAAAGAAATAGGTTGAGGTCATAGAGTTTGACCTAAGGAATTAGTGACTGAATAGAGAAGCAGCAGGTGGGAAGGGATTAAACTTGTAATTTCTCTTGAGTGTGTGGACCCCCTGGGGAAGGGGAGAAAGAATACTTCCCCAGTATCCCTGCTTGTCGTAAGAGGCGACTAAAAGGGGCCTTTTTGTCTCCAGTCTTTCTTTCTGTCCTGTCCTCTTCTGTTTTCAATCACTATGCTCTTCTTGATACTTGTATTTACCTAATTGTATTTACCTAATTGTGATATACAGGAAATGAGTTACGCTCCTGGGGTCCCGTCTCTGTTTCTCAATAATTCAAATTTAGCTTTAAACGCGTTTAAGTTTTTAGACTGGACGATCTCTTTGTCCAGGTTATTCCATAGGTCTATACATCTATAAGGAAAACTATATTTCTTGATATCCTTCAAGCAGCTTGGCTTGCTCAGTTTCATGCCGTGTCCTCTTGTTACTCTCTTATCCCATAAAAACAGATCTTCTTTGTCAATTTTATCTACTCCCATCATGGTCCTGAACACTACAATCATGTCGCCTCTCTTTCTCCTTTCTTCTGAGGAAGGCAAATCCAGCTTTTCCAGCCTCTCTCTGTACGACAGATCTACCAGACTGGGGACCATCTTGGTTGCTGTTCTTTGTATTCTCTCAATCTTGTTTATGTCTTTCTTTTTGTATTGGGACCACACTACTGCTGCATATTCCTACCTGGGGCGAATCATGGCCACTATCAATTTTTTCATCATCTCCTCATCCATATAATGAAAAGCTACTCTTATATTAGTCAGGAGTTTATACGTCTCTCTAACTGTCTTGTTAATGTGTTTTTCAGGTGACAAACTGTCCTGGACCAGCACACCCAAATCTTTCTCTTCTCTCGCTTTTGTGATTGGTTCATTACCCATCAAATAATTCAATGATGGCCTCTTGGTACTTTTACCCATTTCCAATATTTTACATTTCTTTCCATTGAATTTCATTTCCCACATCCGGCTCCATTCGTGTATCCTATCCAGATCTTCCTGCATCATTTTGCAATCCTCCTCAACCTCTACCTTCCTCGAGATGTTTGCGTCATCAGCAAACAGACTTGCATAACTGTTCACTCCATCTACCTTATCATTTACGTAAATCAGGAATATTACCGGCGCCAACACCGAGCCCTGTGGGACTCCACTTGTTACTTCCCTCCATCCAGTCATCTTATCCTTTATTACTGTCCTCACTTGTCTGTCTCTCAAAAAGTCTCTCATCCATTCTAGGAGGTTCCCCTTCAGACCTCCTATATGCTCTAGTTTCGACATTAGTCTCTGTGGGGTACCTTTTCGAAGGCCTTCTCCATATCTAAATACACACAATCCACCCAACCATCTCTCTCCTGAAGCACGTCAATCAGTTTTGAGTAAAAGCTCAAGAAGTTGGAAATACATGACCTTCCACTTCTAAATCCAAACTGACTATGAGCCAAAATATTCATCTCTTCCAGATATTTTATCCATCTTTCTTTCAGAATTCTTTCGCACAATTTTGCGACCATGCTGATTAGGGACACTGGTCTATAATTTAGGGGTTCTTCCCTGTTTCCTCCGTTATAAATTGGTACCACATGTCCCCTGTTCCATTCTTGAGGCACTTTCGCCACCTCTAGAGAACACACAATTCAACTGTGAATCTTATCCCTCAGTTGCTCTCTGATTTCCTTCAGTACCCAATTAGAGATTCCATCAGGTCTTGGGGCTTTCCTTACATCCTGAGTTTCCAGTAATTTATACACTTCCTATACTTCCACTCTTATGTCTTTTATCACTACATTTGTAGCACTCCTTCCCCTTCCACAAACTCCTTTTCACTAGTGAAAACTGATTGGAAACATTTGTTTATTATTTCTGCTTGCATTGCCGCATCTTTATAGATCTCTCCTACTTTCAGTTTTGTAATTCCTACCACCAGCAGTATGTTGCTGTCGATAGCAAATCATCGTGGAGCGGTCGACTTCAGCAAACTTGGGAGTAAACATCACTTTCATCTTCACGTTGTGTTTGCTTCTCGACGAGAAGTCAGCCGTGTACTGCATGAGTTTGTCTCGGGATCTTTTAATATCAAACAAAGTAGATCGGGCCAGGCTGAACTCGCAGAGCATGCAGGAAGAAGACCACCCTGCATCTACTTCTCCAATATCTCCCGCTTTTTCTCCAGAGTCAACACCATTCTCTTCCTCTTCTCAGGCAGCGGGGCCATCATCACACACACGAAGGAGAGGTACGAGAGCAGCAGGAGTGCCTGCAGCAGGTAAGGCACCACCACAAAAGCGAGCACGTGGGCAGGATGACGACGAGCATGCACTTGTGACGAGAGACAGTCGGAAAGTGGGGAGGATGCAGGGGCGCTCTAGCGGACGTTGGAGGAATGACGGGCCACAACAAAGCTGTCCCGCGCCCTGCATGCCAAGTTCAAATTACGGGCGGGAAAAAAATCCTTTTTTTTTTTTTTTTCCCCCCGGACCATTTTGAGAATATTGGATCCCGGGACGATTATGTCCGGTTAGTGGGGATGTTCGGATATTGGGCGTTCGGATATTAGAGGGATTATTTATTAATATTAGGGATAGGGTTGTCAGAGGTAGACAGAAAAAGACCTTGGATGAGGTTATTGAGTGTGACCTTGGGGTTAAGGATCTGAATAGGGAAGGTGCCTGAGATGCGCAGCATAGAAAGCTGCCATTAGGTGACCAAGGCTGACACATGCAAGCATAGTGGAGCCTTTAAAAACTAAACGAAAATGAAACTTTGCCTTTTTGTAATGACAGTTTACCAAAAGTGATTCATTCAAAATATGCATGATACTGGGTAGGGATTTTTTACGTGTTGATCAGGTTAGAATTTTTTGCACGGTTGGTAGTGTAGGCTTTCAAGGTTAGGTTTAGTGGCAGTCGTTGATGGTTAAAATTATGGTGGGTATTTGGGGACAAAACCTCTCTGTTAGGTTAGGATGCACTGGTGCGTCCAGTCGGCGATATTGTGTGTAAACGCACTGCCTTGGGGCATTTTTAATAACCTGTCTTAATATACAGTAGTTATCTTTATAGTATTGGGCTTCCAGAACCTACCTCCCTATTTTACCTGTAAATATATGTAATGTTTTAGGACGAACTTGATTCAGCACGATGTTCTGCGTGACCTACCTAGTGTTGTATGTGGTGTGTACTATTTTGTTACTGATTTGCTGAAGCCATGTCTGAAACGGGAAAGAGTTGGATGATGATGGTGGTTTTAATGTAGTATATTATGCTTTTTGTAATTTTGTTATTGCCTGTGGACTGGGCTGGCTGTAAGGGGTGATGGGGAGGCCAGGCTTAATAAAACAAACTTTATTGAAGGTTATTTAAAGTTTGACATCATTATCATCGTCATCATCCAGATCTTTTTTCCCACCTAATAATAATAATAATAATAATAATAATAATATGGGCGGCACCCCCCTTCATTGCCAACCCTTTAGACTCCTTTCAAACCTGAGTACAGTATTGTACTGTACAGGGAAAATATCTAAGACATATGACCTAATAAAGTGAACCAAGATTATGGCTTTACTAAATCAACAAGGATATGATTTAACTAAACCAACAAGAATATGGCTGCTCACCTTAACTCAAGAGGACAACAAGCTTGATGGACTTAAGAAGGGGAACCAAGGCAGGGTGAGGCACCTAGTGTGCACCTCCTGCAGCACCCGACGCACCACCTTCCTCGCCACCACCACTTTCGACATTTTCACTAGCTAATGCACCCACTTTGTTCATAAACCCTTCAAAGTCTTTCTGACACCTCAGACATTGCATCATCCTCTTGATCTTCTCCAGGATATGGCTCTGTTGAAGTTGAAGGGAGTGATTCCTCACTTTCTTGAGGCCGCAGGAAATGTGTGATGAAGGTTTGCTTCCGTCTGTTACCCTGGTTGTGCCTGTCTGTGTAGTAGCAGAAGATTCTGTCCAGTGAAGTCCTCACTTCCACCAATCGCAACTGACAGTGTTTGATGTCCTTCAATTCTTCCTTGAACTTATCTAGGGCACACACTACCCAGCCGATCTCCATCATCGACAAGTCTCCATTCTCCATCACTGGTGGTGCTGGCTGTTCTGCTGCGGTCTCCTGCTCTCAGCCCTCTTGCTCTCAGCTCCGGATTTGAGCCACTCTTCCCTGTTGTCTCGCGTATTACGAGTTCAATTCACATGCTATTAAAAATACATTACAATTCGATAAAAAATAGGTCCTCGCGTACAATGAGATTCACTTACTGTGAGCTCGAGTACTATGCATACCTACTGTAGTCAGTTACGATTACGATTACACAAAAGTCTGTAATCGATTACAATCGATTACGATTACAGATTACGATTACCCCACGTCTGCTAAATATGTCAGATTGACCCCCTAGGGGTAGGTTTTTTTTTCAAGAATACTCCCCCAGTAAACCTGCTTGTCGTAAAAGGCGACTAAAAGAGTTGGCGAAGGGTTAGTGCCCCTCCCCGGAAAACAACTAACTAAAAAGACAAACAATAAGCCTTGGACAAGGACTGACCAAAAGTTGACGACCAAGGACCGGACAAAGGACATGGTTATCGGAACTTGGAATGTAAGGGGAGCGAATGATGAGGTGAAAGAGAGAGAGAGATTGTTCAGGTGCTTGAGGGTGCGAAAGTTGATGTATGTGGAATAACTGAAACGAAATGGAGAGGTGAGAGTGTGAGAGAATGGGGGTATGGATGGGGTATATGTGCAGGAGTAGGTGAGAATGAGAGGGCAAAAGAAGGAGTATGTATAGTTGTGAGTAAAAAATGGAAGAAGAGCATAAGAGAGTATGCATCAGTTGGGTCAAGGATTATGTGGTTAATATTGAAAGTTGGAATACAAATGTGGGTGATAGTGTGTGTGTATGCGCCAACGCAAGATCATTCAAGGAGAGTGAGAGAAGAGTTCTGGACAAATGTGGAAGTGTGCATGGAAAAGTTTGGAAGGAATGAGAGAGTGTTTTTGATCAGAGATATGAATGGTAATGTAGGGAATGTGAAGATGGATGGAATAGTTGGTGAGTGGGGTGTGCCTGCTGAGATAGATGAGAATGGCAATGCTGGGAGGGGGTTGGTGATAGCCAATACCCTCTTCAGGCACAAGATGATTCACAGGTATATATGGCGAGTGATGAGAAGGATGGGTGGTGAACTGAATGAAAGGAAGGCAATGATTGATTATGTGTGTGTGGATGAAAGGATGCAAAAATGTGTAATGGATGCAAGAGCTTATAGAGGTTGGGGGAGTGGACTTTCTGACCATTACTTGGTGGTGGCCAGAATCAAGGACCAATTAGGATGGAGAAATAGAAGAAGGGAGAGACGGGAAGAAAGAGTATTTGGAAGGAGAGTGGAAAGTTTACAAGAGGGTAAGAAAAAGGCAAAGTATAAGAGAGAAGTGGAGGAATGATTGGGGAAATACGAATTAGATCAGATGGGGGACGTGGAAAGTGTGTGCAGGATATTTACAGAAGAAATATGTGCAGCATGTGATGTGGTGTGTGGGATGAAGAGAAGATGGAGGGGTGTGCAATGAACAGCGTGGTGGAATGAAGAGGTAAGACAGGCTGTGGCACAAAAGCAGAAAGGATACGATGAATGGATGAGAAATACGGGCTTGGAAGAAGTTGAGAGGTGGAAGAGAGAGTTATATGTAGAAAGAAAGAGAGAGGTGAAAAGATTAGTAAGCGAGAGTAAGAAGAGAGTGGATGAAGAATTTGGAAGGAATTTGAGTGTAAAGTGGAGAGACTGTAAGAAAATGTTCTGGAAGGAGGTGAAGAGAGTAAGACAGGGTAGCATTCAAGTTAGCAGGGGAGTAAAAGATAAATAATGGTAGATTACTAGTGGAGAAGGGAGAAAAAGTGAGCAGATGGAATGAACATTTTAAGCAATCGTTGAACATAGTAGATGGAAGTAATGCGAGTATAAACGGCTGGGGAATGGCTGGGAGAAAGAAGGAGGTGAGAAGACAAGAAGAAATCAGTAGGATAGAAGATGTGGAAGCAATGAAGAAAGTCAAACTGGGGAAAGCCCCAGGAATTGGTGGAGTGTGTGGTGGTATGCTGAAGCATGGGGGAGAGATAGTAGTAGAATGGATGTGGAAGATGTGGAGATTGGATTGGAAGTCAGGTATAATTATTCCCTTGTAGTTGGAGAAGAACAGGGTGGTTTTAGGATCTGAAGGTGAATGTATTGAAGAGTAAAGTGATGGTCTTTGAGAGAGGTGAAGTCAGTGAATGTACAGCGAGGTTGGATGTTGAGGAATTAGAAAATATGAGTACGTTTAAGTACTTGGGTAGTGTGATGAGTAAGGATGGAGGTTTGGAGGGTGAAGTGCTTGAAAGGGTACAGCAGGGAAGAAAGGTTGCTGGTTCTTTGAAAGCAGTGATAAGAAACAGGGAAGTGAGCATGGAAGTGAAAAAGTTACTACATGACAGTATTGTGATACCAACTCTAACATACGGAAGTGAAGCTTGGACGTTGTTGGAAGGACACAAGTCAAGAGTGAGGGCAGTGGAAATGAGTTATTTAAGAGGAGCCTGTGGAGTCACGTGGAGAGATAGGCTGACGAATGAGGATATAGAGGAACGTTGTGGTGTTGATGTGGATGTGATAGGGAGCGTTATGAGGAACACACTGAGGTGGTTTGGCCATGTGGAGAGGATGAAGGGTGAGAGACTGACGAAGAGAGTGTATGTGAGTGAGGTGGAGGGGGGAAGAGGGAGGGGGAGGCCGAGGATGAGATGGAGGGATGGGGTGGAGAGGTATATGAGAGAGGGGTGTGTGAGTTGGGAGCAGGGCAGTGAAATGGCGGGGGACAGGGCGACTTGGAGGCGATTTGTTTGTGGCCACCCCAAACGGGATTGAGGCGTCTGGCAATAGATAGATAGATAGACAAAGGGAATGGGGAAAAAATAAGTGTTTGGTAATCATAGGGGCATTTGTCTTCTTAGTGTAATAGGAAAAGTGTATGGTAGGATACTTATTGACAGAGTTAAAGAAATAACAGCGGAATTAGTTGGAGAAGAACAGGGTGGTTTTAGGATGAGAAGAGGTTGTGTAGATCAGATATTCATTCTTAGATCTTTAGTGGAAAAGTTTCTGGAGGGGAAAGAAGATGTATGCGGCTTTCATGGATTTGGAGGCCGAGGATGAGATGGAGGGATGGGGTGGAGAGGTATATGAGAGAGGGTGGTGTGAGTTGGGAGCAGGGCAGTGAAATGGTGGGGGACAGGGCGACGTGGAGATGATTTTTTTGTGGCCACCCCGTGCAGGATTGAGGCATCTGGCAATAGATAGATAGATAGATAGTTTCTGAAGACGTATTGACTGCAGAGCTAATATATAACGCCGATGAAACTGGGCTAATGCACCAATCCTTACCAATATCAACTCTTGCATATGGCCATGAGAAAGTAGCAGTTGGATTCAAACAAAATAAGGATAGAGTGACTGTGCTTGTCTGTGCAAATGCGGCGGGTACACACAAACTCAAGCTGCTGGTTATTGGCAAGTACAGCAAGCCACGGTGTTTTACAGGGTTGTCTTATTTTGCCTGTTTATTACAAAGCACAGAATAATGCCTGGATGGACTGTGAAATTTTTCCTTGGTGGTTTCACCACGTCTTTGTTCCAAGTGTTAAGACTCATCTTAAGAAAATTGGTAAGCCAGAGGACAGTAAAGTGGTGCTTTTGCTTGATAACTGCCGAGCGCTTCCCCCAGCTGATCAGCTCGTAAATGGTAACAGTTTTGCATTGTTCATGCCACTCAGTATTACCAGCCTTGTTTAACCCATGGACCAGGGTGTCATTCAAGACATCAAGATGTTGTACACGCGGGACTTTATGCGTAAACTCCTAAATGCTGATGGGAAAATTGGCGAGTTTGGAAAGGAGTTCAACTTAAGAGAAGCCATTCACACTCTGGCAATCGCATGGAAAAATGTGAGGAAACAAACCGTCAGTAGGTGTTGGCACAAGATATGGCGTAGGGTTATGACTGAATCTGAAAGCTCTGATGACGACGAACAATTTGAGGGCTTCCCGTCCGAAAAAACATCGAGTGAGAATCTTCAGGAGGAGGTATGCGACTTGGCAGGCCACATTGTTCCCCAGGGAGAAGTTCGGGAGTGGATGAAAGTTGATGAAAATATTCCTGTCACCCATAATTTCAGCACCGAACAAATAATAGATGTAGTGATGAACAGAGGAAAAGAAAACACCAAGGATCAAGAAATGTGGCGAGGAAGAGCCTGAAGAGACTAAAATTTTGTGGAGTGATGGAATAAATGCAATGAACACTGTCATCATGTTTGCCGAGACGAAGCCATTTTTTTCCTCACAATTCATAATGTTTCTACACCAACTCAATAACCAGATGATTACTGAGAGGTGCAAGAAAATTAAACAAAGTGACATTACAATGATGTTCCAGAAAGCTGCACAGCAGTCATCAAAACTGCCGCAGCAGCCAGAACCAGTGCCATCCACATCAGCTGTGGATGTGGAGGATGACTGTCCAGCTGTCCTTCGACTCTAACAATGTTCGTAAGGATGAGTGAGTACTTGCACAATATTTTATCAGTAGGCTGCGGAGTTGCATTATATATTAACTTTATTCATACAAGGTTTCTTGCTCAGAAAAGCTTAGTAGACTAACACATTGTTTCCCTAGTCACTTTTTCCCGCCAGCTTAAGTTACTAAAGTCACTTGCCGACAAATATATCATTCATCTTATCGTATTGATTTTGTAGTTCTGCTAGCATATGACTGTACTTGAAAATTCTCAGTAAGAGGTGGGATATCAACTGCAAATTGGAATGCTGAAATAAAGTTTTCGTTGAATGGGCTTCTTAGGAATGAGGGTGGGTGCAGGGAGACGGACAACAGTCACTCAGAAAAAACATGCGTAACCTGCTCCTGATGACATTCGAACGTGTGTTCCAGCCAGCTGAGGTCCTTCCGTATTACAGTACTCCTGACAACGTTCAGACAACGTGTGTTCCAGCCAGCAGAGGTCCTTCCTTATTACGGTACTCCTGACAACGTTCAGACAACATGTGTTCCAGCCAGCAGAGGTCCTTCCTTATTACGGTACTCCTGACAACAGACGGACAACAGTCACTCAGAAAAAACATGCGTAACCTACTACTGATGACATTCGAACGTGTGTTCCAGCCAGCTGAGGTCCTTCCGTATTACAGTACTCCTGACAACGTTCAGACAACGTGTGTTCCAGCCAGCAGAGGTTCTTCCTTATTACGGTACTCCTGACAACGTTCAGACAACATGTGTTCCAGCCAGCAGAGGTCCTTCCTTATTTCGGTACTCCTGACAGCGTTCAGACAACGTGTGTTCCAGCCAGCAGAGGTCCTTCCGTATTACGGTACTCCTGACAACATTCAGACAACGTGTGTTCCAGCCAGCAGAGGTCCTTCCGTATTACGGTACTCCTGACAACATTCAGACAACGTGTGTTCCAGCCAGCAGGGATGCTTAAGAAATAAATGTTTATGAGCCATTAGCACAGAATTACATTTATTCGCCCGGCAACAATCGGATTGTGATGCTCCACAAATACTTATGGGTCTTTTTTCAACAGTAGGCTCACCTTCTCCACGCACGTCAGGTATTTTCAAGAGCGAGCCACCACATTCATTTCTGCGCTGCTTTATCTATCTAAACGCAGCGTAGGGGCTTCCTACACAGCCTTGTGCACCTTTTACACACATGCAATCTGCTCGCTGGTCGATTACAGTGCGATCCGTCTCACCAGTCTTACCCCATCTTTTGCTCGTTCTCTGGAGGTGCTTCAGAATGTTGCTTTGCAGGTTATGCTGGGCACTCCCCGCTGGACACGCCTAGTTAACTTGCGTGGGGAGAGTGGATTTCCCTTCCTTGCTCATCGTTTGGCATTGCGGGCGACAGCAGTCACTCTATAACTGGTGCAACGCCGGCCCTTCTTGCCAGTCTCTGTCCTCTTACGGCGCCTAACAGGTCGGCCCGTTGACCCACTGCCCCACCACGATTGTGCTAGGGCCACCACCGCTACTGTACACAACTTGGGTGTTGCACCGGAGGTTTGTCGTAAACCTGACCTGACTTGTCCGGGGTTCTCTCCTCCATCTCCCTGGACATCTCTCCCTTATACCGTTTTATTTCCTACGGAGACACCACCTCGCCACTCCTTTCCGACCGTCCTTCGGCAGCAGGGACTCAGTAGGATTGCTGCCTTGGACTCCACAGCATCGGCAGCAAATTACACCGACAGGTCAGTTGGCTCTGATTGTTCTGCAGGGGTGGTGTTTGCCTGTGGGAACCTCATGGAATCCTGGCGTATCTCCTCGAGGTCTCTGCTTTCCAGGCAGAGGTGGTGGTGCTACTTTGTGTGCTGCGCCATGCCCATCGCAACTGGCGTATGTTTATACATACGGACTCCCTCTCCTCCCTTCAGCACTTGCAATAATTTTCCATCACAGAGCACACGGCTTTACTGACTGAAATTTACACCGTGTCTTCCCTCATACAGCAGCAGAGTGGCTCGGTGACTTTTCATTGAGTCCCCGGGCATGTCGGTCTCGCGGGGAGTGAGCTTGCAGACTCAGCAGAAGGAGCTAGCTTGTTCCCAGTGGTGACTTTTCAGCTTCCCCCTAGTGTCTCAATTGTTCTCTCTGGGGTGGCCAACATTATTGGCAGGCGCACCAGGGAGGATCATCAACTATGTATCGCCAAGGGCTCTCGATCGGCTGCCTGGTATGCTGCGTCTGTGGCCTACACTCCTCTTCCGATTCCACCGGTCATGCCTAAGTATCTCCTTGTGAGACTCCGATGATTGCGTATGGGGTTCCTGTGCTATAGGCAGATTGCTGGCTTGGAGCCTGACCCATGTCCCCAGTGCCTGTCATGATCTGCTGAGCCTCTCTGCCAGTACATTCTAGATTGCCCGGTCACTGCTCTGCTCAGTGCTCAACCTTGGGAGTTTTGCTCGATCCTGCAACGACATTGCAGATACGGACAGGGTTGTGGGCGGCACACCTTTCCCTGTCCTCTTACAAACGGTCAGGGATTACCCTCCTCCTTGTTAACTGATACACCACCACTGACATTGTCTTAGATTCTTTTGTGTGTGTGTGTGTGTGTGTGGTTACATTACCATGAGTGTCTCTGACGGGCTCTTCGTTTGCCCGTGGCCCACCTTGTGCGGCAAATATTACACAGCAACAACTACATGCTTGACACTTTTCTGAGGAACCAGATATTTTCTCTACCCAGGGGATATGCTGGAATATTCTCAACCCAGAACCTTGATGGATTGGTTCAGCAGCTGCCATGGCAGTTCATTCTCCTTGAGGATTTGAACAGAAGCCATCCATTGTGGGGAAACATGTTATCCAATCCATGACGTTATTTGCTGGTGTCAGTGATGGAGGATTGAGACCTCTTTGTCCTTAGTACAGGGGATCCTACACATATAGGAGTTCACAGTGGTACCTTTTTAGCTATTGACCTCATTCTGTCATCACCGGACTGTACACTAGATTTTATGTGGATTGTCTTTGATGCCCATGGCAGTGACCACTACCCAGTTTTACTACACGCAGCTGGCAGTTCATCCACACCACAGGTTTCCTGTTGGTGTCTGGACTGGACTGACTGGGACCTTTTTCAAGACCCAAGTGTTCCTCAGTCTTGGGGGTGGAGTTTTATAGTGTTGATGAAGCTGTACTGCGTTTCACCTGTACTCTTTACCAGGCAGGTGTGAGGGCAGTTCCCAGAACAAGTGGCTGCTCTCCTCATAGGCCTGTGCCATAGTGCAATAGTAAGTGTTCAGCAGTTTGCAGAGCCTACAGAGCTGGATACTCAAGTTTCCCTGCAGACGGAGTGAGTTTTTAAAGGTGCAGTTCCACCAAGTCCTTGCAAAATACAGGTGGACCATAAAGAATGCACAGTGTAGCCCCTGGGCAACCTGTGCTTCGTCCATTAACTCCTCCACTCCTCCATGCCAGGTTTGGAAGGTACAAGGGAAATGTTCATCAAACCCACCAGTGGCCAGGATCAGTAGAGGTATTGTGTCAGAATCTCAGGTGGTTGCTACTGCTTTTGCTGAACAATTTATAGCGTTTCCAGGAGAGAGCCTTCAGCGCCATATTTTGGTGATTGCAGTAGGAGAGGTTGGGGCTGGGTTTTCAGTCATCGGGGAAGGGGAGGCTGACAACACCTTATTCACTGAGAGAGAACTGCCCGTACTTGCTGCATGGACACAGCTCCAGGACACGATGATATTCCACATGCTGTAATTCGTCATCTAGGGGAGGAGTCCTTGGCCTTGTTCAACTGGAGGGGCTGATGGCAACTGGCTGGCACCTGGCAATAATCCTGATCCTTAAGCCAGGGAAGGACCAGTCCATTGTGTCCAGTTTCTGCACACCCTCTTTGACATTGTACATTTGCAAATTGTTCTTAGAAAATGGTGGGTTTGTATCTAAATCCCTGTGGGTTCAGGCAGATGTGATCCACTATGGAGAACCATAGATCCACCATGGACAATGTTATTTACCTTGAGCCATCCATCTGCTCCAAATATGCTTCCAGATACAATCGTGACTTGAGAAGGGGTTTGATGCAGCTTGGTGTGATGGCAGTTTATCAAGTCTCCATTTTTATGGTCTTTGGGGTTGCTTACCCATTTTTATCCAGAACTTCCTCTTTGACAGGAAGTTTCCTGTGTGTGTGTGTGTGTGTGTGTGTGTGTGTGTGTGTGTGTGTGTGTGTGGGATGTGAACTCTCCGCTGTACTCTGAGGAGGAGGAGGTGGCACAGAGGAGTGTTTTGAGTGTAGCATTATTTGCTGTTGCAGTTAACCCTCTCATTACTGGACGACGCAGACTGCGTCCAACCACGAGCAATTATTCAGGATGTGGGCCGGCTCGGCCTTGGCTGAATGCTGGTAGAACCCCCCCGTTTCTGCACTCGTGGTACTTGTTAAACTTTTTGTCCTCAGACCCTTGGTTTTGCTTCAATTTCCATGATTTTATTATTCCATGTGGAGAGGATGGAGGGTGAGAGACTGATGAGGAAAGTGTGTGTGAGTTAGGTGGAGGGGAGGAGAGGGAGGGGAAGG
The DNA here is from genome assembly GCF_032717465.1 of Coenobita brevimanus. Taxonomy (NCBI): domain Eukaryota; kingdom Metazoa; phylum Arthropoda; class Malacostraca; order Decapoda; family Coenobitidae; genus Coenobita; species Coenobita brevimanus. The sequence goes on along the minus strand of NC_137066.1, from coordinate 22,095,699 downwards.
CCAACGGTGAGATGGAGGGACGGGGTGGAGAGGTTTATGAGAGAGGGGGGTGTGAGTTGGGAGCAGGGCAGTGAAATGGTGTGGGACAGGGCGACGTAGAGGCAGTTTGTTTGTGGCCATCCCGTGGGGGATTGAGGCATCTGGCAATAGATAGATAAATAGATATTATTCCTTGTAATCTCTAATAGTTGTGCTTGCTTATGGTGTTGCAAAGAATGTTTGGCGAACATAAATTATGCGCTGATTTACAATGTTTTTTATTTCCTTTGTGTTTTCTCATAGAAATATATGTTTTATGGTAATTGTTACTGAGAAAGAGTTTTATGATGTTTGATTAGTGACATTTTGGTATACAAACATTTCCTGTTGGACAGTTTGGGTCGGTTTTACATTCCGCCAAAGGAAATTATCTTACGGTTGTGCTGCAGTGCTGGAACGGTGTTTTGGACGGCCAGAGTTGTTGCTGAATTATTTTTTTTCCCTTCCCTTTATTTACGCCTCTATCTGCCTGATTTTGTATTCACTTAGTCTCAAATGGTTGTACTGTACTTGCTTATGGTGAATATAAAATGTGTTAATTTACCATGTTTCTTTCTTTCTCGTTTCCTCATGGAAATACAGGATAACCTCGATATAACGGACTTCAATAGTTCGAATTCGCTTTTGTCGGACTCAAGGATCTACCTGACTAAATTGCTGTATATCAGAAAAAGTCCGATAAAGGCAGAAGCAGTGTGGACTGCCTGACCACTTCAGCTGTGTTCACCACAATAAGGTAAATAAAAAACATGTTTACCAGTGTACGGTACAGTATTATGATATATATTTTACCATACGACCAAACCATACGTGCTCCCTACGTGTCAAGTGGGTTGGTGGAGGGTTAGTGCCCCTCCCTGTAAAAGAAATAACTCAGAGTCAAATGGCCACCCCATATGGGATTATGGTGTCTGGTAATAGATAGATAGATAGAGTATTGTAGTGAATTTATAACACAGTATTGTACCACAATGGTAGTTAAAACAGTTTAACAACTGTTCATGCTATCTGAACTAATGTCTGATACAGTATATCAGAAAAAGTCCGGTTTACCATTAGCAGAGGGAAGTCTGGATGTTGCTTTTATCGGAATTTTGCATTTTTCGGAATGGTTTGGGCCCCAATTAGTCCGTTCTAGTGAGGTCTTACTGTATATGTTTCATGGTAATTTTTACTAATAAAGAGTTTTACAAAATTTCATTAGCAACTGAAAGTGACAGTGATAGTGATGTGGTGGATGTAAAGGAAAGCAAGAAAAAAGTTGCTAAAGTCACTACACCACGCAGGAAGCGAAAACAGTATGTTACACCATCAAAGTTCCCTGGGCTGCTATTTGATAAAGACAGTGAAACAGATACTAGTGAAGAAAGTGAACAGTCCTGCAATGAAGAAGAGCAAGATTTAGGTAATATACTTCCTAGTGCTGGTGAAGAGGAAAGTGAAAGTGAAGTGGGTGAGAGTGGAGTGGGACAAGGTGTGCATGGATCTGCCGGAGCCTGTGTTCCCATCTCACATCACCACAAAAAAAAAACAACCCGCGCATCTTCCATGGCACCAAGCCATGCAGTAAAATCTCTTGTAAAACAATTTTACAGAGAACAATCAGAGCAAATATCACCACAACCTAGCACCTCAAGGATGATATCTCCTTCACCACCTCACACCCCGCACATGCCGTCTCCATCACCACCTCCCACCAGCCCCAATTCATCTCCACCACCACTTCCTACCAGCCCCACTCCGTGTCCACCACCACCTCCCACCAGCTCCACGCAACTTTCATTCACTTGGAGTGATGCAGGGAATTTTACACCTGACATCCATCCATTTGATGCCAGTAACAGTGGTGTTACAGAAGACTGGCCAAACCAGCCGGATGCTCCAGAAATGGATTACTTTGAGGCATTTTTTACGGACGATATAATCGACCTCATCTGTACCCAGACAAACTTATATCACCAGTTCATCACTCAGCAGCACGAGTTCTCCCCCAGGTCTCGTGTTCATAGGTGGAAAGATATTGTGCGGGCCGACCTGATGTCATTCTTGGCATTGCTAATGCTCATGCCACACTGCAAGAAGCAGGTGCTGAGCGATTATTGTAAGAATGATGTCCTGATCCCTACACCTGTCTTCGGTAAATATATGCCACGGGACAGATTCTTGGTACTACTGCGTTTTCTTCACTTCGCAGACAACAGATATCCCTCCAACACAGACCGGTTGTGGAAAATTCGTGATCTCTTCATGATGCTGAAAGGAAACTTCACCAAATACTTTGTCCCTTTCAGGAAGTTAGTGATCGATGAGTCGCTCGTACTGTTCAGAGGTAGACTAGTGTTGAAACAGTACATACCATCCAAACGACACCGCTTTGGCATCAAGCTATTTGTGATGTGTGACTGCCTCACTGGGTATGTGTTGGACATGATAGTCTACACAGCAACGGACCTTGACATTCCACGGAACGATCCTCTTGGGGTGTCAGGAGCTGTCGTGAAGAAACTGATTGCAAACTACCTCGGTCAAGGTCACATTCTTTATACCGACAACTGGTATACCAGTCCTTCCTTGGCATCATTCCTCCACACTAATGGCACTGGTTCCTGTGGCACTGTACGAAGGAATCTCAAGTTTATGCCAAAGTTTGCACCATCTGCAGGACGAGGAAGTGTACAGTTGTCAAAATCATACAACATATTGTCAATTGGCTGGCAGGACAAGAGAGATGTGACTGTGCTGACAACAGTTCACAAAGGGAACATGATAGAAACAGACAAAACAGACCACCATACAGGACAGAAAATACAGAAGCCGGATGCAGTGTTGGACTACAACCTGAACATGAACGTAGTTGATAAGTGTGACATGCAACTGTGCAATGTTGAGTGTGTCCGGAAAACAGTGAGGTGGTACATCAAGTTGTTCCTGCATCTTGTGGATGTGACACTTCTCAATGCATATAACTTGTACCTCTTTCGGTCACACAAGAAGATAAAGTTTCGTGAGTTCTCCTACAATGTAGTGTTCCAGCTGCTAGAAGAATATGGAACACTACAAACAACAGAAAGAGGAAGGAGATATGCTGCTTTGCCTGACAGGTTGGCAGGTAAAGAGTTTTTGCAGCGCCATTCCTTGGCACATACAGCAACATCAGAGGGTGGAACAAAAAGGCAAGTGTTGTGTCATGTCTGCAAGAACACTACCAGGCGTGAGCAGGTGAGAAGGAAAGTGACAACATGGTGTCAAGAGTGTCAGGTGGGCTTATGCATAGGCGACTGCTACCGTGACTTCCACACACTCATCAAATTCTAGACTCTTTGACTCATCTGTAAATAAGTGGACAATTTGTAAATGTAATTGTAAGTGTTATAATAAAATGAAAGTGAGGATAAAAGTGACTTTTCTGATAAGTGAAAGAGACTATTTTATAAGCATAGTAATAGAAAAATAAGCTAAGGAAATAGTGTATTTCATTGAAGGTTACTATTACTGAGTAAATGTAATTGTAAGTGTAATAATAGAAACGAAAGTGAGGATAAAAGTGACTTTTCTGATAAGTGAAAGAGACTATTTTATAAGAGTAATAATAAAAAAAATAAGCTAAGGAAATACTGTATTTCATTGAAATTTACCATTACTGAATAAGTTTTCACTGTTCAATATAATGATGGAAGTGCTAAGACACACACAACATAGTGCAAATGAAATGGTGGAGCGGGGTGGTGGAGATGAGTGGTGCAGTGGCAAGCCTGGACGGCCTAGGCAACAGTGCCTCCCGGTTGTCTCCCCTCAGTCACCGCGCAAAAACGGCGAAAATGACTTTGCTTCCACACATCTCTACAGCAACACATGAGAACCTAGACCTTCACTGAAATGCTCATAGGGAAGAAGAAAGGTTGAGCTTTCTTGTGCATGTTTTATTTTGTCTTTATCTTAATAAATAATATGAGAATTGTTGAGTTGAAAATGGGTAATTTTGGGCTGGATTACCACACCAGTGATAGAGCTCCCGCCACCATTGCCGCAGCCGAGGGGTTAAGGAGAGAGAGCAACATTTGGAAACTCCCTGTACTGTTTGCAGATGATACTGTATTGTTAAGTGAGGACAAAGGGGAACTTCAAGGCTTGGGGAATGAGGTTCTAAGAGTGTGTAAGATATGGAATTTAATGGTGAATGTAGGGAAGAGTAAAGTTATGGTCCTCGAGAGAAGTGAGGGATGCACAGTGATGTTGGATGATGAGGAAATGGAAAGTGTGAGTGCGTTTATGTACTTGGATAGTGTGATGAGTAAGGATTGAAGTTTGGAGGGTGAAGTGCTTGAAAATGTACAACAAGGAAGGAAGGTTGCTGATTTTTTGTAAGCAGTGATAAGAAACAGTGAAGTGGGCATGAAATGACTGGCCTGGTGGGATCAGGATTTTATATATATATAGTTTAGAGGAAGGCTGGGACCTGAATATGTTAGTGATATGAGAAGAAGGGGTACATTGATGCCGGAGAAGATGGAGGGTGACAACTGAGTGGAGAGGGTGAGAGGTGTGAATGCTGTGGGTAAAGTTGTGAGAAACATACCGTAAAAGAAATAGGTTGAGGTCATAGAGTTTGACCTAAGGAATTAGTGAGTGAATATAGAAGCAGCAGGTGGGAAGGGATTAAACTTGTAATTTCTCTTGAGTGTGTGGACCCCCAGGGGAAGGGGGGAAAGAATACTTCCCCAGTATCCCTGCTTGTCGTAAGAGGCGACTAAAAGGGGCCTTTTTGTCTCCTGTCTTTCTTTCTGTCCTGTCCTCTTCTGTTTTCTATTACTATGCTCTTCTTGATACTTGTATTTACCTAATTGTGATATACAGGAAATGAGCTACGCTCGTGGGGTCCCGTCTCTGTTTCTCAATAAGTCAAATTTAGCTTTAAATGCGTTTTAAGTTTTTAGACTGGACGATCTCTTTGTCCACGTTATTCCATAGGTCTATACATCTATAAGGAAAACTATATTTCTTGATATCCTTCAAGCAGCTTGGCTTGGTCAGTTTCATGCCGTGTCATCTTGTTACTCTCTTATCCCATAAAAACAGATCTTCTTTGTCAATTTTATCTACTCCCATCATGGTCCTGAACACTGCAATCATGTCGCCTCTCTTTCTCCTTTCTTCTGAGGAAGGAAAATACAGCTTTTCCAGCCTCTCTCTGTACGACAGATGTGCCAGACTGGGGACCATCTTGGTTGCTGTTCTTTGTATTCTCTCAATCTTGTTTATGTCTTTCTTTTTGTGTTGGGACCACACTACTGCTGCATATTCCTACCTGGGGTGAATCATGGCCACTATCAGTTTTTTCATCATCTCCTCATCCATATAATGAAAAGCTACTCTTATATTAGTCAGGAGTTTATACGTCTCTTTAACTGTCTTGTTAATGTGTTTTTCAAGTGACAAACTCTCCTGGACCAGCACACCCAAATCTTTCTCTTCTCTCGCTTTTGTGATTATTTCATTACTCATCAGATAATTCAATGATGGCCTCTTGGTACTTTTACCCATTTCCAATGTTTTACATTTCTTTCCATTGACTTTCATTTCCCACATCCGGCTCCATTCGTGTATCCTATCCAGGTCCTCCTGCAGCATTTTGCAATCTTCCTCAACCTCTACCTTCCTCATGATCTTTGCATCATCAGCAAACAGACTTGCATAACTGTTCACTCCATCTACCATATCATTTACATAAATCAGGAACATTACTGGTGCCAACACCGAGCCCTGTGGGACTCCACTTGTTACTTCCCTCCATCCAGTCATCTTATCTTTTATTATTGTCCTCATTTGTCTGTCTCTCAGAAAGTCTCATCTATTCTAGGAGGTTCCCCTTCAGACCTACTATATGCTCTAGTTTCCACATTATTCTCTAATGGGGTACCTTGTCAAAGGCCTTCTCCAAATCTAAATACACACAATCCACCCAACCTTCTCTTTCCTGAAGCACGTCAATCGCTCTTGAGTAAAAACTCAACAAGTTGGAAACACATGACCTTCCACTTCTAAATCCAAACTGACTATCAGCCAAAATATTCATCTCTTCAGATATTTTATCCATCTATCTTTCAGAATTCTTTCACACAATTTTGCGACCATGCTGGTTAGGGACACTGGCCTATAATTCAAGGGTTCTTCTTCTGTAGAGAGGATGGAAAGCAAGAGACTGATGAGGAGAGTGGATGTGAATGAGGTGGAAGTGGGGAATGGGAGGGGAGGCAAAGGATGAGATGGAGGGATGAAGTGGAGATGTATATGAGACAGGGGGGTGTGAGCTTGTAGCAGGGCAATGAAATGATGGGGGACATGGCGACATGGAGGCAATTTGTTTGTGGCCACCCTGTATGAGATTGAGGCATCTGGCAATAGAATTGATAGATAAAGAGGATGGATAATGATAGTTGGGTGAGGAGGGTGAGAGGTATGAACGTCAAGGGTAACGTTGTGAGGGGCACACCAAAAATAGTCAGGATGAGGGTGTAGATGTTGCGGTTAAGGAAAGAGGCATTTGTGGGAATGGAAAGGGTGTGGTCACAGAGATGAATAATTAGCTGCCAAATGTAGTGCCAGGAAGGAGGTCCAAACGGAAACTCCTAGTCTCTGAGACTTTACTGTATAACCTAAATAGTGCCGAAAGAAAGAAAAATGGTGTTTAAGGTCTCAAATGAGGTGAAGAGGGAAAACAGGGATATCATAGGTGAGCAGTGTGTGAAGAATGATAAAGGAATGGTAGTGGTGGACAGTGATGATATTGAAAATGCCTCGAGAGAGCATTATAACCGGTTGCTGAATGACTGGACCAGGGTAGGTTTGGAGTCTGGAGATCCAGTGTTTGGTCCTTGGCCTTTGAATGATGCTGCTACTGTGAGCAGGACAATAGGCAGGATGCAGGTGGGGAAAGTGGCAGGTGTGTCTGGGTTGACAACTGAAATGCTGAAGGCCTCAGTAGGTATAGGACTGAGTTGTTGACGATATTTACAGTTATACTGTATATGAGTGTGTTGTCCCAGATGACTGGGTGAAGAATGTGACTGTAAGTGTGTACAAGGGGAAGGGTGCTGCCCTGAAAAGTGGAAATTATAGATTTATGAAAAATAAGTTTTTTTTTTTTTTTTTTACCAAGTGGGCAGTGGACTTTGTGAAAGCTACTCAGATCCACCCAAATATATTTATACAGTATTAGCCTCACAGTAGGACGGCCTAACCCAGCCATAGATAACACAGGCTAAACTAACCTAACCTAACCAAGTTATGCTAACCTAACTAATGGTAACTTAACTAACCCATAGTAATGCAAATATAAATATATTTGTGTTGATATGAGAAGGTGTTGTATTAATAAGAGTCCACCATTACGCCTGGAAAATAAACGCTCTTCGGGAAGTCAAACCCTGGTGAGCTAAACTTCCACTTATCACCACTTATTTTACATTTATATTCTGGTCAGTTTACTATTGCTTGAGCTCAGTATTTTTATGTGCATATTTTACATGTATATATATATATATATATATATATATATATATATATATATTATATATATATATATATATATATATATATATATATATATAATATATATATATATCAACAACTTTGAACTGTCAGTATAGTGAGACAGCCTCTTCCCCTATTTGTGTGTAGTTTTGAAAGTCAGCTGTATATAGGGCAAAGTGTTAGTTCCAGAGACTTTAAGTGGATAACATAAATAGTTGAGAGAATGAAGGATGACAACAGAGGGTGAGAGGTGTGAATGTTGAGTGTAGACTTGCAAGAGAAAGACCAGAAAAATATTTGGGGCAAAGTCAGTGAGTGTGACCTTATGATTAAAGGACTGAATAGAGGTTGATCTGCATGGAGAGCTGGCCAGTGGTGAGCAAGACCAATACACGCAAGGTTGTTGGAGCCCTTATAAACAAAGAAAGGCAGCAGTTGAATGAGTGTCTAAAAGGAGAGAAGTGGTAGAGATATAGACTTGAAGAAAAAAAGGAAGCCTTGGAAGAAGATGCTTCAGAGAAGTGTGTCTTTGGAAGTGATAGAAAGATGGAAATAGGAATATAAGAGATTTGCAAAGAGAGTAAAGCAAATGGTAGATGAAGCCAGACAGTGAGAGTATGATGAGTATGGAAGAAGGATAATTGATCAGTACAAGAATGATAAATGGGAGTACGATGAGACAGGTAAACAAGGACGAGGATACAGGGTTATGAGAGGGGTAGAGCGAAGGAAGTAGCTGAGGCATTCAGTAGGAGGTGGGTGGATGTTGGATATGTGCAAGAAGTCAGTTTTTCATATTTTATCAGTGTATGTTTCATAGGCTGGTCTGGATGAGGTAGAGAAGGATAGAATCTGGGATGACTTAATACATGTAGTAAGTGGTATGGGGGATGATGAAATTGTGGTTTTGGGAGGGAACTTAAATGGTCATGTAGGTGACGCAGCTCAAGGATATGAAGGAGTACATGGTGGATGTGCATATGGTACAAGAAATGAGGAATGGAAACGGATACTTGAGTTTGGGGAGACAATAAACATGATTATGTGCAACACAGATTTAAGGAAAAGAGAATGTAGGTTGGTTACATACCAGTCTGGGGAGAATAGCAGCCAGATAAGAGTATTTCATGGTATGAAGGCTGATAGGAGGTTAGTCAGTGATGTTAAAGTTATAGGGAGCGAGGAGTGTGTGCAGCAACAAAACCTATTTATATATATCATGGTGCTGATGGAGAGGGTAATAAAAAAGAGGACCTATGCACCTAGGAGGAAAATACTGAAGTAGAAAAACCAAAGAGTATGGGATGCCCTGTACAGTGAGATGAGGTGAGTGGTGGCTGAACAGGGAGACAATAACATAAGTGTTAATGAACAGTACATAGCCCTCACGAGCAACCTCTTGAGAGTTGCAGATTCAGTATGCAGTTGGACAAGAGGCCCACCAAGAAATAAACTTGGTGGTGGGATAAGGTTGCAGAAGCTGCAGTTAAGGAGAAAAGAAGGGTTCTCTGTACGACAGATCTGCCAGACTGGGGACCATTTTGGGTGCAGTTCTCTGTATTCTCTCAATCTTGTTTATGTCTTTCTTTTTGTGTTGGGACCACACTACTGCTGCATATTCCTACCTGGGGTGAATCATGGCCACTATCAATTTTTTCATCCTCTCCTCATCCATATAATGAAAAGCTACTCTTATATTAGTCATGAGTTTATACGTCTCTCTAACTGTCTTGTTAATGTGTTTTTCAGGTGACAAACTGTCCTGGACCAGCACACCCAAATCTTTCTCTTTTCTCGTTTCTGTGATTGCTTCATTGCCCATCAAATAATTCAATGATGGCCTCTTGGAACTTTTACCCTTTTCCAATATTTTACATTCCTTTGCATTAAATTTCATTTCCCACATCCGGCTCCAGTCGTGTATCTTATCCAGATCATCCTGCAGCATTTTACAATCCTCCTCAACCTCTACCTTCCTGGAGATCTTTGCGTCATCAGCAAACAGACTTGCATAACTGTTCACTCCATCTACCATATCATTTACATAAATCAGGAACATTACTGGCGTCAACACCGAGCGCTGGGACTCCACTTGTTACTTCCCTCCATCCAGACATCGTATCCTTTATTACTGTCCTCATTTGTCTGTCTCTCAAAAAGTTTTTCATCCATTCTAGGAGGTTCTCCTTCAACCCTCCTATATGCTTTAGTTTCCACATTAGTCTCTTATGGGGTACCTTGTCGAAGGCCTTCTCCAAATCTAATTACTGTACACACAATCCACCCAACCATCTCTCTCCTGAAGCACGTCAATCACTCTTGAGTAAAAGCTCAACAAGTTGGAAATACATGACCTTCCACTTCTAAATCCAAACTGACTGTCAGCCAAAATATTCATCTCTTCCAGATATTTTATCCATCTGTGTTTCAGAATTCTTTCGCGCAATTTTGTGACCATGCTGATTAGGGACACTGGTCTATAATATAGGGGTTCTTCCCTGTTTCCTCCTTTATAAATTGGTACCACATGTCCCCTCTTCCATTCATGAGGCACTTTTGCCACCTCCAGAGAACACTCAATTCAACTGTGAATCTTATCCCCCAGTTGCTCTCTGAATTCCTTCAGTACCCAATTAGAGATTCCATCAGGTCTTGGGGCTTTCCTTACATCTTGAGTTTCCGGTAATTTATACACTTCCTATACTTCCACTCTTTTTTTTTTTTATGTCTTTTATCACTACATTTGTAGCACTCCCTTCCCTTCCACAAACTCCTTTTCACTAGTGAAAACTGATTGGAAACATTTGTTCATTATTTGTGCTTGCATTGCCGCATCTTTATAGATCTCTCCTTCTACTTTATGTTTGGTAATTCCTACCACCAGCAGTACGTTGCTGTCGATACCAAATCAACGTGGAGGGGTCGACTTCAGCAAACTTGGGAGTAAACATCACTTTCCTCTTCACGTTGCGTTTGCTTCTCGACGAGAAGTCAGCCTTGTACTGCATGAGTTTGTCTCGGGATCTCTTAATATGAAACAAAGTATCTCGGGCCAGGCTGAACTCGCAGAGGATGCGGGAAGAAGACCACCCTGCATCTACTTTCTCCAATACCTCCTGCTTTTTCTCCAGAGTCAACACCATTCTCTTCCTCTTCTCAGGCGGCGGAGCCATCATCACACACACGAAGGAGAGGTACGAGAGCAGCAGGAGTGCCTGCAGGAGGTAAGGCATCACCACAAAAGCGAGCACGTGGGCAGGACGACGACGAGTGTGCACTTGCGACGAGAGACAGGCGGAAAGTGGGGAGGATGCAGGGGCGCTCTAGCGGACGTCAGAGGAATGACGCGCCACAACAAAGCTGTCCCGCGCCCTGCATGCCAAGTTCAAATTATGGGCGGGACCCCCCCCCCCCGGGGCCATTTTTAGAATATTGGATCCCGGGACGATCATGTCCGGTTAGTGGGGATGTTCGGATATTGGGCGTTCGGATATTAGTGGGATTATATATTAACATTAGGGATAGGGTTGTCAGAGGTAGACAGAAAAAGACCTTGGACGAGGTTATTGAGTGTGACCTTGGGGTTAAGGATCTGAATAGGGAAGTTGCCTGAGATGAGCAGCATGGAAAGCTGCCATTAGGTGACCAAGGCTGACACATGCAAGCATAGTGGAGCCTTTAAAAACTAAACGAAAATGAAACTTTGCCTTTTTGTAATGACAGTTTACCAAAAGTGATTCATTCAAAATGTGCATGATACTGGGTAGGGATTTTTTACGTGTTCATCAGGTTAGAATTTTTTGCACGGTTGGTATTGTAGGCTTTCAAGGTTAGGTTTAGTGGCAGTCATTGGTGGTTAAAATTATGGTGGGTATTTGGGGACAAAACCTCTCTGTTAGGTTAGGATGCACTGGTGCGTCCAGTCGGCGATATTGTGTGTAAACGCACTGCCTTGGGGCATTTTTAATAACCTGTCTTAATATACAGTAGTTATCTTTATAGTATTGGGCTTCCAGAACCTACCTCCCTATTTTACCTATTAATATATGTAATGTTTTAGGACGAACTTGATTCAGCACGATGTTCTGCGTGACCTACCTAGTGTTGTATGTGGTCTGTACTATTTTGTTACTGATTTGCTGAAGCCATGTCTGATAAGGGAAAGAGTTGGATGATGATGGTGGTTTTAATGTAGTATATTATGCTTTTTGTAATTTTGTTATTGCCTGTGGACTGGGCTGGCTGTAAGGGGTGATGGGGAGGCCAGGCTTAATAAAACAAACTTTATTGAAGGTTATTTAAAGTTTGACATCATTATCATCGTCATCATCCAGATCTTTTTTTCCAGCTAATAATAATGATAATAATAATAATAACAATAATAATATGGGTGGCACCCTCCTTCATGGGCAACCCTTTAGACTCCTTTCAGACCTGAGTACAGTATTGTACTGTACAGGAAAAATATCTAAGACATATGACCTAATAAAGTGAACCAAGATTATGGCTTTACTAAATCAACAAGGATATGATTTAACTAAACCAGCAAGAATATGGCTGCTCACCTTAACTCAAGAGGACAACAAGCTTGATGGACTTAAGAAGGGGATCCAAGGCAGGGTGAGGCACCTAGTGTGCACCTCCTGCAGCACCCGACCCACCACCTTCCTCGCCACACTCGTCACCACCACTTTCGACATTTTCACTAGCTAATGCACCCACTTTGTTCATAAACCCTTCAAAGTCTTTCTGACACCTCAGACATTGCATCATCCTCTTGATCTTCCCCAGGATATGGCTCTGTTGAAGTTGAAGGGAGTGATTCCTCACTTTCTTGAGGCCGCAGGAAATGTGTGATGAAGGTTTGCTTCCGTCTGTTAACCTGGTTGTGCCTGTCTGTGTAGTAGCAGAAGGTTCTGTCCAGTGAAGTCCTCACTTCCACCAATCGCAACTGACAGTGTTCGATGTCCTTCAATTCTTCCTTGAACTTATCTAGGGCACACACTACCCAGCCGATCTCCATCATCGACAAGTCTCCATTCTCCATCACTGGTGGTGCTGGCTGTACTGCTGCGGTCTCCTGCTCTCAGCCCTCTTGCTCTCAGCTCCGGATTTGAGCCACTCTTCCCTGCTGTCTCGCGTATTACGAGTTCAGTTCACATACTATTAAAAATACATTACAATTCGATAACAAATAGGTCCTCGCGTACAATGAGATTCACTTACTGTGAGCTCGGGTACTATGCATACCTACTGTAGTCAATTACGATTATTATTACACAAAAGTCTGTAATCGATTACAATCGAATACAATTACAGATTACGATTACCCCACGTCTGCTAAATATGTCAGATTGATCCACTGGGGGTAGGGTTTTTTTCAAGAATACTCCCCCAGTAAACCTGGTTGTCGTAAAAGGCGACTAAAAGGGTTGGCGGAGGGTTAGTGCCCCTCCCCGGAAAACAACTAACTAAAATGACAAAGAATAAGCCTCGGACAAGGACTGACCAAAAGTTGACGACCAAGGACCGGACAAAGGACATGGTTATCGGAACTTGGAATTTAAGGGGAACGAATGATGAGGTGAAAGAGAGAGAGATTGTTCAGGTGCTTGAGGGTGCGAAAGTTGATGTATGCGGAATAACTGAAACGAAATGGGGAGGTGAGAGTGTGAGAGAATGGTTGTATGGATGGGGTATATGTGCAGGAGTAGGTGGGCATGAGAGGGCAAAAGAAGGAGTATGTATAGTTGTGAGTAAAAATGAAAGAAGAGCATAAGAGAGTATGGAACAGTTGGGTCAAGGATTGTGTGGGTAAGATTGAAAGTTGGAATACAAATGTAGGTGATAGTGTGTGTGTATGCGCCAACGCAAGATCATCCAAGCAGAGTGAGAGAAGAGTTCTGGACAAATGTGGAAGTGTGCATGGAAAAGTTGGGAAGGAATGAGAGAGTGTTTTTGATCAGAGATATGAATGGTAAAATAGGGAATGTGAAGATGGATGGAATAGTTGGTGAGTGGGGTGTGCCTGCTGAGATAGATGAGAATTACAGTGCTATCACCAACCCCCTCCCAGCACAAATGTGCTGGGAGGGGGTTGGTGATAGCCAATACCCTCTTCAGGCACAAGATGATTCACAGGTATACATGGCGAGTGATGAGAAGGGTGGGTGGTGAACTGAATGAAAGGAAGGCAATGATTGATTATGTGTGTGTGGATGAAAGGATGCAAAAATGTGTAATGGATGCAAGAGCTTATAGAGGTTGGGGGAGTGGACTTTCTGACCACTACTTGGTGGTGGCCAGAATCAAGGACCAATTAGGATGGAGAAATAGAAGAAGGGAGAGACGGGAAGAAAGAGTATTTGGAAGGAGAGTGGAAAGGTTACAAGAGGGTAAGAAAAAGGCAGAGTATAAGAGAGAAGTGGAGGAACGATTGGGTAAATATGAATTGGAGCAGATGGGGGACGTGGAAAGTGTGTGCAGGATATTTACAGAAGAAATATGTGCAGCATATGATGTGGTGTGTAGGATGAAGAGAAGATGGAGGGGTGTGCAAGGAACAGTGTGGTGGAATGAAGAGGTAAGACACGCTGTGGCACAAAAAAAGAAAGCATACAATGAATGGATGAAAAATAGGGGCGTGGAAGAAGTTGAGAGGCGGAAGAGAGAGTTATATGTAGAAAGAAAGAGAGAGGTGAAAAGATTAGTAAGAGAGAGTAAGAAGAGAGTGGATGAGGAATTTGGAAAGAATTTGAGTGTAAAGTGAAGGGACTGTAAGAAAATGTTCTGGAAGGAGGTGAAGAGAGTAAGACAGGGTGGATGTGAAGTTAGGAGGGGAGTGAAAGATAAATAATGGTAGATTACTAGTGGAGAAGAGAGGAAAAGTGAGGAGATGGAAAGAACATTTTAAGCAATTGTTGAACATAGAAGATGGAAGTAATGCGAGTATAAGCGGCTGGGGAATTGCTGGGAGAAGGAAGGAGGTGAGAAGACAAGAAGAAATCAGTAGGATAGAAGTTGTGGAAGCAATGAAGAAAGTCAAACTGGGGAAAGCCCCAGGAATTGGTGGAGTGTGTGGTGGTATGCTGAAGCATGGGGGAGAGATAGTAGTAGAATGGATGTGGAAGATGTGCAGATTGGATTGGAAGTCAGGGTATAATTATTCCCTTGTACAAAGGGAATGGGGAAAAAATAAGTGTGTGGTAATCATAGGGGCATTTGTCTTCTTAGTGTAATAGGAAAAGTGTATGGTAAGATACTTATTGACAGAGTTAAAGAAATAACAGCGGAATTAGTTGGAGAAGAACAGGGTGGTTTTAGGAAGGGAAGAGGTTGTGTAGATCAGATATTCATTCTTAGATCTTTAGTGGAAAAGTTCTTGAGAAGGGAAAGAAAATGTCTGCGGCTTTCATGGATTTGGAGGCCGAGGATGAGATGGAGGGATGGGGTGGAGAGGTATATGAGAGAGGGTGGTGTGAGTTGGGAGCGGGGCATTGAACTGGTGGGGGACAATGCGACGTGGAGGTGATTTTTTTGTGGCCACCCCGTGCAGGATTGAGGCATCTGGCAATAGGTAGATAGAGAGATAGTTTCTGAACACGTATTGACTGCAGAGCTAATATATAACACCGATGAAACTGGGCTAATGCGGTGTTGCTTACCAATATCAACTCTTGCATGTGGCCATGAGAAAGTAGCAGTTGGATTCAAACAAAATAAGGATAGAGTGACTGTGCTTGTCTGTGCAAATGCGGCGGGTACACACAAACTCAAGCTGCTGGTTATTGGCGAGTACGGCAAACCATGGTGTTTTACAGGGTTGTCTTATTTTCCCTGTTTATTACAAAGCACAGAATAATGCCTGGATGGACTGTGAAATTTTTCCTTGGTGGTTTCACCACGTCTTTGTTCCAAGTGTTAAGAATCATCTTAAGAAAATTGTTGAGCCAGAGGACAGTAAAGTGGTGCTTGTGCTTGATAACTGCCGAGCGCTTCCCCCAGCTGATCAGCTCGTAAATGGTAACAGTTTTGCGTTGTTCATGCCACTCAGTATTACCAGCCTTGTTTAACCCATGGACCAGGGTGTCATTCAAGACATCAAGATGTTGTACACGCGGGACTTTATGCGTAAAGTCCTAAATGCTGATGGGAAAATTGTCGAGTTTCGAAAGGAGTTCAACTTAAGAGAAGCCATTCACACTCTGGCAATCGCATGGAAAAATGTGAGGAAACAAACCGTCAGTAGGTGTTGGCACAAGATATGGCATAGGGTTATGACTGAATCCGAAAGCTCTGATGACGACGAACAATTTGAGGGCTTCCCGTCCGAAAAATCATCGAGTGAGGATCTTCAGGAGGAGGTATGCGACTTGGCAGGCCACATTGTTCCCCAGGAAGAAGTTTGGGAGTGGATGAAAGTTGATGAAAATATTCCTGTCGCCCATAATTTCAGCACCGAGCAAATAATAGATGTAGTGATGAACAGAGGAAAACACCAAGGATCAAGAAAGTGACGAGGAAGAGCCTGAAGAGACTAAAATTTCTTGGAGTGATGGAATAAATGCAATGAACACTGTCATCAAGTTTGCCGAGACGAAGCCATTTTTTTCCTCACAATCCATAATGTTTCTACACCAACTCAATAACCAGATGATTACTGAGAGGTGCAAGAAAATTAAACAAAGTGACATTAGAATGATGTTCCAGAAAGCTGCACAGCAGTCATAAAAACTGCCGCAGCAGCCAGAACCAGTGCCATCCACATCAGCTGTGGATGTGAAGGATGACTGTCCAGCTGTCCTTCGACTCTAACAATGTTCGTAAGGATGAGTGAGTACTTGCACAATATTTTATCGGTAGGCTGCGGAGTTGCATTATATATTAACTTTATTCATACTAGGTTTCTTGCTCAGAAAAGCTTAGTAGACTAACACATTGTTTCCCTAGTCACTTTTTCCCACCAGCTTAAGTTACTGAAGTCACTTGCCGACAAATATATCATTCATCTTATCGTATTGATTTTGTAGTTCTGCTAGCATATGACTGTACTTGAAAATTCTCAGTAAGAGGTGGGATATCAGCTGCAAATTGGAATGCTGAATTAAAGTTTTCATTGAATGGGCTTCTTAGGAATGAGGGTGGGTACAGGGAGACGGACAACAGTCACTCAGAAAAAACATGCGTAACCTGCTTCTGATGACATTCGAACGTGTGTTCCAGCCAACTGAGGTCCTTCCGTATTACGGTACTCCTGACAACATTCAGACAACATGTGTTCCAGCCAGCAGAGGTCCTTCCATATTACGGTACTCCTGACAGCGTTCAGACAACGTGTGTTCCAGCCAGTGAGGTCCTTCCGTATTACTGTAGTCCTGACAACGTTCAGACAACGTGTGTTCCAGCCAGCAGAGGTCCTTCCGTGTTACGGTACTCCTGACAACATTCAGACAACGTGTGTTCCAGCCAGCAGGGATGCTTATGAAATAAATGTTTATGAGCCATTAGCACAGAATAACATTTATTCGCCCGGCAACAATCGGATTGTGATGCTCCACGAATACTTATGGGTCTTTTTTCAACAGTAGGCTCACCTTCTCCACGCACGTCAGGTATTTTCAAGAGCGAGCCACCACATGCATTTCTGCGCTGCGTTATCTATCTAAACGCAGCCTAGGGGCTTCCTACACAGCCTTGTGCACCTTTTTACACACATGCAATCTGCTCGCTGGTCGATTACAGTGCGATCCGTCTCACCAGTTTCCGCACACCCTCTTTGACATTGTACATTTGCAAACTGTTTTTAGAAAATGGTGGGTTTGTATCTAAATCCCTGTGGGTTCTGGCAGATGTGATTCACTATGGAGAACCATAGATCCACCATGGACAATGTTAATTACCTTGAACCATCCATCTGCTCCAAATATGCTTCCAGATACAATCGTGACTTGAGAAGGGGTTTGATGCAGCTTGGTGTGATGGCAGTTTATCAAGTCTCCATTTTTATGGTCTTTGGGGTTGCTTACCCATTTTTATCCAGAACTTCCTCTTTGACAGGAAGTTTCCTGTGTGTGTGTGTGTGTGTGTGTGTGTGTGTGTGTGTGTGGGATGTGAACTCTCCGCTGTACTCTGAGGAGGAGGATGTGCCACAGAGGAGTGTTTTGAGTGTAGCATTATTTGCTGTTGCAGTTAACCCTCTCATTACTGGACGACGCAGACTGCGTCCAACCACGAGCAATTATTCAGGATGTGGGCCGGCTCGGCCTTGGCTGAATGCTGATAGAACCCCACCCTCCCCTGTTTCTGCACTCGCGGTACTTCTGAAACTTTTTGTCCTCAGACCCTTGGTTTTGCTTCAATTTCCATGATTTTCTTATTCCATGTGGAGAGGATGGAGGGTGAGAGACTGATGAGGAGAGTGTGTGTGAGTTAGGTGGAGGGGAGGAGAGGGAGGGGAAGGCCAACGGTGAGATGGAGGGATGGGGTGGAGAGGTTTATGAGAGAGGGGGGTGTGAGTTGGGAGCAGGGCAGTGAAATGGTGTGGGACAGGGCGACGTAGAGGCAGTTTGTTTGTGGCCATCCCGTGGGGGATTGAGGCATCTGGCAATAGATAGATAAATAGATATTATTCCTTGTAATCTCTAATAGTTGTGCTTGCTTATGGTGTTGCAAAGAATGTTTGGCGAACATAAATTATGCGCTGATTTACAATGTTTTTTATTTCCTTTGTGTTTTCTCATAGAAATATATGTTTTATGGTAATTGTTACTGAGAAAGAGTTTTATGATGTTTGATTAGTGACATTTTGGTATACAAACATTTCCTGTTGGACAGTTTGGGTCGGTTTTACGTTCCGCAAAAGGAAATTATCTTACGGTTGTGCTGCAGTGCTGGAACGGTGTTTTGGACGGCCAGAGTTGTTGCTGAATTTTTTTCCCTTGCCTTTATTTATGCCTCTATCTGCCTGATTTTGTATTCACTTAGTCTCAAATGGTTGTACTGTACTTGCTTATGGTGAATATAAAATGTGTTAATTTACCATGTTTCTTTCTTTCTCGTTTCCTCATGGAAATACAGGATAACCTCGATATAACGGACTTCAATAGTTCAGAATTCGCTTTTGTCGGACTCGAGGATCTACCTGACTAAATTGCTGTATATCAGAAAAGTCCGATAAAGGCAGAAGCAGTGTGGACTGCCTGACCACTTCAGCTGTGTTCACCACAATAAGGTAAATAAAAAACATTTTTATCAGTGTACTGTACAGTATTATTATATATATTATACCATTTGACCAAACCATACGTGCTTCCTACGTGTCAAGTGGGTTGGTGGAGGGTTAGTGCCCCTCCCTGTAAAACAAATAACTCAGAGTCAAATGGCCACCCCATATGGGATTATGGTGTCTGGTAATTGATAGATAGATAGATTATTGTAGTGAAGTTATAACACAGTATGGTACCACAATGGTAGTTAAAACAGTTTAACAACTGTTCATGCTATCTGGACTAATGTCTGATACAGTATATCGGAAAAAGTCCGGTTTACCATTAGCAGAGGGAAGTCTGGATGTTGCTTTTATCGGAATTTTGTATTTTTCGGAATGGTTTGGGCCCCAATTAGTCCGTTCTAGTGAGGTCTTACTCTATATGTTTCATGGTAATTTTTACTAATAAAGAGTTTTACAAAATTTCATTAGCAACTGAAAGTGACAGTGATAGTGATGTGGTGGATGTAAAGGAAAGCAAGAAAAAAGTTGCTAAAGTCACTACACCACGCAGGAAGCGAAAACAGTATGTTACACCATCAAAGTTCCCTGGGCTGCTATTTGATAAAGACAGTGAAACAGATACTAGTGAAGAAAGTGAACAGTCCTGCAATGAAGAAGAGCAAGATTTAGGTAATATACTTCCTAGTGCTGGTGAAGAGGAAAGTGAAAGTGAAGTGGGTGAGAGTGGAGTGGGACAAGGTGTGCATGGATCTGCCGGAGCCTGTGTTCCCATCTCACATCACCACAAAAAAAAAACAACCCGCGCATCTTCCATGGCACCAAGCCATGCAGTAAAATCTCTTGTAAAACAATTTTACAGAGAACAATCAGAGCAAATATCACCACAACCTAGCACCTCAAGGATGATATCTCCTTCACCACCTCACACCCCGCACATGCCGTCTCCATCACCACCTCCCACCAGCCCCAATTCATCTCCACCACCACTTCCTACCAGCCCCACTCCGTGTCCACCACCACCTCCCACCAGCTCCACGCAACTTTCATTCACTTGGAGTGATGCAGGGAATTTTACACCTGACATCCATCCATTTGATGCCAGTAACAGTGGTGTTACAGAAGACTGGCCAAACCAGCCGGATGCTCCAGAAATGGATTACTTTGAGGCATTTTTTACGGACGATATAATCGACCTCATCTGTACCCAGACAAACTTATATCACCAGTTCATCACTCAGCAGCACGAGTTCTCCCCCAGGTCTCGTGTTCATAGGTGGAAAGATATTGTGCGGGCCGACCTGATGTCATTCTTGGCATTGCTAATGCTCATGCCACACTGCAAGAAGCAGGTGCTGAGCGATTATTGTAAGAATGATGTCCTGATCCCTACACCTGTCTTCGGTAAATATATGCCACGGGACAGATTCTTGGTACTACTGCGTTTTCTTCACTTCGCAGACAACAGATATCCCTCCAACACAGACCGGTTGTGGAAAATTCGTGATCTCTTCATGATGCTGAAAGGAAACTTCACCAAATACTTTGTCCCTTTCAGGAAGTTAGTGATCGATGAGTCGCTCGTACTGTTCAGAGGTAGACTAGTGTTGAAACAGTACATACCATCCAAACGACACCGCTTTGGCATCAAGCTATTTGTGATGTGTGACTGCCTCACTGGGTATGTGTTGGACATGATAGTCTACACAGCAACGGACCTTGACATTCCACGGAACGATCCTCTTGGGGTGTCAGGAGCTGTCGTGAAGAAACTGATTGCAAACTACCTCGGTCAAGGTCACATTCTTTATACCGACAACTGGTATACCAGTCCTTCCTTGGCATCATTCCTCCACACTAATGGCACTGGTTCCTGTGGCACTGTACGAAGGAATCTCAAGTTTATGCCAAAGTTTGCACCATCTGCAGGACGAGGAAGTGTACAGTTGTCAAAATCATACAACATATTGTCAATTGGCTGGCAGGACAAGAGAGATGTGACTGTGCTGACAACAGTTCACAAAGGGAACATGATAGAAACAGACAAAACAGACCACCATACAGGACAGAAAATACAGAAGCCGGATGCAGTGTTGGACTACAACCTGAACATGAACGTAGTTGATAAGTGTGACATGCAACTGTGCAATGTTGAGTGTGTCCGGAAAACAGTGAGGTGGTACATCAAGTTGTTCCTGCATCTTGTGGATGTGACACTTCTCAATGCATATAACTTGTACCTCTTTCGGTCACACAAGAAGATAAAGTTTCGTGAGTTCTCCTACAATGTAGTGTTCCAGCTGCTAGAAGAATATGGAACACTACAAACAACAGAAAGAGGAAGGAGATATGCTGCTTTGCCTGACAGGTTGGCAGGTAAAGAGTTTTTGCAGCGCCATTCCTTGGCACATACAGCAACATCAGAGGGTGGAACAAAAAGGCAAGTGTTGTGTCATGTCTGCAAGAACACTACCAGGCGTGAGCAGGTGAGAAGGAAAGTGACAACATGGTGTCAAGAGTGTCAGGTGGGCTTATGCATAGGCGACTGCTACCGTGACTTCCACACACTCATCAAATTCTAGACTCTTTGACTCATCTGTAAATAAGTGGACAATTTGTAAATGTAATTGTAAGTGTTATAATAAAATGAAAGTGAGGATAAAAGTGACTTTTCTGATAAGTGAAAGAGACTATTTTATAAGCATAGTAATAGAAAAATAAGCTAAGGAAATAGTGTATTTCATTGAAGGTTACTATTACTGAGTAAATGTAATTGTAAGTGTAATAATAGAAACGAAAGTGAGGATAAAAGTGACTTTTCTGATAAGTGAAAGAGACTATTTTATAAGAGTAATAATAAAAAAAATAAGCTAAGGAAATACTGTATTTCATTGAAATTTACCATTACTGAATAAGTTTTCACTGTTCAATATAATGATGGAAGTGCTAAGACACACACAACATAGTGCAAATGAAATGGTGGAGCGGGGTGGTGGAGATGAGTGGTGCAGTGGCAAGCCTGGACGGCCTAGGCAACAGTGCCTCCCAGTTGTCTCCCCTCAGTCACCGCGCAAAAACGGCGAAAATGACTTTGCTTCCACACATCTCTACAGCAACACATGAGAACCTAGACCTTCACTGAAATGCTCATAGGGAAGAAGAAAGGTTGAGCTTTCTTGTGCATGTTTTATTTTGTCTTTATCTTAATAAATAATATGAGAATTGTTGAGTTGAAAATGGGTAATTTTGGGCTGGATTACCACACCAGTGATAGAGCTCCCGCCACCATTGCCGCAGCCGAGGGGTTAAGGAGAGAGAGCAACATTTGGAAACTCCCTGTACTGTTTGCAGATGATACTGTATTGTTAAGTGAGGACAAAGGGGAACTTCAAGGCTTGGGGAATGAGGTTCTAAGAGTGTGTAAGATATGGAATTTAATGGTGAATGTAGGGAAGAGTAAAGTTATGGTCCTCGAGAGAAGTGAGGGATGCACAGTGATGTTGGATGATGAGGAAATGGAAAGTGTGAGTGCGTTTATGTACTTGGATAGTGTGATGAGTAAGGATTGAAGTTTGGAGGGTGAAGTGCTTGAAAATGTACAACAAGGAAGGAAGGTTGCTGATTTTTTGTAAGCAGTGATAAGAAACAGTGAAGTGGGCATGAAATGACTGGCCTGGTGGGATCAGGATTTTATATATATATAGTTTAGAGGAAGGCTGGGACCTGAATATGTTAGTGATATGAGAAGAAGGGGTACATTGATGCCGGAGAAGATGGAGGGTGACAACTGAGTGGAGAGGGTGAGAGGTGTGAATGCTGTGGGTAAAGTTGTGAGAAACATACCGTAAAAGAAATAGGTTGAGGTCATAGAGTTTGACCTAAGGAATTAGTGAGTGAATATAGAAGCAGCAGGTGGGAAGGGATTAAACTTGTAATTTCTCTTGAGTGTGTGGACCCCCAGGGGAAGGGGGGAAAGAATACTTCCCCAGTATCCCTGCTTGTCGTAAGAGGCGACTAAAAGGGGCCTTTTTGTCTCCTGTCTTTCTTTCTGTCCTGTCCTCTTCTGTTTTCTATTACTATGCTCTTCTTGATACTTGTATTTACCTAATTGTGATATACAGGAAATGAGCTACGCTCATGGGGTCCCGTCTCTGTTTCTCAATAAGTCAAATTTAGCTTTAAATGCGTTTTAAGTTTTTAGACTGGACGATCTCTTTGTCCACGTTATTCCATAGGTCTATACATCTATAAGGAAAACTATATTTCTTGATATCCTTCAAGCAGCTTGGCTTGGTCAGTTTCATGCCGTGTCATCTTGTTACTCTCTTATCCCATAAAAACAGATCTTCTTTGTCAATTTTATCTACTCCCATCATGGTCCTGAACACTGCAATCATGTCGCCTCTCTTTCTCCTTTCTTCTGAGGAAGGAAAATACAGCTTTTCCAGCCTCTCTCTGTACGACAGATGTGCCAGACTGGGGACCATCTTGGTTGCTGTTCTTTGTATTCTCTCAATCTTGTTTATGTCTTTCTTTTTGTGTTGGGACCACACTACTGCTGCATATTCCTACCTGGGGTGAATCATGGCCACTATCAGTTTTTTCATCATCTCCTCATCCATATAATGAAAAGCTACTCTTATATTAGTCAGGAGTTTATACGTCTCTTTAACTGTCTTGTTAATGTGTTTTTCAAGTGACAAACTCTCCTGGACCAGCACACCCAAATCTTTCTCTTCTCTCGCTTTTGTGATTATTTCATTACTCATCAGATAATTCAATGATGGCCTCTTGGTACTTTTACCCATTTCCAATGTTTTACATTTCTTTTCCATTGACTTTCATTTGTCACATCCGGCTCCATTCGTGTATCCTATCCAGGTCCTCCTGCAGCATTTTGCAATCTTCCTCAACCTCTACCTTCCTCATGATCTTTGCATCATCAGCAAACAGACTTGCATAACTGTTCACTCCATCTACCATATCATTTACATAAATCAGGAACATTACTGGTGCCAACACCGAGCCCTGTGGGACTCCACTTGTTACTTCCCTCCATCCAGTCATCTTATCTTTTATTATTGTCCTCATTTGTCTGTCTCTCAAAAAGTCTCATCTATTCTAGGAGGTTCCCCTTCAGACCTACTATATGCTCTAGTTTCCACATTATTCTCTAATGGGGTACCTTGTCAAAGGCCTTCTCCAAATCTAAATACACACAATCCACCCAACCTTCTCTTTCCTGAAGCACGTCAATCGCTCTTGAGTAAAAACTCAACAAGTTGGAAACACATGACCTTCCACTTCTAAATCCAAACTGACTATCAGCCAAAATATTCATCTCTTCAGATATTTTATCCATCTATCTTTCAGAATTCTTTCACACAATTTTGCGACCATGCTGGTTAGGGACACTGGCCTATAATTCAAGGGTTCTTCTTCTGTAGAGAGGATGGAAAGCAAGAGACTGATGAGGAGAGTGGATGTGAATGAGGTGGAAGTGGGGAATGGGAGGGGGAGGCAAAGGATGAGATGGAGGGATGAAGTGGAGATGTATATGAGACAGGGGGGTGTGAGCTTGTAGCAGGGCAATGAAATGATGGGGGACATGGCGACATGGAGGCAATTTGTTTGTGGCCACCCTGTATGAGATTGAGGCATCTGGCAATAGAATTGATAGATAAAGAGGATGGATAATGATAGTTGGGTGAGGAGGGTGAGAGGTATGAACGTCAAGGGTAACGTTGTGAGGGGCACACCAAAAATAGTCAGGATGAGGGTGTAGATGTTGCGGTTAAGGAAAGAGGCATTTGTGGGAATGGAAAGGGTGTGGTCACAGAGATGAATAATTAGCTGCCAAATGTAGTGCCAGGAAGGAGGTCCAAACGGAAACTCCTAGTCTCTGAGACTTTACTGTATAACCTAAATAGTGCCGAAAGAAAGAAAAATGGTGTTTAAGGTCTCAAATGAGGTGAAGAGGGAAAACAGGGATATCATAGGTGAGCAGTGTGTGAAGAATGATAAAGGAATGGTAGTGGTGGACAGTGATGATATTGAAAATGCCTCGAGAGAGCATTATAACCGGTTGCTGAATGACTGGACCAGGGTAGGTTTGGAGTCTGGAGATCCAGTGTTTGGTCCTTGGCCTTTGAATGATGCTGCTACTGTGAGCAGGACAATAGGCAGGATGCAGGTGGGGAAAGTGGCAGGTGTGTCTGGGTTGACAACTGAAATGCTGAAGGCCTCAGTAGGTATAGGACTGAGTTGTTGACGATATTTACAGTTATACTGTATATGAGTGTGTTGTCCCAGATGACTGGGTGAAGAATGTGACTGTAAGTGTGTACAAGGGGAAGGGTGCTGCCCTGAAAAGTGGAAATTATAGATTTATGAAAAATAAGTTTTTTTTTTTTTTTACCAAGTGGGCAGTGGACTTTGTGAAAGCTACTCAGATCCACCCAAATATATTTATACAGTATTAGCCTCACAGTAGGACGGCCTAACCCAGCCATAGATAACACAGGCTAAACTAACCTAACCTAACCAAGTTATGCTAACCTAACTAATGGTAACTTAACTAACCCATAGTAATGCAAATATAAATATATTTGTGTTGATATGAGAAGGTGTTGTATTAATAAGAGTCCACCATTACGCCTGGAAAATAAACGCTCTTCGGGAAGTCAAACCCTGGTGAGCTAAACTTCCACTTATCACCACTTATTTTACATTTATATTCTGGTCAGTTTACTATTGCTTGAGCTCAGTATTTTTATGTGCATATTTTACATATATATATATATATATATATATATATATATATATATATATATATATATATATATATATATATATATATATATATATATATATATATAATATATATATATATCAACAACTTTGAACTGTCAGTATAGTGAGACAGCCTCTTCCCCTATTTGTGTGTAGTTTTGAAAGTCAGCTGTATATAGGGCAAAGTGTTAGTTCCAGAGACTTTAAGTGGATAACATAAATAGTTGAGAGAATGAAGGATGACAACAGAGGGTGAGAGGTGTGAATGTTGAGTGTAGACTTGCAAGAGAAAGACCAGAAAAATATTTGGGGCAAAGTCAGTGAGTGTGACCTTATGATTAAAGGACTGAATAGAGGTTGATCTGCATGGAGAGCTGGCCAGTGGTGAGCAAGACCAATACACGCAAGGTTGTTGGAGCCCTTATAAACAAAGAAAGGCAGCAGTTGAATGAGTGTCTAAAAGGAGAGAAGTGATAGAGATATAGACTTGAAGAAAAAAGGAAGCCTTGGAAGAAGATGCTTCAGAGAAGTGTGTCTTTGGAAGTGATAGAAAGATGGAAATAGGAATATAAGAGATTTGCAAAGAGAGTAAAGCAAATGGTAGATGAAGCCAGACAGTGAGAGTATGATGAGTATGGAAGAAGGATAATTGATCAGTACAAGAATGATAAATGGGAGTACGATGAGACAGGTAAACAAGGACGAGGATACAGGGTTATGAGAGGGGTAGAGCGAAGGAAGTAGCTGAGGCATTCAGTAGGAGGTGGGTGGATGTTGGATATGTGCAAGAAGTCAGTTTTTCATATTTTATCAGTGTATGTTTCATAGGCTGGTCTGGATGAGGTAGAGAAGGATAGAATCTGGGATGACTTAATACATGTAGTAAGTGGTATGGGGGATGATGAAATTGTGGTTTTGGGAGGGAACTTAAATGGTCATGTAGGTGACGCAGCTCAAGGATATGAAGGAGTACATGGTGGATGTGCATATGGTACAAGAAATGAGGAATGGAAACGGATACTTGAGTTTGGGGAGACAATAAACATGATTATGTGCAACACAGATTTAAGGAAAAGAGAATGTAGGTTGGTTACATACCAGTCTGGGGAGAATAGCAGCCAGATAAGAGTATTTCATGGTATGAAGGCTGATAGGAGGTTAGTCAGTGATGTTAAAGTTATAGGGAGCGAGGAGTGTGTGCAGCAACAAAACCTATTTATATATATCATGGTGCTGATGGAGAGGGTAATAAAAAAGAGGACCTATGCACCTAGGAGGAAAATACTGAAGTAGAAAAACCAAAGAGTATGGGATGCCCTGTACAGTGAGATGAGGTGAGTGGTGGCTGAACAGGGAGACAATAACATAAGTGTTAATGAACAGTACATAGCCCTCACGAGCAACCTCTTGAGAGTTGCAGATTCAGTATGCAGTTGGACAAGAGGCCCACCAAGAAATAAACTTGGTGGTGGGATAAGGTTGCAGAAGCTGCAGTTAAGGAGAAAAGAAGGGTTCTCTGTACGACAGATCTGCCAGACTGGGGACCATTTTGGGTGCAGTTCTCTGTATTCTCTCAATCTTGTTTATGTCTTTCTTTTTGTGTTGGGACCACACTACTGCTGCATATTCCTACCTGGGGTGAATCATGGCCACTATCAATTTTTTCATCCTCTCCTCATCCATATAATGAAAAGCTACTCTTATATTAGTCATGAGTTTATACGTCTCTCTAACTGTCTTGTTAATGTGTTTTTCAGGTGACAAACTGTCCTGGACCAGCACACCCAAATCTTTCTCTTTTCTCGTTTCTGTGATTGCTTCATTGCCCATCAAATAATTCAATGATGGCCTCTTGGAACTTTTTACCCTTTTCCAATATTTTACATTCCTTTGCATTAAATTTCATTTCCCACATCCGGCTCCAGTCGTGTATCTTATCCAGATCATCCTGCAGCATTTTACAATCCTCCTCAACCTCTACCTTCCTGGAGATCTTTGCGTCATCAGCAAACAGACTTGCATAACTGTTCACTCCATCTACCATATCATTTACATAAATCAGGAACATTACTGGCGTCAACACCGAGCGCTGGGACTCCACTTGTTACTTCCCTCCATCCAGACATCGTATCCTTTATTACTGTCCTCATTTGTCTGTCTCTCAAAAAGTTTTTCATCCATTCTAGGAGGTTCTCCTTCAACCCTCCTATATGCTTTAGTTTCCACATTAGTCTCTTATGGGGTACCTTGTCGAAGGCCTTCTCCAAATCTAATTACTGTACACACAATCCACCCAACCATCTCTCTCCTGAAGCACGTCAATCACTCTTGAGTAAAAGCTCAACAAGTTGGAAATACATGACCTTCCACTTCTAAATCCAAACTGACTGTCAGCCAAAATATTCATCTCTTCCAGATATTTTATCCATCTGTGTTTCAGAATTCTTTCGCGCAATTTTGTGACCATGCTGATTAGGGACACTGGTCTATAATATAGGGGTTCTTCCCTGTTTCCTCCTTTATAAATTGGTACCACATGTCCCCTCTTCCATTCATGAGGCACTTTTGCCACCTCCAGAGAACACTCAATTCAACTGTGAATCTTATCCCCCAGTTGCTCTCTGAATTCCTTCAGTACCCAATTAGAGATTCCATCAGGTCTTGGGGCTTTCCTTACATCTTGAGTTTCCGGTAATTTATACACTTCCTATACTTCCACTCTTTTTTTTTTTATGTCTTTTATCACTACATTTGTAGCACTCCCTTCCCTTCCACAAACTCCTTTTCACTAGTGAAAACTGATTGGAAACATTTGTTCATTATTTGTGCTTGCATTGCCGCATCTTTATAGATCTCTCCTTCTACTTTATGTTTGGTAATTCCTACCACCAGCAGTACGTTGCTGTCGATACCAAATCAACGTGGAGGGGTCGACTTCAGCAAACTTGGGAGTAAACATCACTTTCCTCTTCACGTTGCGTTTGCTTCTCGACGAGAAGTCAGCCTTGTACTGCATGAGTTTGTCTCGGGATCTCTTAATATGAAACAAAGTATCTCGGGCCAGGCTGAACTCGCAGAGGATGCGGGAAGAAGACCACCCTGCATCTACTTTCTCCAATACCTCCTGCTTTTTCTCCAGAGTCAACACCATTCTCTTCCTCTTCTCAGGCGGCGGAGCCATCATCACACACACGAAGGAGAGGTACGAGAGCAGCAGGAGTGCCTGCAGGAGGTAAGGCATCACCACAAAAGCGAGCACGTGGGCAGGACGACGACGAGTGTGCACTTGCGACGAGAGACAGGCGGAAAGTGGGGAGGATGCAGGGGCGCTCTAGCGGACGTCAGAGGAATGACGCGCCACAACAAAGCTGTCCCGCGCCCTGCATGCCAAGTTCAAATTATGGGCGGGACCCCCCCCCCCCCGGGGCCATTTTTAGAATATTGGATCCCGGGACGATCATGTCCGGTTAGTGGGGATGTTCGGATATTGGGCGTTCGGATATTAGAGGGATTATATATTAACATTAGGGATAGGGTTGTCAGAGGTAGACAGAAAAAGACCTTGGACGAGGTTATTGAGTGTGACCTTGGGGTTAAGGATCTGAATAGGGAAGTTGCCTGAGATGAGCAGCATGGAAAGCTGCCATTAGGTGACCAAGGCTGACACATGCAAGCATAGTGGAGCCTTTAAAAACTAAACGAAAATGAAACTTTGCCTTTTTGTAATGACAGTTTACCAAAAGTGATTCATTCAAAATGTGCATGATACTGGGTAG
The DNA here is from genome assembly GCF_032717465.1 of Coenobita brevimanus. Classification (NCBI taxonomy): domain Eukaryota; kingdom Metazoa; phylum Arthropoda; class Malacostraca; order Decapoda; family Coenobitidae; genus Coenobita; species Coenobita brevimanus. The sequence continues at coordinate 22,066,335 of NC_137066.1, read as the reverse complement.
GGATTTTTTACGTGTTCATCAGGTTAGAATTTTTTGCACGGTTGGTATTGTAGGCTTTCAAGGTTAGGTTTAGTGGCAGTCATTGGTGGTTAAAATTATGGTGGGTATTTGGGGACAAAACCTCTCTGTTAGGTTAGGATGCACTGGTGCGTCCAGTCGGCGATATTGTGTGTAAACGCACTGCCTTGGGGCATTTTTAATAACCTGTCTTAATATACAGTAGTTATCTTTATAGTATTGGGCTTCCAGAACCTACCTCCCTATTTTACCTATTAATATATGTAATGTTTTAGGACGAACTTGATTCAGCACGATGTTCTGCGTGACCTACCTAGTGTTGTATGTGGTCTGTACTATTTTGTTACTGATTTGCTGAAGCCATGTCTGATAAGGGAAAGAGTTGGATGATGATGGTGGTTTTAATGTAGTATATTATGCTTTTTGTAATTTTGTTATTGCCTGTGGACTGGGCTGGCTGTAAGGGGTGATGGGGAGGCCAGGCTTAATAAAACAAACTTTATTGAAGGTTATTTAAAGTTTGACATCATTATCATCGTCATCATCCAGATCTTTTTTTCCAGCTAATAATAATGATAATAATAATAATAACAATAATAATATGGGTGGCACCCTCCTTCATGGGCAACCCTTTAGACTCCTTTCAGACCTGAGTACAGTATTGTACTGTACAGGAAAAATATCTAAGACATATGACCTAATAAAGTGAACCAAGATTATGGCTTTACTAAATCAACAAGGATATGATTTAACTAAACCAGCAAGAATATGGCTGCTCACCTTAACTCAAGAGGACAACAAGCTTGATGGACTTAAGAAGGGGATCCAAGGCAGGGTGAGGCACCTAGTGTGCACCTCCTGCAGCACCCGACCCACCACCTTCCTCGCCACACTCGTCACCACCACTTTCGACATTTTCACTAGCTAATGCACCCACTTTGTTCATAAACCCTTCAAAGTCTTTCTGACACCTCAGACATTGCATCATCCTCTTGATCTTCCCCAGGATATGGCTCTGTTGAAGTTGAAGGGAGTGATTCCTCACTTTCTTGAGGCCGCAGGAAATGTGTGATGAAGGTTTGCTTCCGTCTGTTAACCTGGTTGTGCCTGTCTGTGTAGTAGCAGAAGGTTCTGTCCAGTGAAGTCCTCACTTCCACCAATCGCAACTGACAGTGTTCGATGTCCTTCAATTCTTCCTTGAACTTATCTAGGGCACACACTACCCAGCCGATCTCCATCATCGACAAGTCTCCATTCTCCATCACTGGTGGTGCTGGCTGTACTGCTGCGGTCTCCTGCTCTCAGCCCTCTTGCTCTCAGCTCCGGATTTGAGCCACTCTTCCCTGCTGTCTCGCGTATTACGAGTTCAGTTCACATACTATTAAAAATACATTACAATTCGATAACAAATAGGTCCTCGCGTACAATGAGATTCACTTACTGTGAGCTCGGGTACTATGCATACCTACTGTAGTCAATTACGATTATTATTACACAAAAGTCTGTAATCGATTACAATCGAATACAATTACAGATTACGATTACCCCACGTCTGCTAAATATGTCAGATTGATCCACTGGGGGTAGGGTTTTTTTTTCAAGAATACTCCCCCAGTAAACCTGGTTGTCGTAAAAGGCGACTAAAAGGGTTGGCGGAGGGTTAGTGCCCCTCCCCGGAAAACAACTAACTAAAATGACAAAGAATAAGCCTCGGACAAGGACTGACCAAAAGTTGACGACCAAGGACCGGACAAAGGACATGGTTATCGGAACTTGGAATTTAAGGGGAACGAATGATGAGGTGAAAGAGAGAGAGATTGTTCAGGTGCTTGAGGGTGCGAAAGTTGATGTATGCGGAATAACTGAAACGAAATGTAGAGGTGAGAGTGTGAGAGAATGGGAGTATGGATGGGGTATATGTGCAGGAGTAGGTGAGAATGAGAGGGCAAAAGAAGGAGTATGTATAGTTGTGAGTAAAAAATGGAAGAAGAGCATAAGAGAGTATGGATCAGTTGGGTCAAGGATTGTGTGGGTAAGATTGAAAGTTGGAATACAAATGTAGGTGATAGTGTGTGTGTATGCGCCAACGCAAGATCATCCAAGCAGAGTGAGAGAAGAGTTCTGGACAAATGTGGAAGTGTGCATGGAAAAGTTGGGAAGGAATGAGAGAGTGTTTTTGATCAGAGATATGAATGGTAAAATAGGGAATGTGAAGATGGATGGAATAGTTGGTGAGTGGGGTGTGCCTGCTGAGATAGATGAGAATTACAGTGCTATCACCAACCCCCTCCCAGCACAAATGTGCTGGGAGGGGGTTGGTGATAGCCAATACCCTCTTCAGGCACAAGATGATTCACAGGTATACATGGCGAGTGATGAGAAGGGTGGGTGGTGAACTGAATGAAAGGAAGGCAATGATTGATTATGTGTGTGTGGATGAAAGGATGCAAAAATGTGTAATGGATGCAAGAGCTTATAGAGGTTGGGGGAGTGGACTTTCTGACCACTACTTGGTGGTGGCCAGAATCAAGGACCAATTAGGATGGAGAAATAGAAGAAGGGAGAGACGGGAAGAAAGAGTATTTGGAAGGAGAGTGGAAAGGTTACAAGAGGGTAAGAAAAAGGCAGAGTATAAGAGAGAAGTGGAGGAACGATTGGGTAAATATGAATTGGAGCAGATGGGGGACGTGGAAAGTGTGTGCAGGATATTTACAGAAGAAATATGTGCAGCATATGATGTGGTGTGTAGGATGAAGAGAAGATGGAGGGGTGTGCAAGGAACAGTGTGGTGGAATGAAGAGGTAAGACACGCTGTGGCACAAAAAAAGAAAGCATACAATGAATGGATGAAAAATAGGGGCGTGGAAGAAGTTGAGAGGCGGAAGAGAGAGTTATATGTAGAAAGAAAGAGAGAGGTGAAAAGATTAGTAAGAGAGAGTAAGAAGAGAGTGGATGAGGAATTTGGAAAGAATTTGAGTGTAAAGTGAAGGGACTGTAAGAAAATGTTTTGGAAGGAGGTGAAGAGAGTAAGACAGGGTGGATGTGAAGTTAGGAGGGGAGTGAAAGATAAATAATGGTAGATTACTAGTGGAGAAGAGAGGAAAAGTGAGGAGATGGAAAGAACATTTTAAGCAATTGTTGAACATAGAAGATGGAAGTAATGCGAGTATAAGCGGCTGGGGAATTGCTGGGAGAAGGAAGGAGGTGAGAAGACAAGAAGAAATCAGTAGGATAGAAGTTGTGGAAGCAATGAAGAAAGTCAAACTGGGGAAAGCCCCAGGAATTGGTGGAGTGTGTGGTGGTATGCTGAAGCATGGGGGAGAGATAGTAGTAGAATGGATGTGGAAGATGTGCAGATTGGATTGGAAGTCAGGTATAATTATTCCCTTGTACAAAGGGAATGGGGAAAAATAAGTGTGTGGTAATCATAGGGGCATTTGTCTTCTTAGTGTAATAGGAAAAGTGTATGGTAAGATACTTATTGACAGAGTTAAAGAAATAACAGCGGAATTAGTTGGAGAAGAACAGGGTGGTTTTAGGAAGGGAAGAGGTTGTGTAGATCAGATATTCATTCTTAGATCTTTAGTGGAAAAGTTCTTGAGAAGGGAAAGAAAATGTCTGCGGCTTTCATGGATTTGGAGGCCGAGGATGAGATGGAGGGATGGGGTGGAGAGGTATATGAGAGAGGGTGGTGTGAGTTGGGAGCGGGGCATTGAACTGGTGGGGGACAAGGCGACGTGGAGGTGATTTTTTTGTGGCCACCCCGTGCAGGATTGAGGCATCTGGCAATAGGTAGATAGAGAGATAGTTTCTGAACACGTATTGACTGCAGAGCTAATATATAACACCGATGAAACTGGGCTAATGCGGCGTTGCTTACCAATATCAACTCTTGCATGTGGCCATGAGAAAGTAGCAGTTGGATTCAAACAAAATAAGGATAGAGTGACTGTGCTTGTCTGTGCAAATGCGGCGGGTACACACAAACTCAAGCTGCTGGTTATTGGCGAGTACGGCAAACCATGGTGTTTTACAGGGTTGTCTTATTTTGCCTGTTTATTACAAAGCACAGAATAATGCCTGGATGGACTGTGAAATTTTTCCTTGGTGGTTTCACCACGTCTTTGTTCCAAGTGTTAAGAATCATCTTAAGAAAATTGTTGAGCCAGAGGACAGTAAAGTGGTGCTTGTGCTTGATAACTGCCGAGCGCTTCCCCCAGCTGATCAGCTCGTAAATGGTAACAGTTTTGCGTTGTTCATGCCACTCAGTATTACCAGCCTTGTTTAACCCATGGACCAGGGTGTCATTCAAGACATCAAGATGTTGTACACGCGGGACTTTATGCGTAAAGTCCTAAATGCTGATGGGAAAATTGTCGAGTTTCGAAAGGAGTTCAACTTAAGAGAAGCCATTCACACTCTGGCAATCGCATGGAAAAATGTGAGGAAACAAACCGTCAGTAGGTGTTGGCACAAGATATGGCATAGGGTTATGACTGAATCCGAAAGCTCTGATGACGACGAACAATTTGAGGGCTTCCCGTCCGAAAAAACATCGAGTGAGGATCTTCAGGAGGAGGTATGCGACTTGGCAGGCCACATTGTTCCCCAGGAAGAAGTTTGGGAGTGGATGAAAGTTGATGAAAATATTCCTGTCGCCCATAATTTCAGCACCGAGCAAATAATAGATGTAGTGATGAACAGAGGAAAACACCAAGGATCAAGAAAGTGACGAGGAAGAGCCTGAAGAGACTAAAATTTCTTGGAGTGATGGAATAAATGCAATGAACACTGTCATCAAGTTTGCCGAGACGAAGCCATTTTTTTCCTCACAATCCATAATGTTTCTACACCAACTCAATAATCAGATGATTACTGAGAGGTGCAAGAAAATTAAACAAAGTGACATTAGAATGATGTTCCAGAAAGCTGCACAGCAGTCATAAAAACTGCCGCAGCAGCCAGAACCAGTGCCATCCACATCAGCTGTGGATGTGAAGGATGACTGTCCAGCTGTCCTTCGACTCTAACAATGTTCGTAAGGATGAGTGAGTACTTGCACAATATTTTATCGGTAGGCTGCGGAGTTGCATTATATATTAACTTTATTCATACTAGGTTTCTTGCTCAGAAAAGCTTAGTAGACTAACACATTGTTTCCCTAGTCACTTTTTCCCACCAGCTTAAGTTACTGAAGTCACTTGCCGACAAATATATCATTCATCTTATCGTATTGATTTTGTAGTTCTGCTAGCATATGACTGTACTTGAAAATTCTCAGTAAGAGGTGGGATATCAGCTGCAAATTGGAATGCTGAATTAAAGTTTTCATTGAATGGGCTTCTTAGGAATGAGGGTGGGTACAGGGAGACGGACAACAGTCACTCAGAAAAAACATGCGTAACCTGCTTCTGATGACATTCGAACGTGTGTTCCAGCCAACTGAGGTCCTTCCATATTACGGTACTCCTGACAACATTCAGACAACATGTGTTCCAGCCAGCAGAGGTCCTTCCATATTACGGTACTCCTGACAGCGTTCAGACAACGTGTGTTCCAGCCAGTGAGGTCCTTCCGTATTACTGTAGTCCTGACAACGTTCAGACAACGTGTGTTCCAGCCAGCAGAGGTCCTTCCGTGTTACGGTACTCCTGACAACATTCAGACAACGTGTGTTCCAGCCAGCAGGGATGCTTATGAAATAAATGTTTATGAGCCATTAGCACAGAATAACATTTATTCGCCCGGCAACAATCGGATTGTGATGCTCCACGAATACTTATGGGTCTTTTTTCAACAGTAGGCTCACCTTCTCCACGCACGTCAGGTATTTTCAAGAGCGAGCCACCACATGCATTTCTGCGCTGCGTTATCTATCTAAACGCAGCCTAGGGGCTTCCTACACAGCCTTGTGCACCTTTTACACACATGCAATCTGCTCGCTGGTCGATTACAGTGCGATCCGTCTCACCAGTTTCCGCACACCCTCTTTGACATTGTACATTTGCAAACTGTTTTTAGAAAATGGTGGGTTTGTATCTAAATCCCTGTGGGTTCTGGCAGATGTGATTCACTATGGAGAACCATAGATCCACCATGGACAATGTTAATTACCTTGAACCATCCATCTGCTCCAAATATGCTTCCAGATACAATCGTGACTTGAGAAGGGGTTTGATGCAGCTTGGTGTGATGGCAGTTTATCAAGTCTCCATTTTTATGGTCTTTGGGGTTGCTTACCCATTTTTATCCAGAACTTCCTCTTTGACAGGAAGTTTCCTGTGTGTGTGTGTGTGTGTGTGTGTGTGTGTGTGTGTGTGTGTGTGGGATGTGAACTCTCCGCTGTACTCTGAGGAGGAGGATGTGCCACAGAGGAGTGTTTTGAGTGTAGCATTATTTGCTGTTGCAGTTAACCCTCTCATTACTGGACGACGCAGACTGCGTCCAACCACGAGCAATTATTCAGGATGTGGGCCGGCTCGGCCTTGGCTGAATGCTGATAGAACCCCACCCTCCCCTGTTTCTGCACTCGCGGTACTTCTGAAACTTTTTGTCCTCAGACCCTTGGTTTTGCTTCAATTTCCATGATTTTGTTATTCCATGTGGAGAGGATGGAGGGTGAGAGACTGATGAGGAGAGTGTGTGTGAGTTAGGTGGATGGGAGGAGAGGGAGGGGAAGGCCAACGGTGAGATGGAGGGATGGGGTGGAGAGGTTTATGAGAGAGGGGGGGTGTGAGTTGGGAGCAGGGCAGTGAAATGGTTTGGGACAGGGCGACGTAGAGGCAGTTTGTTTGTGGCCATCCCGTGGGGGATTGAGGCATCTGGCAATAGATAGATAAATAGATATTATTCCTTGTAATCTCTAATAGTTGTGCTTGCTTATGGTGTTGCAAAGAATGTTTGGCGAACATAAATTATGCGCTGATTTACAATGTTTTTTATTTCCTTTGTGTTTTCTCATAGAAATATATGTTTTATGGTAATTGTTACTGAGAAAGAGTTTTATGATGTTTGATTAGTGACATTTTGGTATACAAACATTTCCTGTTGGACAGTTTGGGTCGGTTTTACGTTCTGCAAAAGGAAATTATCTTACGGTTGTGCTGCAGTGCTGGAACGGTGTTTTGGACGGCCAGAGTTGTTGCTGAATTATTTTTTTCCCTTGCCTTTATTTATGCCTCTATCTGCCTGATTTTGTATTCACTTAGTCTCAAATGGTTGTACTGTACTTGCTTATGGTGAATATAAAATGTGTTAATTTACCATGTTTCTTTCTTTCTCGTTTCCTCATGGAAATACAGGATAACCTCGATATAACGGACTTCAATAGTTCAGAATTCGCTTTTGTCGGACTCGAGGATCTACCTGACTAAATTGCTGTATATCAGAAAAAGTCCGATAAAGGCAGAAGCAGTGTGGACTGCCTGACCACTTCAGCTGTGTTCACCACAATAAGGTAAATAAAAAACATTTTTATCAGTGTACTGTACAGTATTATTATATATATTATACCATTTGACCAAACCATACGTGCTTCCTACGTGTCAAGTGGGTTGGTGGAGGGTTAGTGCCCCTCCCTGTAAAACAAATAACTCAGAGTCAAATGGCCACCCCATATGGGATTATGGTGTCTGGTAATTGATAGATAGATAGATTATTGTAGTGAAGTTATAACACAGTATGGTACCACAATGGTAGTTAAAACAGTTTAACAACTGTTCATGCTATCTGGACTAATGTCTGATACAGTATATCGGAAAAAGTCCGGTTTACCATTAGCAGAGGGAAGTCTGGATGTCACTTTTATCGGAATTTTGTATTTTTCGGAATGGTTTGGGCCCCAATTAGTCCGTTTTAGTGAGGTCTTACTCTATATGTTTCATGGTAATTTTTACTAATAAAGAGTTTTACAAAATTTCATTAGCTACATTTTGGTATATAAACATTTACTGTTGAACAATTCGGATTGGTCTTACTTACCACAAAAGGAAATTACCTTACGGTCGTGCTGCGGTGTGGGAGCGGTGTTTGGCTAAATTATATTTTCCCCTGCCTTTATTTATGCCTCTATCTGCCTGATTTTTTATTCACATAATCTCAGATAGTTGCGCTTGCATATGGTGTTGATAAAAACGTTTGGCGAATATAAATTATGTGCTAATTTATGATGTTTCTTTCTTCCATCAAGGGGCGATTTTGTTCGACGCAGCTTGCGTTGTCCAGTAACAAGCGGGTGACTTTTGCACCTCTACCCTAACTGTTGAAAGAGTTTCTGGCATTGTGGAGATCCTAGCAGAGGGAGTGAAGAGCTTCCTCTTTGTGGATGATGTCTCTGTCTCTTTTGCTGCATCCAGTATGTTGGTGGCAGAGTGCTGGCTGCAACTTGCAATAAATCATTCTGTTACCAGGGCACCGAAACATGGCTTTTAGATTTTCCTTATCTGAGACCATTGCAGTGCACTTCTGCCAGTTACATGGGGCCCATCCTGACCCATAAATCTGGGCCAAAGGATTGCTGGTATGGAAATGAGGTTTTTAGGCCTCATCTGTGACCCCTGTCTTATTTGGATCCCACATTTAAAGCAGATAAAGGCTTCTTGCCTGAAGGTTGTGAGCCTTTTAAAAGTTTTAGCTCATACTAGATAGGCTGCTGACAGACATACCCTGCTCCTGCTCCATCAAGCTCTAGTGTTATCCAATCCTTTCAGGATTTTGGCGAAAGCTCTGCTATTTCACTTGACATCTCAAAGACTTTTAGTTGAGTCTGGTATAAATCTTTAATTTCCAAACTGCCTTCTTATGGCTTCTATTCTTCTATCTGTGCCTTCATCTATAGCTTCCTTTCTTGTCGTTCTGTAGCTGCGGTTTTAGACGGCCGCTGTTCTTCTCCTAGAGTTATCAGTAGTGGTGTTCCTCAGGGCTCTGTCCTATCACCAGCTCTCTTCCTTTTTATCATCAGTGACCTAAGCAGTACATCTAACTCTATCCACTTATATCCTGATGACTCCACCCTTCACCTTTCTGTTTGCTTCTTGCATCGTCCATCTCAGCAATTTCAACAAACAAGGGATGAGGCTATGGTACAGCAAATGTTTGAGTTGGCTCATATCTCTGACGGGGGTAAAAGGAAAGTTGTTTTTAATGCATCAAAAACTCAGTTCTTACATCTGTCAACCTGACAGTATTCTACAGGAGTACCCTTCACTTTTTAATAGTATCCAGCTCAATCCTGCATCATCTTTAAACATGCTTGGGGTTTCATTCTCTTGGGATTTATCATGGAAAGAACGTATTACATCTCGTGTAAAATCTGCGTCCAAAAGATTAGGTGTGCTAAGCTGACTTCATGCCTTCTTTACCCCTGCACAGTTGTTGACCTTTTACATGGGTTTTATTCGTCCCTGTCTGGAGTACAACTCTTGTGTGTGGGGAGGTTCCCCACATACAGCTCTTCTCAGTAGGGTGGTGTCAAAGGTTTTTTGTCTCATTAATCCTCCTCCTCTTACTGGCTCGCTTCAACCTCTGTTTCGTCACCTCACTGTTGAATCTTTATCCTTTATCGCTACTTAAATGGTCACTGCTCCTCCGAACTGTCTGCTTGCATCCCTCGTCTGCTACGACAGGCACGTAGTACCCATCCAGCAACAAACTCTCATCTCTTTTCTGTCCAGCTCTCTGATGCAAGAGTGAACCATTACTCTCAGTCCTTCATGTATACAACAGGTCAACTCTGGAACTGCCTCCCTTCTTCAGTATTTCCTACAGCTTAAGACCTCCAGTCTTTTAAATGCAGTGTGTCCAGGCATCTCAAAATGAATGGTTCTTGAATTTGGCTCTTTGTTATTTTGTTTTTGTTTTTTTGGACATAACAGTTTGCGGGCACTTTGCCTTAGGTTCCTTCAGCTGCCCCTGCCTGGTTATGCACCTTGGACTACATCACACAGGCCATTGTTTGGCTACAGGACCCTTTTGCACCTCCCTTGTCCCAGGCCTGCTTGTGTATGCAGGAGTATTGAGGCTGGAGCTACAGAATCAGTCCTGTATAGCGAGGTGCTGGTGCAGAGTCCAGAGGCTTCCTGAAACACCAACATATGACGCTGTTTTTAGTTCTGCATAGCACACTTTGCACGACTTCCATACGCAATTTCCTTGCCCCCTTAGTTATCAGACAGAGGAAGTCATGACTGATCTGTCTGCCACTCACTCTGGTCTTTGGTGTGGAGACATCTGTTGTTTCACTCTGGGTGTTACCCTAAGTCAGATTTGGTGGTATATCGTCGCCCCAATGTCCGTAACATCAGATGTGGTGATCCACACCCAGCTTCTAGTTCATTTTGCCCTCATGCTGGGTCTGTCCATGTTTACTGACGGCTGGCATTGGATTTGAGGTTGTCTTCCGTAATTTTAGCCAGAGTGGCACCCTACCCTCCTCTGCCTTAATTTTTACTGTGAAGCTGTCAGCAATTCTGTTGGCTGTCCAGCATATCCTCACCTTTGATGCAATTAGTTTTATGATTTTTAGTGAGTGCAGGGCTGCCTTGTCTGCCGTTAAGCATTTCAACTCTCCTCACCCTTTAGTGTTGGAAATTTGAGGAAAGTTCCACCTCGTATGCCACCATGCTGGGTGGCAGCCCACATTGGACCGCAGGGAAATGATTGAGCAAGTGAGGCAGCAAGGGCAGCAGTGATTCTTGATGTCTCTGTTAGACCTGTCACCAACAGAGATTACTTCCCATTGATTAAGGCTGCAGTCCCTACCTCCTGGCAGCATGCATGGGGCACACTTTCTGTTCCAAGCAAGCTACAGGAGATGACCAACCATGGACTTATACAGCCCTACCCCTTCACTGATGCATTGCCATCGCCTTGAGGGAAAGCCCATTCCTTTTTTTGAAAACTGTCTGGTGCCATTGACTGCAGCAGCTGGTACTTGAGTGTCCCAATGTAGGGGATGCTGGCTGTTGATACCTGTCCAGGTTTAAGGTGGTCTTACTTTCTCTGGCCAGTCTTTGGAGGGGAGGTGTGTATTACGGGGGGAGTCACCGTCTCGTATGTTGATGAAGCAGGCTCACTCAGACTGCTTTACTTTTCGTGCATTGTTTTAACCTCTGTTGTTTTATATATAATTTTATATTGTGTCAGTGTTATGAGCTTTATTATTAGATGACTGTTTTAATTTGTATTATTAACTGTATATGTATATATCTATATATAAGTTACCCTTATTGTGCTTTTACTTAAGTTCTACAGCAGCATTGACCTCTGTTGTTAAACTACCACAGTCTTTTTAGTGTAACCAATTAGTCCCCTTAACATCAACCCTTACTTTCTTCCAGGGTCAGACCTTTTAACCAACAGACCCCAATCAAGCCACTTCGTCAGCAAGAGCACTTCAACATCTTTTATGTTTCTGTTCCATTGCTAGTTATATGGTCTTTGATACCTGGTGCCACGAAGCCAATATTCACTTTAATTCATTCAGTAGGTCAGGCTTAGAAATTACAGGAATGTTAACCACCAGTTGATGTGTCTAGAAATTGATCAACGTTTAAACTTCATTGATGCTTCAAGTCTTTCTTCTGATGAATATGTTGATATTTACAACAATGAGCTTAGGTCAATTTTTGACCATTATTGTCCTGAGGTAGTAAAAAGAATCACTGTACGTGATGGTTCTCCGTGGTATGGTCCATCCATTAATTCTTTGCGTAGACAACGTAGAAGGGGGAACGTGAGTGGTGCTTGCAGCGAACCGAAGTAACTCGTTTGCGTTATGTTTATGTGAGAAGAGCAGTCGTTCACACTGTAAAAGCCCAAAAGGCTAGGTATTATCAAAATAATGTTGATTCTTGTGGTGGTGATAAAAAAAAAAACTGTCTGCAGTTGTGAACAATTTGGTCGGAGGAATGTAATTGTTAAACCCACTTCTGCATCTGATACCCAATTGGCTTCTGATTTTGCTTCATTTTTTACAAGATATCTGGAATTAGAAGTGATTTAGACAGCAGTTCTCCTAGTGAAGCGTACTCAGTTGACTATCAGCCACGGTGCACCGGGTTTTCTTGGTGTTTAGCATTGCTTTGGATGTTCCTGTTTGTGTGTTGATGGCTAAATATGGCAGATTGACTTGAAAACAGTGCCAAATTTAGGAGGGGTACTGTAGCACCAGTCGAGCCGGGCAGTACTTCCGAGGTGGATGGAAAGCTGATGACAGGGAGAGCTGGAGCTCCCGTTTCATCAGCCATCAGGACTGGTTCCTGACCATCCCTGTTTGCTGAACTTTTTCAGTGTCCCAGTAACACGGAGAGTAGGCCAGCATGCTCTCCAATACAAGTTTCTCTAACTATCTATATCATACTACATGCACAGTACACACTACACTTCGTAAAAAAAAAAAAAAAATCCATGGCTACTCAACACTCAGCCTTGGAGTCCCCAGGGGGGAGGTGGGAACATAAATGCCCTCACCTTCCACCCCTCTCCAGGTGATGACTTGAGCTGCCTGGAACCACTGCCTGACTCACTTCTTCTTCATCTCTGCAACATTCGCAGCCTGTCCTCTAACTTTTGCTCTGTTGAGCACCACCTCTCCTCCTCCAAACCTCACCTACTCTTTCTAACCTAGAATCAGCTGTCTGAGGCAACCGACAGCAAACCCTTTTCTGTATCCTCCTACTTTCTCTATACTCATTTTAAAGCCAAAGTTGGCTGTTGTGTATATATATATATTCAACGACCTATCTTGTTCTCGTGTTTCTGAACTCGATTCTTCTGAATTCTCTACACTCTGGCTTCGGCTTTCCTGTCATTCTCTGACTAAATATATCTATGCTGTTTACTTTTCCCCTTATTCTACTGACTATCAAAAATTCTTCAACTATCTTACTTCTACAATGGAACACATTCTATCTCCATTTTAGATTTCAACTTTCACCACCACCTTTGGCTCTCCTCTCCTTTCACTGATCCACCTGGTGAACAAGCCTACATCTTTTGTATCCTAAATGACCTAGAGCAGCTTGTACATCACCCTACCCATATCCCTGACCACCTTGGAGAGAGCAGCAACATACTTGACTTCTTCCTTACAACTAATCCTTCTGCTTACACTGTTAATCTTTTCTCTCTGTTGGGCTCCTCCGATCACAACCTTATCACCTTATCCTGTTCTATCGCTCCGGTACGGTCTGTGGACCCTCCAAAGAAACGTCATCTGTGGCACTTTGGAGCTGGAGACTGGGAGGCCTTCAGGCAGTACTTGTATGATTTTCCCTGGAGTGATTATTCCTTCCATGACGAGGAGCCATCTGAGTATGCCTTGCTCATTACGGAGGTTATTCTTTCGGTCATGGAAGCATATACTCCTTTCTCATATCCTCTGAAAAATATATAGGAAGGAGGACAGAGTTCTACTTTGTTTTTGTTGATTTCATGAAGGTCTTTAACAGAGTGACAGTGGGAATTGGAAAGCTCGGGATGGAGAACTGACTAGTTAGGGTGGTTATGGCAGTGTATGAAGGTGCTCGCACTCAGGTGAAAGTGAACGGAGGTTTGGGTGATAAATGTTCTGTGAATGGTGGTGGGCATCAAGGGTCAGTTTCAACCCCATTATTGTTCCACATGGTCCTTGAAGCTCTTATGAGACTTTAGAACTACACTCCCATGGGAGTTGTTTTATGCTAATGACAGTGTTGATTGCAGAGAGAGATAGGGTTGAAAGATGTAGGAAATACTGGGATAGAATGGGACTTGTGTGTTAGAGAGTAAGAGCGGATAAAGCTGCGGTGATGATATTTAGGGCAGGTGTTGGTGCTGTCCAAGGAGGGCGAGTTTGTCCATATGCAATTTGCCACAAGATTGTGGGGAATAATTCCACCTTGGGCGTGTTTGTGATAAGTGGGTGCATAAGAGATACAGTATTATTAGAAGGTAGGATTGCAAACCAAAATACTGTAATGGTGAGTTTGTGTGTTTGGTGTGGAGGGGAGAGTGTGGCAAGACAGAGATGTAGGAAAGGATTAAGTTTGGTGGAGTGTGTCTTCAGTGTGTGGAGGAGTTTTGTTATTTGTGGGACATGATATGTGCTGGAAGTGGGGCTACCTCGGTAGGAGGGTAATGAGTGCTTTTATGCAGCATGTGTTAGGATTTTAATGCTGTACGGTAGTGTGAATTGGTCAGTAATGGAGGTGGATATTCATAGCTCAGCGTACAGAGTTTGACATTAGAATATGTTGATAATGAAGGATAGATAATAGAGCCATAGTATTGTGTTGGAGCGACTTTAAGGAGAGAGAGCAACATTTGGAAACTCCCTGTACTGTTGTTTGCAGATGATACTGTATTGTTAAGTGAGGACAAAGGGAAACTTCAAGGCTTGGTGAATGAGGTTCTAAGAGTGTGTAAGATATGGAATCTAATGGTGAATGTAGGGAAGAGTAAAGTTATGGTCGTCGAGAGAAATGAGGGATGCACAGTGATGTTTGATGATGAGGAAATGGAAAGTGTGAGTGCGTTTATGTACTTGGATAGTGTGAAGAGTAAGGATTGAAGTTTGGAGGGTGAAGTGCTTGAAAATGTACAACAAGGAAGGAAGGTTGCTGATTTTTTGTAAGCAGTGATAAGAAACAGTGAAGTGGGCATGGAATGACTGGCCTGGTGGGATCAGGATTGTATATATATAGTTTAGAGGAAGGATGTTATCTGATTGTGTTAGTGATATGAGAAGAAGGGGTACATTGATGCCGGAGAGGATGGAGGGTGACAACTGAGTGGAGAGGGTGAGAGGTGTGAATGCTGAGGGTAAAGTTGTGAGAAACATACCGTAAAAGAAATAGGTTGAGGTCATAGAGTTTGACCTAAGGAATTAGTGACTGAATAGAGAAGCAGCAGGTGGGAAGGGATTAAACTTGTAATTTCTCTTGAGTGTGTGGACCCCCTGGGGAAGGGGGGAAAGAATACTTCCCCAGTATCCCTGCTTGTCGTAAGAGGCGACTAAAAGGGGCCTTATGTCTCCAGTCTTTCTTTCTGTCCTGTCCTCTTCTGTTTTCTATCACTATGCTCTTCTTGATACTTGTATTTACCTAATTGTGATATACAGGAAATGAGCTACGTTTGTGGGGTCCCGTCTCTGTTTCTCAATAAGTCAAATTTAGCTTTAAACGCTTTTAAGTTTTTAGACTGGACGATCTCTTTGTCCAGGGTATTCCATAGGTCTATACATCTATAAGGAAAACTATATTTCTTGATATCCTTGAAGCAGCTTGGCTATCTCAGTTTCATGCCGTGTCCTCTTGTTACTCTCTTATCCCAGAAAAACAGATCTTCTTTGTCAATTTTATCTACTCCCATCATGGTCCTGAACACTGCAATCATGTCGCCTCTCTTTCTCCTTTCTTCTGAGGAAGGCGAATCCAGCTTTTCCAGCCTCTCTCTGTACGACAGATCTGCCAGACTGGGGACCATCTTGGTTGCTGTTCTTT
The DNA here is from genome assembly GCF_032717465.1 of Coenobita brevimanus. NCBI lineage: Eukaryota > Metazoa > Arthropoda > Malacostraca > Decapoda > Coenobitidae > Coenobita > Coenobita brevimanus. Next base: position 22,050,838 of record NC_137066.1, on the reverse strand, counting down.
GTATTCTCTCAATCTTGTGTATGTCATTCTTTTTGTGTTGGCACCACACTACTGCTGCATATTCCTACCTGGGGTGAATCATGGCCACTATCAATTTTTTCATCATCTCCTCATCCATATAATGAAAAGCTACTCTTATATTAGTCAGGAGTTTATACGTCTCTCTAACTGTCTTGTTAATGTGTTTTTCAGGTGACAAACTGTCCTGGACCAGCACACCCAAATCTTTCTCTTCTCTCGCTTTTGTGATTGGTTCATTACCCATCAAATAATTCAATGATGGCCTCTTGGTACTTTTACCCATTTCCAATATTTTACATTTCTTTCCATTGACTTTCATTTCCCACATCCGGCTCCATTCGTGTATCCTATTCAGATCTTCCCGCAGCATTTTGCAATCCTCCTCAACCTCTACCTTCCTCGAGATGTTTGCGTCATCAGCAAACAGACTTGCATAACTGTTCACTCCAGCTACCTTATCATTTACGTAAATCAGGAACATTACTAGCGCCAACACCGAGCCCTGTGGGACTCCACTTGTTACTTCCTTCCATCCAGACATCATATCCTTTATTACTGTCCTCATTTGTCTGTCTCTCAAAAAGTCTTTCATCCATTCTAGGAGGTTCCCCTTCAGACCTCCTATATGCTCTAGTTTCGACATTAGTCTCTTATGGGGTACCTTTTCGAAGGCCTTCTCCAAATCTAAATACACACAATCCACCCAACCATCTCTCTCCTGAAGCACGTCAATCAGTTTTGAGTAAAAACTCAAGAAGTTGGAAATACATGACCTTCCACTTTTAAATCCAAACTGACTATGAGCCAAAATATTCATCTCTTCCAAATATTTTATCCATCTTTCTTTCAGAATTCTTTCGCACAATTTTGCGACCATGCTGATTAGGGACACTGGTCTATAATTTAGGGGTTCTTCCCTGTTTCCTCCGTTATAAATTGGTACCACATGTCCCCTGTTCCATTCTTGAGGCACTTTCGCCACCTCTAGAGAACACACAATTCAACTGTGAATCTTATCCCCCAGTTGCTCTCTGAATTCCTTCAGTACCCAATTAGAGATTCCATCAGGTCTTGGGGCTTTCCTTACATCCTGAGTTTCCAGTAATTTATACACTTCCTATACTTCCACTCTTATGTCTTTTATCACTACATTTGTAGCACTCCTTCCCCTTCCACAAACTCCTTTTCACTAGTGAAAACTGATTGGAAACATTTGTTTATTATTTCTGCTTGCATTGCCGCATCTTTATAGATCTCTTCTACTTTCAGTTTGGTAATTCCTACCACCAGCAGTATGTTGCTGTCGATAGCAAATCATCGTGGAGCGGTCGACTTCAGCAAACTTGGGAGTAAACATCACTTTCATCTTCACGTTGCGTTTGCTTCTCGACGAGAAGTCAGCCGTGTACTGCATGAGTTTGTCTCGGGATCTTTTAATATCAAACAAAGTAGATCGGGCCAGGCTGAACTCGCAGAGCATGCGGGAAGAAGACCACCCTGCATCTACTTCTCCAATATCTCCCGCTTTTTCTCCAGAGTCAACACCATTCTCTTCCTCTTCTCAGGCAGCGGGGCCATCATCACACACACGAAGGAGAGGTACGAGAGCAGCAGGAGTGCCTGCAGCAGTTAAGGCACCACCACAAAAGCGAGCACGTGGGCAGCATGACGACGAGCATGCACTTGTGACGAGAGACAGTCGGAAAGTGGGGAGGATGCAGGGGCGCTCTAGCGGACGTTGGAGGAATGACGGGCCACAACAAAGCTGTCCCGCGCCCTGCATACCAAGTTCAAATTACGGGCGGGAAAAAATCCTTTTTTATATATATATATATATATATATATATATATATATATATAGAATATTGGATCCCGGGACGATTATGTCCGGTTAGTGGGGATGTTCGGATATTGGGCGTTCGGATATTAGAGGGATTACTGTATTAACATTAGGGATAGGGTTGTCAGAGGTAGACAGAAAAAGACCTTGGATGAGGTTATTGAGTGTGACCTTGGGGTTAAGGATCTGAATAGGGAAGTTGCCTGAGATGAGCAGCATAGAAAGCTGCCATTAGGTGACCAAGGCTGACACATGCAAGCATAGTGGAGCCTTTAAAAACTAAACGAAAATGAAACTTTGCCTTTTTGTAATGACAGTTTACCAAAAGTGATTCATTCAAAATATGCATGATACTGGGTAGGGATTTTTTACTTGTTGATCAGGTTAGAATTTTTTGCACGGTTGGTAGTGTAGGCTTTCAAGGTTAGGTTTAGTGGCAGTCATTGGTGGTTAAAATTATGGTGGGTATTTGGGGACAAAACCTTTCTGTTAGGTTAGGATGCACTGGTGCGTTCAGTCGGCGATGTTGTATGTAAATGCACTGCCTTGGTGCATTTTTAATAACCTGTCTTAATATACAGTAGTTATCTTTATAGTATTGGGCTTCCAGAACCTACCTCCCTATTTTACCTGTAAATATATGTAATGTTTTAGGACGAACTTGATTCAGCACGATGTTCTGCGTGACCTACCTAGTGTTGTATGTGGTCTGTACTATTTTGTTACTGATTTGCTGAAGCCATGTCTGATAAGGGAAAGAGTTGGATGATGATGGTGGTTTTAATGTAGTATATTATGCTTTTTGTAATTTTGTTATTGCCTGTGGACTGGGCTGGCTGTAAGGGGTGATGGGGAGGCCAGGCTTAATAAAACAAACTTTATTGAAGGTTATTTAAAGTTTGACATCATTATCATCGTCATCATCCAGATCTTTTTTCCCACCTAAAAATAATAATAATAATAATAATAATAATATGGGCGGCACCCCCCTTCATGGGCAACCCTTTAGACTCCTTTCAGACCTGAGTACAGTATTGTACTGTACAGGGAAAATATCTAAGACATATGACCTAATAAAGTGAACCAAGATTATGGCTTTACTAAATCAACAAGGATATGATTTAACTAAACCAGCAAGAATATGGCTGCTCACCTTAACTCAAGAGGACAACAAGCTTGATGGACTTAAGAAGGGGATCCAAGGCAGGGTGAGGCACCTAGTGTGCACCTCCTGCAGCACCCGACCCACCACCTTCCTCGCCACACTCGTCACCACCACTTTCGACATTTTCACTAGCTAATGCACCCACTTTGTTCATAAACCCTTCAAAGTCTTTCTGACACCTCAGACATTGCATCATCATCTTGATCTTCCCCAGGATATGGCTCTGTTGAAGTTGAAGGGAGTGATTCCTCACTTTCTTGAGGCCGCAGGAAATGTGTGATGAAGGTTTGCTTCCGTCTGTTACCCTGGTTGTGCCTGTCTGTGTAGTAGCAGAAGGTTCTGTCCAGTGAAGTCCTCACTTCTACCAATCGCAACTGACAGTGTTCGATGTCCTTCAATTCTTCCTTGAACTTATGTAGGGCACACACTACCCAGCCGATCTCCATCATCGACAAGTCTCCATTCTCCATCACTGGTGGTGCTGGCTGTTCTGCTGCGGTCTCCTGCTCTCAGCCCTCTTGCTCTCAGCTCCGGATTTGAGCCACTCTTCCCTGCTGTCTCGCGTATTACGAGTTCAATTCACATGCTATTAAAAATACATTATAATTCGATAAAAAATAGGTCCTCGCGTACAATGAGATTCACTTACTGTGAGCTCGGGTACTATGCATACCTACTGTAGTCAGTTACGATTACGATTACACAAAAGTCTGTAATTGATTACAATCGATTACGATTACAGATTACGATTACCCCACGTCTGCTAAATATGTCAGATTGACCCCCTGGGGGTAGGTGTTTTTTTCAAGAATACTCCCCCAGTAAACCTGCTTGTCGTAAAAGGCGACTAAAAGGGTTGGCGGAGGGTTAGTGCCCCTCCCTGGAAAACAACTAACTAAAAAGACAAACAATAAGCCTTGGACAAGGACTGACCAAAAGATGACGACCAAGGACCGGACAAAGAACATGGTTATCGGAACTTGGAATGTAAGGGGAGCGAATGGTGAGGTGAAAGAGAGAGAGATTGTTCAGGTGCTTGAGGGTGCGAAAGTTGATGTATGCGGAATAACTGAAACGAAATGGAGAGATGAGAGTGTGAGAGAATGGGAGTATGAATGGGGTATATGTGCAGGAGTAGGTGAGAATGAGAAGGCAAAAGGAGTATGTATAGTTGTGAGTAAAAAATGGAAGAAGAGCATAAGAGAGTATGGATCAGTTGGGTCAAGGATTGTGTGGGTAAGATTGAAAGTTGGAATACAAATGTGGGTGATAGTGTGTGTGTATGCGCCAACGCAAGATCGTGCAAGCAGAGTGAGAGAAGAGTTCTGGACAAATGTGGAAGTGTGCATGGAAAAGTTTGGAAGGAATGAGAGAGTGTTTTTGATCAGAGATATGAATGGTAAAGTAGGGAATGTGAAGATGGATGGAATAGTTGGTGAGTGGGGTGTGCCTGCTGAGATAGATGAGAATGGCAATGCTGGGAGGGGGTTGGTGATAGCCAATACCCTCTTCAGGCACAAGATGATTCACAGGTATACATGGCAAGTGATGAGAAGGGTGGGTGGTGAACTGAACGAAAGGAAGGCAATGATTGATTATGTGTGGGTGGATGAAAGGATGCAAAAATGTGTAATGGATGCAAGAGTTTATAGAGGTTGGTGGAGTGGACTTTCTGACCACTACTTGGTGGTGGCCAGAATCAAGGACCAATTAGGATGGAGAAATAGAAGAAGGGAGAGACGGGAAGAAAGAGTATTTGGAAGGAGAGTGGAAAGGTTACAAGAGGGTGAGGAAAAGGCAGAGTATAAGAGAGAAGTGGAGGAACGATTGGGCAAATATGAATTAGAGCAGATGGGGGACGTGGAAAGTGTGTGCAGGATATTTACAGAAGAAATATGTGCAGCATGTGATGTGGTGTGTGGGATGAAGAGAAGATGGAGGGGTGTGCAAGGAACAGCGTGGTGGAATGAAGAGGTAAGACAGGCTGTGGCACAAAAGCAGAAAGCATACAATGAATGGATGAGAAATACGGGCTTGGAAGAAGTTGATTAGGTGGAAGAGAGAGTTATATGTAGAAAGAAAGAGAGAGGTGAAAAGATTAGTAAGCGAGAGTAAGAAGAGAGTGGATGAAGAATTTGGAAGGAATTTGATTGTAAAGTGAAGGGACTGTAAGAAAATGTTCTGGAAGGTGAAGAGAGTAAGACAGGGTAGAATTCAAGTTAGCAGGGGAGTAAAAGATAAATAATGGTAGATTACTAGTGGAGAGGGGAGAAAAAGTGAGCAGATGGAATGAACATTTTAAGGAATCGTTGAACATAGAAGATGGAAGTAATGTGAGTATAAGCGGCTGGGGAATGGCTGGGAGAAGGAAGGAGGTGAGAAGACAGGAAGAAATCAGTAGGATAGAAGTTGTGGAAGCAATGAAGAAAGTCAAACTGGGGAAAGCCCCAAGAATTGGTGGAGTGTGTGGTGGTATGCTGAAGCATGGGGGAGAGATGGTAGTAGAATGGATGTGGAAGATGTGCAGAATGGATTAGAAGTCAGGTATAATTATTCCCTTGTACAAAGGGAATGGGGAAAAATAAGTGTGTGGTAATCATAGGGGCATTTGTCTTCTTAGTGTAATAGGAAAAGTGTATGGTAAGATACTTATTGACAGAGTTAAAGAAATAACAGCGAAATTAGTTGGAGAAGAACAGGGTGGTTTTAGGAAGGGAAGAGGTTGTGTAGATCAGATATTCATTCTTAGATCTTTTGTGGAAAAGTTTCTAGAGAAGTGAAAGAAAATTTATGCGGCTTTCATGGATTTGGAGGCCGAGGATGAGATGGAGGGATGGAATGGAGAGGTATATGAGAGAGGGGGGTGTGAGTTGGGAGCGGGGCAGTGAACTGGCGGGGGAGAGGGCGACGTGGAGGTGATTTGTTTGTGGCCACCCCGTGCAGGATTGAGGCATCTGGCAATAGATAGATAGATAGATATTTTCTGAACACGGAATGACTGCAGAGCTAATATATAACCCTGATGAAACTGGGCTAATGCGGCGTTGCTTACCAATATCAATTCTTGCATGTGGCCATGAGAAAGTAGCAGTTGGATTCAAACAAAATAAGGATAGAGTGACTGTGCTTGTCTGTGCAAATGCGGCGGCTACACACAAACTCCAGCTGCTGGTTATTGGCAAGTACGGCAAACCACGGTGTTTTACAGGGTTGTCTTATTTTGCCTGTTTATTACAAAGCACAGAATAATGCCTGGATGGACTGTGAAATTTTTCTTTGGTGGTTTCACCACGTCTTTGTTCCAAGTGTTAAGAATCATCTTAAGAAAATTGTTAAGGCAGAGGACAGTAAAGTGGTGCTTGTGCTTGATAACTGCCGAGTGCTTCCCCCAGCTGATCAGCTCGTAAATGGTAACAGTTTTGCATTGTTCATGCCACTCAGTATTACCAGCCATGTTTAACCCATGGACCAGGGTGTCATTCAAGACATCAAAATGTTGTACACGCGGGACTTTATGCGTAAAGTCCTAAATGCTGATGGGAAAATTGGCGAGTTTCAAAAGGAGTTCAATTTAAGAGAAGCCATTTACACTCTGGCAATCCCATGGAAAAATGTGAGGAAACAAACCGTCAGTAGGTGTTGGCACAAGATATGGCATAGGGTTATGACTGAATCCGAAAGCTCTGATGACGGCGAACAATTTGAGGGCTTCCCGTCCGAAAAAACATCGAGTGAGGATCTTCAGGAGGAGGTATGCGACTTGGCAGGCCACATTGTTCCCCAGGAAGAAGTTTGGGAGTGGATGAAAGTTGATGAAAATATTCCTGTCGCCCATAATTTCAGTACCGAGCAAATAATAGATGTAGTGATGAACAGAGGAAAAGAAAACACCAAGGATCAAGAAATGTGGCGAGGAAGAGTCTGAAGAGACTAAAATTTCGTGGAGTGATGGAATAAATGCAATGAACACTGTCATCATGTTTGCCGAGACGAAGCCATTTTTTTTCCTCACAATTCATAATGTTTCTACACCAACTCAATAACCAGATGATTACTGAGAGGTGCAAGAAAATTAAACAAAGTGACATTACAATGATGTTCCAGAAAGCTGCACAGCAGTCATCAAAACTGCCGCAGCAGCCAGAACCAGTGCCATCCACATCAGCTGTGGATGTGGAGGATGACTGTCCAGCTGTCCTTCGACTCTAACAATGTTCGTAAGGATGAGTGAGTACTTGCACAATATTTTATCGGTAGGCTGCGGAGTTGCATTATATATTAACTTTATTCATACTAGGTTTCTTGCTCAGAAAAGCTTAGTAGACTAACACATTGTTTCCCTACTCACTTTTTCCCGCCAGCTTAAGTTACTGAAGTCACTTGCCGACAAATATATCATTCATCTTATCGTATTGATTTTGTAGTTCTGCTAGCATATGACTGTACTTGAAAATTCTCAGTAAGAGGTGGAATATCAACTGCAAATTGGAATGCTGAATTAAAGTTTTCATTGAATGGGCTTCTTAGGAATGAGGGTGGGTGCAGGGAGACTGACAACAGTCACTCAGAAAAAACATGCGTAACCTGCTCCTGATGACATTCGAACGTGTGTTCCAGCCAGCAGAGGTCCTTCCATATTACGGTACTCCTGACAACATTCAGACAACGTGTGTTTCAGCCAGCTGAGGTCCTTCCGTATTACGGTACTCCTGACAACGTTCAGACAGCGTGTGTTCCAGCCAGCAGAGGTCCTTCCTTATTACGGTACTCCTGACAACATTCAGACAACGTGTGTTCCAGCCAGCAGGGATGCTTAAGAAATAAATGTTTATGAGCCATTAGCACAGAATAACATTTATTCGCCCGGCAACAATCAGATTGTGATGCTCCACAAATACTTAGGGGTCTTTTTTCAACAGTAGGCTCACCTTCTCCACGCACGTCAGGTATTTTCAAGAGCGAGCCACCACATGCATTTCTGCGCTGCGTTATCTATCTAAACGCAGCCTAGGGGCTTCCTACACAGCCTTGTGCACCTTTTACACACATGCAATCTGCTAGCTGGTCGATTACAGTGCGATCCGTCTCACCAGTCTTACCCCATCTTTTGCTCGTTCTCTGGAGGTGCTTCAGAATGTAGCTTTGCAGGTTATGCTGGGCACTCCCCGCTGGACATGCCTAGTTAACTTGCGTGGGGAGAGTGGATTTCCCTTCCTTGCTCATCGTGTGGCATTGCGGGCGACAGCAGTCACTCTATAACTGGTGCAACGCCGGCCCTTCTTGCCAGTCTCTGTCCTCTTACGGCGGCTAACAGGTCGGCCCGTTGACCCACTGCCCCACCATGATTGTGCTAGGGCCACCACCGCTACTGTACACAACTTGGGTGTTGCACCGGAGGTTTGTCGTAAACCTGACCTGACTTGTCCGGGGTTCTCTCCTCCATCTCCCTGGACATCTCTCCCTTATACCGTTTTATTTCCCATGGAGACACCACCTCGCCACTCCTTTCCGACCGTCCTTCGGCAGGAGGGACTCAGTAGGATTGTTGCCTTGGACTCCACAGCATCGGCAGCAAATTACACCGACAGGTCAGTTGGCTCTGATTGTTCTGCAGGGGTGGTGTTTGCCTGTGGGAACCTCATGGAATCCTGGCGTATCTCCTCGGGGTCTTTGCTTTCCAGGCAGAGCTGGTGGTGCTACTTTGTGTGCTGCGCCATGCCCATCGCAGCTGTCTCTGGCGTATGTTTATACATACGGACTCCCTCTCCTCCCTTCAGCACTTGCAATAATTTTCCATCACAGAGCACATGGCTTTACTGACCGAAATTTACACCGTGTCTTCCCTCATACAGCAGCAGAGTGGCTCGGTGACTTTTCATTGGGTCCCCGGGCATGTCGGTCTCGCGGGGAGTGAGCTTGCAGACTCAGCACAAGGAGCTAGCTTGTTCCCAGTGGTGACTTTTCAGCTTCCCCCTAGTGTCTCAATTGTTCTCTCTGGGGTGGCCAACATTATTGGCAGGCGCACCAGGGAGGATCATCAACTATGTATCGCCAAGGGCTCTCGATCGGCTGCCTGGTATGCTGCGGCTGTGGCCTACACTCCTCTTCCGATTCCACTGGGCATGCCTAATTATCTCCTTGTGAGACTCCGATGATTGCGTATGGGGTTCCTGTGCTATAGGCAGATTGCTGGCTTGGAGCCTGACCCATGTCCCCACTGCCTGTCATGATCTGCTGAGCCTCTCTGCCAGTACATTCTAGATTGCCCGGTCACTGCTCTGCTCAGTGCTCAACCTTGGGAGTTTTGCTCGATCCGGCAACGACATTGCAGATACGGACAGGGTTGTGGGCGGCACACCTTTCCCTGTCCTCTTACAAACGGTCAGGGATTACCCTCCTCCTTGTTAACTGATACACCACCACTGACATTGTCTTAGATTCTTTTGTGTGTGTGTGTGTGTGTGTGTGTGGTTACATTACCATGAGTGTCTCTGACGGGCTCTTCGTTTGCCCGTGCCCCACCTTGTGCGGCAAATATTACACAGCAACAACCACATGCTTGACACTTTTCTGAGGAACCAGATATTTTCTCTACTCAGGGGATATGCTGGAATATTCTCAACCCCACATCCTGCAGGTGGTCATCAGGGTGGCTGTGCCATCTTCCGCTGTGCTGATTTGCCTTTCATATTTTCCCTGCAGTCTTGTCTCCAGGCAGTGGCAGTTCAGCTGCACCTAGGCATTAGGTGCATAGTGTGTAATACCTGTCGCCTTCCAAATACTGTTGCCATTTGAGAGAACCTTGATGGATTGGTTCACCAGCTGCCATGGCAGTTCATTCTTCTTGAGGATTTGAACGGAAGCCATCCATTGTGGGGAAACATGTTATCCAATCCACGACGTTATTTGCTGGTGTCAGTGATGGAGGATTGAGACCTCTTTGTCCTCAGTACAGGGGATCCTACACATATAGGAGTTCACAGTGGTACGGTTTTAGCTATTGACTTCATTCTGTCATCACCGGACTGTGCACTAGATTTTATGTGGATTGTCTTTGATGCCCATGGCAGTGACCACTACCCAGTTTTACTACACGCAGCTGGCAGTTCATCCACACCACAGGTTTCCTGTTGGTGTCTGGACTGGACTGACTGGGACCTTTTTCAAGACCCAAGTGTTCCTCAGTCTTGGGGGTGGAGTTTCATATTGTTGATGAAGCTGTACTGCGTTTCACCTGTACTCTTTACCAGGCAGGTGTGAGGGCAGTTCCCAGAACATGTGGCTGCTCTCCTCATAGGCCTGTGCCATAGTGCAATAGTAAGTGTGCAGCAGTTTGCAGAGCCTACAGAGCTGGATACTCAAGTTTCCCTGCACACGGAGTGAGTTTTTAAAGGTGTAGTTCCACCAAGTCCTTGCAAAATACAAGTGGACCATAAAGAATGCACAGTGTAGCCCCTGGGCAACCTGTGCTTCGTCCATTAACTCCTCCACTCCTCCATGCCAGGTTTGGAAGGTACAAGGGAAATGTTCATCAAACCCACCAGTGGCCAGGATCAGTAGAGGTATTGTGTCAGAATCTCAGGTGGTTGCTACTGCTTTTGCTGAACAATTTATACTGTTTCCAGGAGAAAGCCTTCAGCACCATATTTTGGTGATTGCGGTAGGAGAGGTTGGGGCTGGGTTTTCAGTCATCGGGGAAGGAGAGGCTTATACCACCTTATTCACTGAGAGAGAACTGCCCGTACTTGCTGCATGGACACAGCTCCAGGACACGATGATATTCCACATGCTGTAATTCGCCATCTAGGGGAGGAGTCCTTGGCCTTGTTCAACTGGAGGGGATGATGCCAACTGGCTGGCACCTGGCAATAATCCGGTCCATTGTGTCCAGTTTCTGCACACCCTCTTTGACATTGTACATTTGCAAACTGTTTTTAGAAAATGGTGGGTTTGTATCTAAATCCCTGTGGGTTCAGGCAGATGTGATCCACTATGGAGAACCATAGATCCACCATGGACAATGTTATTTACCTTGAACCATCCATCTGCTCCAAATATGCTTCCAGATACAATCGTGACTTGAGAAGGAGTTTGATGCAGCTTGGTGTGATGGCAGTTTATCAAGTCTCCATTTTTATGGTCTTTGGGGTTGCTTACCCATTTTTATTCAGAACTTCGTCTTTGTAAGGAAGTTTCCTGTGTGTGTGTGTGTGTGTGTGTGTGTGTGTGTGGGATGTGAACTCTCCGCTGTACTCTGAGGAGGAGGAGGTGCCACAGAGGAGTGTTTTGAGTGTAGCATTATTTGCTGTTGCAGTTAACCCTCTCATTACTGGACGACGCAGAGTGCGTCCAACCACGAGCAATTATTCAGGATGTGGGCCGGCTTGGCCTTGGCTGAATGCTGGTAGAACCCCCCCCCCCTGTTTCTGCACTCGCTGTACTTCTGAAACTTTTTGTCCTCAGACCCTTGGTTTTGCTTCAATTTCCATGATTTTATTATTCCATGTGGAGAGGATGGAGGGTGAGAGACTGATGAGGAAAGTGTGTGTGAGTTAGGTGAAGGGGAGGAGAGGGAGGGGAAGGCCAACGGTGAGATGGAGGGATGGGGTGGAGAGGTTTATGAGAGAGAGGGGTGTGAGTTGGGAGCAGGGCAGTGAAATGGTGTGGGACAGGGCGACGTAGAGGCAGTTTGTTTGTGGCCATCCCGTGGGGGATTGAGGCATCTGGCAATAGATAGATAAATAGATATTATTCCTTGTAATCTCTAATAGTTGTGCTTGCTTATGGTGTTACAAAGAATGTTTGGCGAACATAAATTATGCGCTGATTTACAATGTTTTTTATTTCCTTTGTGTTTTCTCATAGAAATATATGTTTTATGGTAATTGTTACTGAGAAAGAGTTTTATGATGTTTGATTAGTGACATTTTGGTATACAAACATTTCCTGTTGGACAGTTTGGGTCGGTTTTACATTCCTCAAAAGGAAATTATCTTACGGTTGTGCTGCAGTGCTGGAACGGTGTTTTGGACGGCCAGAGTTGTTGCTGAATTATTTTTTTCCCTTGCCTTTATTTATGCCTCTATCTGCCTGATTATGTATTCACTTAGTCTCAAATGGTTGTACTGTACTTGCTTATGGTGAATATAAAATGTGTTAATTTACCATGTTTCTTTCTTTCTCGTTTCCTCATGGAAATACAGGATAACCTCGATATAACGGACTTCAATAGTTCAGAATTCGCTTTTGTCGGACTCGAGGATCTACCTGACTAAGTTGCTGTAAATCAGAAAAAGTCCGATAAAGGCAGAAGCAGTGTGGACTGCCTGACCACTTCAGCTGTGTTCACCACAATAAGGTAAATAAAAAACATGTTTATCAGTGTATGGTACAGTATTATTATATATATTATACCATTTGACCAAACCATACGTGCTCCCTACGTGTCAAGTGGGTTGATGGAGGGTCAGTGCCCCTCCCTGTAAAACAAATAACTCAGAGTCAAATGGCCACCCCATATGGGATTATGGTGTCTGGTAATAGATAGATAAATAGATAGATAGATTATTGTAGTGAAGTTATAACACAGTATGGTACCACAATGGTAGTTAAAACAGTTTAACAACTGTTCATGCTATCTGGACTAATGTCTGATACAGTATATCGGAAAAAGTCTGGTTTACCATTAGCAGAAGGAAGTCTGGATGTTGCTTTTATCGGAATTTTGTATTTTTCGGAATGGTTTGGGCCCCAATTAGTCCGTTCTAGTGAGGTCTTACTGTATATGTTTCATGGTAATTTTTAGTAATAAAGAGTTTTACAAAATTTCATTAGCTACATTTTGGTATATAAACATTTACTGTTGAACAATTCGGATTGGTCTTACTTACCACAAAAGGAAATTACCTTACGGTCGTGCTGCGGTGTGGGAGCGGTGTTTGGCTAAATTATATTTTCCCCTGCCTTTATTTATGCCTCTATCTGCCTGATTTTTTATTCACATAATATCAGATAGTTGCGCTTGCATATGGTGTTGATAAAAACGTTTGGCGAATATAAATTACGTGCTAATTTATGATGTTTCTTTCTTTCATCAAGGGGCGATTTTGTTCGACGCAGCTTGCGTTGTCCAGTAACGAGCGGGTGACTTTTGCACCTCTACCCTAACTGTTGAAAGAGTTACTGGCATTGTGGAGATTCTAGCAGAGGGGGTGAAGAGCTTCCTCTTTATGGATGATGTCTCTGTCTCCTTTGCTGCATCCAGTATGTTGGTGGCAGAGTGCTGGCTGCAACTTGCAACAAATCATTCTGTTACCAGGGCACCGAAACATGGCTTTTAGATTTTCCTCATCTGAGACCATTGCAGTGCACTTCTGCCAGTTACATGGGGCCCATCCTGACCCAGATTTGTTTTTAAATGGCCAAAGGATTGCTGGTATGGAAATGAGGTTTTTAGGCCTCATCTGTGACCCCTGTCTTATTTGGATCCCACATTTAAAGCAGATAAAGGCTTCTTTCCTGAAGGTTGTGAGCCTTTTAAAGGTTCTAGCTCATACTAGATAGGCTGCTGAGAGACATACCCTGCTCCTGCTCCATCAAGCTCTAGTGTTATCCAATCCTTTCAGGATTTTGGCGAAAGCTTTGCCATTTCACTTGACATCTCAAAGACTTTTAGTTGAGTCTGGCATAAATCTTTAATTTCCAAACTGCCCTCTTATGGCTTCTATTCTTCTATCCGTGCCTTCATCTCAAGCGTCCTTTCTGGTCGTTCTATAGCTGCGGTTGTAAACGGCCACTGTTTTTCTCCTAGAGCTATCAGTAGTGGTGTTCCTCGGAACTCTGTCCTATCACCAGCTGTCTTCAATTTTTTTCATCAATTACCTTCTAAGCTGTACATCTAATGCTGATGATTCCACCCTTTACCTTTCTATTTGTTTCCTGCAGCATCCATCTCAGCAGTTTCATCAACAAACAAGGGATGAGGCTATGGTACACCAAATGTCTGACTTGGCTTATATCGCTGACTGGGGTAAAAGTAAAGTTGTTTTTAATGCATCAAAAACTCATTTCTTACATCAGCCAACCTGACAGTTTTCTGCTGGATAACCTTCAATTTTTAACAATGTCCAGCTCAATCCTGCATCATCTTTAACCCGTTAACTGTGGGGCGTCACTTTGGTGACGCTTGGGAGCAAGGGATCATACCACTTGGCGTCACTTTTGTGATTCTGTGTTATTTTGAATTTGCCCAGGCTTTCTAGTGGTGGCTTGTATCATCTACCAATACTGTCAATGTTCAACACTAGTCAGCACTCCTAATCTCATCTGTATTCCCATCCATTGTTGATCGCTCCGCTGTAAGCGCCACTTATGTTCTGCCCTTCTACGTTGTCTACGCAAGGAATTAATGGATGGACCATACCACGGAGAATCATCACGCACAGTGATTGTTTTTACTACCTCAGGACAATAATGGTCAAAAATTGACCTAAGCTCTTTGTTGTAAATATCAACCAATTCGTCAGAAGAAAGACTAGAAGAATCGATGGAATTTAAACGTTGATCAATTTCAAAACACATCAACTGGCGGTCAACATTGTTGTAATTTCTGAACCAGACGACCTTTTTATATGAAGGGGATTTTGGGACATCAAAACTAAGAGCAATCAGAGCATGATCAGAGATGAGGGGGTCAAATGAGTCAACCTCCACATCTGATACGCGCCTGCAACCAACAGGGGACAAGATCAAGTCAATGACATGTCCTGAGACATGAGTTGGATTACTCACATGATTGAAAAAATTGTTCTAGGTGATCAACTCTAGGAATTCTGAAGAAAATGGTTTTGATTCTGGACTGTCAACCCAATAATTGAAATCACCACAAACAAGAAGTCCTCCAGGTTTAAGAGAAAACCCTTCAAGAAACTGCCCAAACTCCTCCATAAAACCCCGATCTCCGCCCGGATGACCTGGTCGATAGACAATTGCAATTCTAATGGTGTTCTGATGGAAATTTATTAATACTTCCATAAATTCAAATGAAGATGGGGTCAGGTCTAAGTCAATGAGAGAAACGTTTGCAAAGTGCTGCCGAGTAGATGAGTGCTACACCTCCTCCCGGATAGTCAGCAGCAGGCCTGGGAATACTAATAACAGAATGTGTCTTAGGCAAAGCATTACGAATAATATCGATATCAGACTCATACAACCAGGTTTCAGTCAAGCACAAAATGTCAAGCTCGTTCTGGTTTAGGGTTTCATTAATATAGTCTATCTTATTACGGATGGAACGAATATTTAAAAGACCCATCCTTAACTGGTTCAAGAGGGACGTAGTCAGTTTTTTGAATGGTCAAAATTGGTGTTTTCGATCAATCTATTCCTATGAGAAATTATAATTGGACAGTCTCTACTTGATGCAAAATGGGCAACCGCCTGTGACTTTGAATTAGCATCTTGATGTCTTAAAGAGGAGCAGTTGATGCATTTAGGAGAATTTCTGTTATTACAATCCTTAGATTTATGGGTTCCAGCACAAAAGACACATTTAGGTTCATCACTTTTCCTAGAACATCTCTCAGATGTTTGACCAAAGCCTTGACAGTGATGACACTGTGTAACCCAGAATCTATCGAAAGCGCGGCATCTTGTAAGATCCACATAGATGTAACTGCACTGTTCTACAGTGGAGGATCTCACCTCTGGCAACATCTTCAAGACAGCAGTTTTGGGCCATTCCTTGTTCTTGTGAAGAGAAGGTTGAGGGTACAACCTCGATCAACGAGCATCTTAATTTTATTGTTTTTTCTGAGAATATTTGGGATGATGTCAGAGTCATCCAAGGAAGAGGAAAGGCCTGTCACGGTCATTTTAGGCAACATTTTCTTTGGCTCTGATATGCAAAAAGTGCCATCAGAGCCAAAATGATCAGTCAGCACCCCAGTTGCTTCACCCTTGGCCTCAGCTGACGGAAACTTCATTACCAACCCAACAGCCTTGGTCTTAAGACAGCTATCAACCAGTACCGAGTTAGGTACACCTCTGATGTCTTCTGGTCCCATCTGATTTGTCAGGGCATCAGCACCACTCTTTGGTTTCACAATCAGTACATGCTGACTATGAATGGCTTTTTTCTGGCCATGAGCACTGATCCCAATCACGCCCCAAGGCAGAGCCTTCCCTCCCCCCACGAGAAACCCGCGAAAAGCATCTGCAAATGACTTGCCCTGGTCTTGCGTGACCGCCATGGGTGATGAGACCTTGGTCTCTAGTGCCTCCAGTCTATTTGATGTGTCTCTGATTGCTTGAAAGATTGGCCCAATAACTTTATTTTCATACTCCTTGGTACTACTTCCTCCACCAGCCAAGACCTCATCCGCTGGTGCAACACACTGGCTACACAGCCAGCGAAAGCCCAGCTGGTGGCTCTTCTTCATGAATGGATAGTCGCCTGCATCCAAATTTTCACAAGCTATGTGAATCCACTCGCTGAAGTAGGCGCACTTCAGTGCTTGTGCACTTTTTGCTACAGACCTACTGCAGCGAGGTGTTGTTTACTCATGATAGGGGAGAGAAAAAAAAAAGAAAGAAAATGACAACAACAGCAAAACGTATATACAATACTATCCGGGATAAACCCGGGTAGCGCCGCCCCCGTTTGTGTCACCCTAATTTAGGAGAAAAAAGAAAAAAAAAAACAAATGTAAAAAAAAAAAAAAACAGGGTGTCTGCGAGGTCACCACGAGCAGGTGGAGTACGACTTGACTACCCTTCTAGGAAAGGTAACCCAAACCGAGGTGCCGCAAAAGTGCTGAGATGGTATTGAAACTTTTCCCAATTCGAGCTTTATAGCAGCAGCAAATACGTCACTTAGGCAAGACCTCATTGGTTACTATACTGCCACTGCGCAAAGCGACAGAAAATTTGAGAGGAGCGAGAGAGTGCCTTTGATTGGAGACATGAATGGCAAAGTTGGGAATGTACGAGTGGATGGAGTGGTGGGTCAGTGGGGTGTGCCAGCTGAAGTAGATGGGAATGGTAGTGCTTTGGTGGACATCTGTGCTGGTAAGGGGTTGGCAATAGCCAACACCTACTTTCGGCATAAGATGATCCACCGGTATACATGGAGAGTAATGAGGAGGATGGATGGTGAACTTGTTGAACGAAAGGTAATGATAGACTACGTGTGTGTGGATGAGTGAATGAGAAGACCAGTGTTGGATGCAAGAGTGTGGAGAGGGTGGGGGAATGGAGTCTCGGACCATCACTTAGTGATGGCCAAGGTAAAGCTGCAAAGAAAATGGTTGAGGAGATGAAGGGGAAGACAGGAGGAAACAGCTCCTGTGAGAAGAGTGGAGAAGTTGCAAGATAGTGAGAAAATGACAGAGTATAAGAGCATAGTGGAAGAAAGATTGGGAAGGTATGAGCTAGAGCAGATGGAAGGGGTGGAAGATGTATGTAAGATATACACGGAAGAGATAGGCTCAGCATGTGAGGTGGTTTGTGGAGTGATGAGGAGATGCAAGGGACAGCTTGGTGGAATGATGGGGTGAAACGAGCTGTGGAACAAAAGAAGAAGGCATATAGTGAATGGTTAGCGAGGAGAGGTAGGGGAGAAGATGAGAGAGAGAAGAGAGAGGTATATGTGAGCAGGAGAAGGGAGGTGAAGAGACTAGTGAAGGAGAGTAAGAAGAAAGTGGATGAAGAGTTTGGGAGAAATCTGAGTGTGAAATGGAGGGAGAGTAAGAAATTGTTTTGGAAGGAGGTAAAGAAAGTAAGGCAGTGTGAAAGGGGAAATAGTAGGGGAGTGAAAGATAGGAATAATAGATTGTTGGTGGAGAAGAGAGAGAGAAACTGAGGAGATGGAAGGAGCACTTTGAGGATTTGTTGAATGTAGAGAGTGAGAGCAGTGCAAGTATAAGTGGTTGGGGAATGGCTGGGAGAAGAAGAGATGAGAGGAGGGAGGAAGGGATCAACAGGGCGGAAGTGGTAGAAGCAATGAAGAAGATGAATTTGGGAAAGGCCCCAGGAATTGATGGAGTGTGTGGTGAAATGCTTAGGTATGGAGGTAAGATTGTTGTGGAGTGTATATGGAAGTTGTGTAGATTGGCTTGGGAAGAGGGAAGGGTTCCAGAGGACTGGATATCAGGTATAACTGTTCCTTTATACAAAGGAAAAGGGGAGAGAGAAGTATGTGGTAACCATAGGGGTATTTGCCTTCATAGTGTGGTTGGTAAAATATATGGTAGAATACTCATTGATAGGGTTAGGCATATAACAGAGGAGCTAGTTGGAGAAGAACAAGGGGGATTTAGGAAGTGAAACGGGTGTGTAGATCAGATATTTGTTCTAAGATGTTTAGTGGAGAAGTATCTAGAGAAGGGAAAGAAAGTGTATGCTGCCTTCATGGACTTGGAGAAAGCTTATGACAGAATAGATAGGCAAGGTATGTGGAAGGTATTAAGAATATATGGAGTGGAGGGGAAATTGTTGAGTGCTGTGAAGAGTATGTACGAAGGAGCTAGGGCTATGGTTGGAGTGGATGGTGAGCTGAGTGAGTTCTTTGATCTCAGTGTCATGAGTCATGAGTGAGAGCAGTGGAAATGAGTTACTTGAGAGGAGCATGTGGAGTGACATGGAGGAACAGGTTGACGAATGAAGAAGTGAAGGAACGTTGTGGAGTGGATGTGAATGTGGTTGAGAAGATTAGGAGAAATACACTGAGGTGGTTTGGACATGTGGAGAGAATGGAGAATGAAAGACTGACTAAGAGGGTGTATGTAGGTGAGGTGGAGGGAGGGAGAGGGAGACCGAGGATGAGGTGGAGGGATGGTGTTGAGAGTTATATGAGGGAGGGGGGGTTGAGTTGGGGGGAGCGTAGTCAAATGGTGGGTGACATAGAGACTTGGAGGCGTTTTGTCTGCAGCCACCCTTTGTAGGATTAGGGCGTCGGGCTATAGATAGATGGATAGATAGGCAGGAAAGATGGGAGAAATAGGAAGAGAGGAGGACAGACACAGGAAAGAAATGATAAAGGTGAAGGAAGAAGAACCACATCAACTGAGTGGATGATGGTAAGAAATAGACTAGAGGAGACAGACATGGAAAAGGAATGGTAAAGGTGAAGGAAGAAGTAGGCAGCACTACATCAAGTGAGTGGATGATCATAAAAAATAGGAGAAAGGAGACAGACACAGAAAAAGAATGATAAAGGAGAAGGAAAAAGTAGGCAGCACTACATCAAGTGAGTGGATGATGGTCAGTAGCACCTACCACCAAAGACATATGTTTTAGTAGGCTATTAATTATACAACCCAATCAGTTTTTTGTGCAGTCCACAACAAATATGTTTTCAGTTTTGGCTTTCAGATCGTTTGAGTCCAAGGTCAATTTGTTACAAGTTGTTTCACCCCTACTAACCTCAACTAACATAATCTAACCTAACCTAACTTAACCTAACCTAACATAGCCTAACCAACCCTAACCTAGCTTAACCTAACCTTACCTAACAGCCTAACCTAACATAGCCTAACCAACCCTAACCCAGCTTAACCCAAACTAACTCAATGGAATGAGTTGGGAATGAATTGGCCTTGGGTCTGAATCAACGTATTGTAATGCCCTTTGTATCATTATGTTATTTCCCCAGAATTTTTGTCATAAATGAAGTGCACAGTTATGACTCTTACTCTCTCTCATAAAATATTCATCGTTTGTTAACCCGGGCTTTCCTTCAGGTGTCCCATCCCTTCACCAAGACCCTGATTTACTTTCTTAGGTTGTAGGTGGTGGCTACCATCATCCACTCATTTAATGTAGTGCAGCCAGCTTCTTCCTGCACCTTTATATTATTTTACTTTTTTCTGTGTCTGCCCTCCTCTCTTCTTATTTTCATCATCCATTCACTTGATGTAGTGCTGCCTACTTCTTCGCCTTTATTATTATTTTTCTGTGTCTGCCCTCCTCTCTTCCTATTTCCATCATCCATTCACTTGTTGTAGTGCTGCCCACTTCTTCGTTTAGCTTCATTGTTATTTTTCTGTGTCTGCCCTCCTCTCTTCTTATTTCTCACGTCTTTCCTGACACTTTTTACTCTTCTTTCCTTTTCAGCTGGATTTACATTAAGTGACAAGCTCAATGGTTTTTCCAGTAAGCCAGGAAACCATTTACAACGCTGGGTGGTAGCCACAGAACCAACCCATATGTGTTCCCTATGTGTCAGTAAGTGGGTTGGGGGAGGGTTAATGCCCCTCCCTGTAAAACAACTACTATACCTTGAAAACAAGCAACCACCCCTTACAGGATTATGGCTCAGGCAATAGATAGGTAGACAGATAGATAAATAGATAAAATGTATGCATTGCTGCAACTCTGTATTAAAAAAATATTACTCTTCTACTTAATTCACAATTTTGAGAAAGAGAGAGAGAGAGAGAAAATAGTAAATCACAGGCATGGGAGCTCTCCTTGTTTCACCAAAAGGTTAAAGAGAAAATGATTTCTTGGTGATGAGGCACTAACCTGCATGTCATCACCATCTTCATTTTACCTGATTATGCTGTGGAAAGAATGGAGAGACTAACTAGGAGAGTATGTGTGTGAGGGACGCTGCCTAGACCTGGTCATTGTTGGACGTGCTCCTTCAGGCCGTGCTGTCGACCGTCGTATTCTCGGGTGCTCAACCCATCTCAGCCATACCTTCACAACCAGCTTGCTTTGGGCACATTGCAGTAAAACCACAGTGTCACAGTGTAATAACAAAGTGAGTGTAATGGCCAGGTGTTTGGCCTGGCATGGAAACTTCCATGACCGGCCTTGCCACTCAGGACATCAATATGGACCTCGCCCCTGCCGCCGGGGAGGTCGCTGCCCCTGGTAAGAGGGCGAGGACGGCCTTCGCCCCCAGTGATGAGGGTGGTGCCCTGGAAAAGTGGATATGGCCTTCCTCCCCAGACAGCAGTGTCACCAGTGAACCAAGGAGCCTCGTCTACATAGCAAGGTCAACTGAATATACCCCCGTTTTTTTTAAATCCCCACAGGTTGTTCGATGACATCAACATAACTTCATGAGGTTAGTATTGTACAGATGGGTCACTCAGGGTTTTGGGTAAAGGGTCAGCTAGCAGGTTCTGTGTCTTTGCAGCTGATGTGACCAAAATGACTTTACCACCCGAGTCCCTCACCCAGCTGGGGCACTGGCCAGTAAGGTGCTGGTTGGCTCACTCTGTGGCCAGTTATCATATGGGAAAACTGGGTCTATTACCCCTGATGTCATGGCGGAGTTTGATGTCAACTTTGTTGCCTCAGCAGCTGTTCTGTCCAGGTAGTGGAAGTCACTCGCCTCACAGTCCACCCTCCTGGTGGTGAGGCCACATTGGCAGCCAGGGTGGTACAACCCAAATTCGGGGGCCCCCTGCCGGAGCAGATCATATTTGGCCACTTGTACTACTCTGTACAGACTTACATTTTTCCCATCCTGACATACTGTACGTGCCATTGATTTGGGCATGGTGCAATATTATGTAAAAATAAAGTTTGATGCTCTCGTTGCAGCAGGTTCCACCCCAAGCAAATCCCCATTGGGTGGTCAATGCACAAATGACCCCTACTGCTTTTTCTGCGGTGGTGCACACCAAGTTGTCTCCCGCACATGTCCAGTCTACCAGAAGGCAGTTGCTATCCATGATGCTGTCAGAGCTGACCCATCGACTCTGTCTAATGTCAACACCTGTCTGCGTGCCCTCAATCCATCCTGACGCACTCCTCACAGCTCTAACCCCTTGACAACACCTACTGCTCCCAGTCGGACTTCTGGGCCTGTCCAGGAAGGTCTAACATATGCTGCAATAGTTAGTAACTGCTTTTCAGCATTGGACGATCTTGCTGGAGCATCTGGTGGCAAGTCTGCTACTGAACCAAGTGGACCAAATGGTTGCGTGTCCTCCCACCCAACCTCCCAATCTGCAGTGCTGCTCAGCCCTGCCCCTCCATCCAAGTCCCGTCATCAGCGCTCCCACCCAACACAGACCTCTTACCCACATGCTGCACAAGACTCCGTAGCTCCTTCCATCCAGCCTGGTATGCAGTCAGGCAGTTCCACCTCATCACTGGTCACAACTCCTGCCTCAGCTCCAAATACATCCCACGCTGCCTCCCCTAGTTCTACTGAGACAGGCCCCACACCTGGTGAATCTCCTGCTCCTCCACATCAGCCGGTACCAAGGACAACCTCCCATACTTCCCTATGTGCCAAACCGACAGGTGCCCATTCTTCACAGTTCTTTGTGGACTTTCTGTTAACAGCCCTGTCCATGTACAAAAATGGACAGTCCTTTATGGACATACGTGTCAGCCTCCTGCCCTGGCTTCTCTCCCAACTCTTGCCCCAGTGATGGCTCATCCACCTCTATGCAGATTAATCCTCTGGAATGCCAGATCCCATCTTTGGAAAACTAACAATTTCACACAGACAGTAGCTGACCTCGTTTCCACATGTTATTGGCCCCTGTGAGACTTGATTGTCTCCACATCTTCATCTGTCGCTGCAGGGTTTTGCTGTGTATCGTGCTGATCATCAGGTTGTCGCAGGCAATCTAGCTGTCGCGGTCAGGGAGGACATGCCTACCTCGGTTCTGCAACTGTCCTGGCCCCCTTCGAGGAATGTTAGGAGTTCTTGCGGTCCGCCTATCCTTCGTGAAAGGATGGATCAGCGTGGCGGTTTGCTACAACCCATTCAGGGACATAGGCCTGGAAGAACTCTCGGCCTATCAAGACCAGCTCCCTTCACCTTGCTTCCTCCTGGGTAATTTCAGCACCAGACACCCCCATTGGGATTCTCTCTTGGCCCTGGGTTCTGGCAATTGGTTGGAAACTTCCCTTTTCCATTTTCTATTAGGGAGCAGTTGTTTCACCCTGCTCACCCCGATGGGGTATGAGACCCGTTTCGACGCGCACTCAGGCCTGCCTTGCACACTTGATTTATATGTGGGCGATCCTGTTTTTGGTGGCTCAGCCATCTGGACTGGCCCATATTTGGGATCAAACCACCTTCCAGTTATCTTAGATGTCCCTGACCTTTCCCCACCCTGATCTGCCCCACTTCGTCCACACTGGATCCTCACACAAGGGTCCAGGTCCTCCTTTATGGCAGCCCTTGATAACACTGGGGCTCTGCCTGGAGGGCCCTAAGATGACCGTGTGACAGGCTTTACATCCTCTGTGATTGCAGCAAGTGAGGCCACCATCCGCAGGTCCTCCACATGTCCCCTAGGCACTGTCACGGTTCCTTGGTGGACAGAGGACTGCACCAGGGTTGTCCGGGCTAGGAGGGGTTCTTGGAATGCCTGGTGGTGTCCCTGCCATAGTCAGTAGGGATGCAGAATGGAAGCGGACTCGAAACCGAGCTCGCCATGCTGCTTCGTTTGCTTTCTGCTCAACCTTGTCATTCCCTAGCTCACCATCTCGAACCTGGTCTTACAATGAAGGGTTGCCCTACCACCCCGCAGTATCCTCTGGTGAAGGGAGGTAACCTTCTGGTAGACTTCCAAGACAAGGCTGCCTTCTTTGGATCTCAATTCGGTTCCCCAGCTCCACTTCAAGGTCTCCAGCACTTACTTAGGGTCACTCAGGCAGGCATCTCCTCCCCCAACCCCACAAGAAGGCTTAGCCTCCCCTTTTACCCAGGCAGAACTCTCTTCTGCTCTGCGGATCTTACCACCAAAGAAAGCATGTGGCCCACATTTAGTACCCAATGAGTTTTTCATTCATATCTATGTCCACCCTCAGATGTTGCTCTTAGACAT
The DNA here is from genome assembly GCF_032717465.1 of Coenobita brevimanus. Lineage (NCBI taxonomy): Eukaryota > Metazoa > Arthropoda > Malacostraca > Decapoda > Coenobitidae > Coenobita > Coenobita brevimanus. The sequence goes on along the minus strand of NC_137066.1, from coordinate 22,027,008 downwards.
ATTTAATAACAGCTGGGCGTGAGGGATCTTCCCATCATGCTGGAAAACCTCAAACCTCCTCCCCTTCCCCAAGCCGGGGAGGGACCCCTCTTCTCTGGCTTCGTACAGGCCAATAGCATTGCTATCCAGTGTTGGGAAGGCGCTTGAGAGGTTGGTGTGCCGTTGGCTCTCCTTGTGGCTGGAGCACAACCACTGCCTGTCTGAGGTACAGTTTGGATTCCGCCCAGGGAGGGGGACATCTGATGTCCTCCTCCAGTTTGTGTATCATTTCCACCAGGCATTCTGTCATCAGCAGATATTCCTGGCGGCCTTCGTGGATCTCTAGGGGGCTTTTGATTCTGCCTTCCATGACGGGATATTGTACAAGTTGTGCTGTCTTATGTGTCACAGGCTTGGCAATGGCCTGGGTACAAAGTTGTTTGGGGGAGCGATCCTTTCGTGTTTCCCTTGGGGGTACGTACTCCTGCCCTACCCCAGTCAGGCAGGGAGTACCACAGGGATCATGCCTCAGTCCCCTACTTTTTAATGCATTAAAGTATGACCTCCCTCTTCCTCCTGTAGTATCTGTCCTAGTGTATGCAGATGATGTCTCCATCCTGTGCAGTGCTGCCTCATTATGGCAGGCCCAACATCACCTCCAACAGACTGTGGATGCCTTTTCCACCTTGGCTGCAGATTGGGCACTAACAGCCAATTCACCCAAGAGTGCTCTTTGTGTGCTTTGGCCATCGGAGATTCCCCTCAAATGCCCAGGATTCAGCTTGCCGGAAAACCTCTCACCCTTTGGACTCGGGACAAGTTTCTGGGCCTCCACCTGGATAGTCCCTGTCTCACCTGGCCCCCCACATTGACCATCTTTGATCAGCATGCCTTAGGCGCCTGGACATAATGAAGTGTGTTGCAGGAGTACTGGGTTGCTGATCAAAACACTGGCTTCCGCCTGTATCTGGCCTTGATTCACAGTATGATCTCATATGGTACCACCCTTTACGGATTGGCTGCCCAGACCCACCTAAAAAAGTTGTATGTTGTCCAGAACACGGCACTTCACCTTGCCCTAGGTGTCTTCAAGTTCACATCAATTATTTCGCTTCATGTGGAGTCTGGGGTGCTACCCCTCTCCATCTACTGCATAGAACTGGACAGTCGGCTGCTCCACCGCATTTCGGCCCTTCCCTCCATCCACTCAGTCTCCTCTCTCTACTGCCTCTCCACAGTCATTCGTCAGCCCCCAGCTTGGCCACGAGTGAGGTTACCGTACATTATCCTTAGCATCCAGGCCTGCCACACCCTGTCTCTCGATCGACCCAGGCCTTCCCCAGTGGCCCCTCTCCCCCCAGTCCCCCCTTGGATGGATATGTCTCCACATGTCTCCCTCTGTCTCCCAGTACCATTCAATAAGTCACCAGATGCAGTCTTGGCATGGCAGCTCTTTCATAGCATGGACTCCTCTGTTTATAAGGACTCCCTGAGAATTGACACGGATGGGTCTCACTCCCCTCCATCTTACTTTGCCTCAGCGGCCTATTTTGCAGATCTTTCCATATGCCAAACCTGGTCGTTCAGCAGGCGGTATGATGTCCTAACTGCAGAATTCATAGCCATTCTCCAGGCCCTTAAGTATGTCCGGACTTTCCTCCAGCATCAACTGGTGGTTTTATACACCGACTCACCGTCCTCAGTTACCCTTCTTCTCTCAGATCGTCCTGTGACTCATGTCAGTATTGTCCATGCTATTATGGAGCACCTCCTTCTGCTTTTTACTCCTCCCTGGCACCTACGCCTTCAATGGATTCTCTCGCATGTAGACATCTGTGCCAATGACATTGCAGATGCAGCACGAAAGAGATCACTGACCTCCAGTACACTTGTCTATGTGACACCAGACAGCACTGCATTCCCTAATCTTGCACACAGCTTCTGCATATCATACTGGAATGCGAACCTTGCGACCATCCTACCTGCCTCCCGTCTGTGGTGTTTTTTTTCCGACTCCTCTGAACACCCTTGGACACGCCATCCTTGTAGGGACGTTGATGTAGCCATCGCCATATTACAGTTGGGCCACACAGGCCTAGCAAGTCACCTGCACCATTTGGGTATGATAGAGCACCCTTGGTTCTAAAAGGTGTCCTCAGGTTGAAGAAACAATAGAACATTTCATGTTATGGTGCCCAAGGTTCCACTCCCTCTACACACTTTTGCAGGATCGTTTGGCATCTCTGGGAGTTTTTAATTCGTCTTTCCACACCCTCCTGGGAGGAGGTGCTGGGAACCCTCGGTTACGACAACATGTCATACGGTGCACGCCTGACTTCATCTGAAAATCTAGGCAGCTCTCCCGCATATAACGTGAGGCCCTAAAGGGGGTATCACATGGTACCTGAAATCATGATTTGCTGAAGAAATCGTGGTAACCGCCCACGAAACCATGGAAGATTTCGTGGGCAAAACTGAATTCGGTTCACATCCATTCCTGCCGAAGATTTCTGGCACAAAACATTTTCTCTGATACCAAAGCGAGCTGAATGAAGAGCTTGGAGGCTATACTGCAGTATTTTGTTTATTTTTTAAAAGTTATAATTCCCTCCTAGAGTGTCTAATACTTGCCACCAACACTTGAAATAAGCTGGACATGCAGGATATACATTGTGTACCGTATATTTTTGTTCCCTGCCACAGAGAGGTTAGGGCAAGGATTATCAGACTCGTTTACTCTTAAATGGCACTGGAATAAGTAAACCTTAACTGTCTCTCAGATATAAGCTCTCACGGGCCTCATCCTACTGCAGTGCCTTAATCCATTAGACATCAGCTATGCTCAGTTTATTTTATCTAGGCGTAAACTTGCCATCTCTCCATCTTGAATGTTGAGGATCATGATCAGTAAAATATGGTGCTAATAATGAAGGCCTATGGAAAGGATGTTGAACCCTGGTACTGTTGACATCGAAAGGTTAGGTTACGTTTAGTACTTGCCAATGTTACGTAGAAGTTCGGGGAGATTTAGAGGCTTGGTGATATATTTAAGACATCCTAAAGTGTACAGGAGAAATAGGGGTGAATTTTTAATGATTCCCTAAGTTTTGTAGTAAAAATGCAATGTCACTTAGTCAATTTTGCAGGGGGAAATTCTCTCCATCGTACTTTCTGGAGTCCTTATTAGCACCAGGGCCCAAAGGTCTCTTTACCAGGAAATGCTCCTAAAGACTGGGTGAGAAAGGATCCACTGAAGTAGGAGGGTTTTATCACTGGCAGAATTGCTTAATGAGTGAATTAGAGTTGGAAGGTTATTTAATATGGAAGAAGTTCAGGGAGCTCTTGCCTCTCCTGACATTGAGAGGGCTCTCCCTACGTGCTAAGGGGTCTTTGTATGCAGCATGTGTTAGGAGTGTAATGCTGTATGGCAGTGAGACCTGGGCAGTGAAGGAGGAAGATATTTTGCCGGCTCAGACGTACAGAAATGACAATGATTAGGTGGATGTGCAGTGCATCCCTGCGTCCAAGGCCTGGAGGAGCTGGGTTTACAATGGAAGAGTTGAGAGGTAGGATGGGACTGGATTGTATTGGTGTTGTGATGAGGAGAGGTAGATTGAGGTGGTTTGGACATGTGGAGAGGATGGGGGATGATAATTGGGTGAGGAAGGTGAGAAATGTTAATATTGGGGGTGGGGTTATGAGGGGTAGACCGAGAAAGACATGGGACGAAGTCATTAAGTGTGACCTTAGAGTTAAGGGACTGAACAGGGAGGCTGCAATAGATCGTGCAGCGTGGAGAGCCTCCATTAGGTGACCAAGGCCGACACAAGCAAGCATGTTGGAGCCTTGAAAAACGAAAACGAATAATGTATACAGCACAGACTTTATTTTCAGTTGTTGGTCCTTCCTTTGGAGATGATTTTGACACCCAGAATCGTCTGCTTCCTGCTTTGCCTCCAACTCTGCTGGCTGCTCTGCTCCATCCTGAAGCCAGGCACCTGATGACAAAATCAGTTACGGTAAGTCTTCTTAATGTTTTGTTACACTGTATATGGCTAGTGAGGGAGTGATCGCCCTCTACCTACACAGATCAAAAGCCCTCGGGAGCAGGGGGGTGGTTGCTTTCTCAGGCAGAGGAACTCCTTGAGAGTGAAATGGCTGGGAAGCATGCCGGCACGTGACTGGCTACAGCATAGCTGGGTCTTTCGGGTGTGGGCAATCAGGCAAGTTAGCTGCCTACTGCGACTGCAACACAATGGCGAGGTGTTCAGGAAGTTAGCCAAAGAAACTTGAGTCCTTGATGGACTCTGAAAGAACAATAATGGCCCCCAGTCCCGTGCAGCCCTTAAATGGGCAGGGGGTGCTAAGAATCTCACGGTTGCCTCAATTACAATCTAATTCCTTTGTTAATGCAAAAAATACAATTAAAATTGGTAACTGGAATGTGAGAACGCTAAATCATGACGGTAAAATCGATGAGTTAGTGAAGGTTTTTCAAAATTACAGACTTGATATTTGTGCTCTGACAGAAACTAGATTGACTGGAGTCGATAAGTTGGATTTGGAGGATGGTATACGTTTATTGATATCTGGCCGACAGGACGGAATGCATTATCAGAGAGTAGGATTGTTGCTGGGTTGTAAGGCAAATAAGGCTTTATGTGAGTGGGATCCTATAGATGGGCGATTGTTATACGCACAGTTTAAATCAAATCATGGCAACATCAGTCTGTTTGTGTGTTATGCACCTACTAATGATGCACTCGATGAAAGGAAAGACACATTTTATGAAAAGTTGCAAGAAGGAGTAGGAAGGGTACCTAGACATGATGTTTTGATCTGCGTTGGAGACTTATAATGCAGTAATGGGCTGTTCAAATGAGGGATTTGAGGCATGTATGGGTAAGATGGGAGTTGGTAGTAGGATGAGTGAAAACGGAGTGAGGTTTGGAAGCTTCTGTCTAGCAAATGACTTAGTCATCGGGGGCACACTCTTTCAGCATTGTAATATACACAAGACAACTTGGGTGTCGCCGTGTGGAAAATACAAAAATCAGATTGATCACATCGCTATCAATAGGAGGCATAGAAGTTCTCTGCTAGATGTTTATGTTAAACGGGGAACGGATATTGATAGTGACCATCAACTCGGCATTGCAAAAATAAGGTTTAAACTTAAAAATCAGAAGGAAAAATCTGGTGTTGGTAGATACGATATTGTTAAGCTTAGAAGGGAAGGAGAAGAAAAGGAGGAATTCAGATTAGAATGCAGAAATAGGTTTTTGGTGTTGGAAACCGTCGGCAGTGTTTGAGGAACGTGTGTGATACGGTTTGTGCCTGGTTCCAGCAACCTAGGAATGCGTTCCATCGGCAAACCATGATTTCAGGTACCGTGTGATACCCCCTTAAACGGTTAGCATTGGAAGGGCACTGGGGCATTGTTTTAGCCATGACCCTAACCACAAGAAGAAGAAGATGAAGATGAAGAAGATCCTTCAGAGCAAATCCTTTAAAATCATTACCCATTATCTTCAGGGTCATCGTCAAGGATCAGTGAATTATCCTCATGATTGTCTTCACTGGCAGGAGATGAATCATGGGTGGAAATTGGAAGTGTGGCTTGTACCTTGCATGCCGTGTGGTGTACTCAGTGTTAAGCATTATTCAAATACTGTACTGCAAACTTTATACGCCTAATTTTTTATGATCTTACAAATTAAAGATGTTCACTTTGCATATTTCACTTATCACTCGTCACCCTCGAGCAGTATATCAGGGACTTCCAGGGAAATGCTGTGGGTCAGACTGAGGCCAGGGCATGGGGGAACGATGGTGACGCCGCTAGCCCACCACCATCTGACGCACAAACACACAAACTGTGCAGACAGTATGGCTGCCCTGGCCTGAGCTTAGGCAGTCCAGGCTGCTTCTAGTTTGTTTGGAGTTTTCCTGTTCGTTTTCGTTTTCGTTTCATTTTCGTTTTTCATTCTCGTTTTTAAAGGCTCCAACATGCTTGCATGTGTCAGCCTTGGTCACCTAATGGTGGGTCTCCATGCTGCACAATCCATTGCAGCCTCCCTGTTCAGTCCCTTAACCCTGAGGTCACACTTAATGACCTCGTCCTATGTCTTTCTCGGTCTACCCCTCATAACCCCACCCCCAGTATTAACACTTCTCACCTTCCTCACCCAATTATCATCCCCCATCCTCTCCACATGTCCAAACCACCTCAATCTACCTCTCCTCATCACAACACCAATACACTTCAGTCCCATCCTACCTCTCAACTCTTCCATCGTAAACCCAGCCCCTCCAGGCCTTGGACGCAGGGATGCACTGCACATCCACCTAATCATTGTCATTTCTGTACGTCTGAGCCGGCAAATATCTTCCTCCTTCACTGCCCAGGTCTCACTGCCATACAGCATTACACTCCTAACACATGCTGCATACAAAGACCCCTTAGCACGCAGGGAGAGTCCTCGCAATGTCAGGAGAGGCAAGAGCTCCCTGAACTTCTTCCAACCACTTCTCACCCTAGCCACAGAGCTAGCTCCTGCCCCACCTCCAGCACACAACATGTCTCCCAAATAACAAAACTCTTCCACACACTCAAGAGATTCACCAGCAAGTTCAATCCTTTCATGCTTGACAATCTCCACCTGCTCACCTCGACATACCGTACACATAAAATCATCATTATCTTGCAGTCAACCTCTGATACTACTACATCTCTTATGCACCCATTTATCACACACACCACACAAGATGGAATTACTTCCCACGCCCTCGTGGCAAACTGCACATGGCCACTCTCCCTCGTCTGTGACAGTACCGCCACCAACCCTAGATATCATCACTTTTGTTTTATCTGCATTTACCCTTAAACCCTTTTGCCCCATACCATCTCTCCACTTCCTAAACCTTTCCTCCGCCTCGTTTTCTTTCTCTGCAATCAACACCAAATCATCAGCATACAACAACTCCCACGGGAGTCCGTTTCTAACGTCACGTGAAAGGGCTTCAGGTACCATGATAAACAACATGGGACTCAAGACTGACCCCTGATGCACACCAGCATTCACGGAAAACTCATCACTCAAATCTCCATTCACTCTTACTTGGGTTTGAGCACCCACATACATAGCCATAACCACCCTAACAAGCCACTCCTCCAAGCCAAGCTTTCTCATTGCCCACTTCACCACCTCTCTAGGGGCTCTGTCAAAGGCCTTTTCCAATTCAGCAAAAACAAAATAAAGATCCCTTCTCCTACCAATATATTTTTCCTGAAGCTGTCGAACAATGAATATGGCATCAGTGGTCCCCCTACCTGGCATAAACCCAAACTGCATCTCATCAATATTCACTCTTTCTCTAATCATACTTTCTAAAACTCTCTAATTACCTTCATTAACTGATCTAAAAGCTTTATACCTCTATAATTTCCTCTTTCCAGGGCATCACCCTTCCCTTTATACACATTTACAATTACACTCTTCGGCCAATCATCTGGGACAACACACTCATAAATAATCCTATTTATCAGGTCAGTGACTTAAACTCACCCCTATATCGCCTGAGGCCTTCAACATTTCGGCAGTCAACCCAGACACACCTGCTGCCTTCCCCGCCATCATCCTGCCTATTGCCTCACTCACAGTAGCAGTATCAATCAAAGGCCAAGGACCAGACACTGGATCTGCTGGCTCCAAACCTTCCCTGTCCCAGTCAAACTCCTCATTCAACAACCGGTTATAATGCTCTCTCCATGCATCTTTAATATCTTCACTGTTCACCACTACCCTTCCTTCATCATTCTTCACACACTGTTCACCTATAATATCCCGATTATCCCTCTTCACCTGACCTCCCACCCTTATCATATTTTTCCTTTCCCCATGATTTAGGTTATCAAGTAATAGTCTCTGTGACTCAGACTTTGCCCTGTGTACCTCTCTTCTAGTCCTACGCTTGGCAGCCAAATATTCCTCTTTGCTACCACCCTTCTTCCATTCCCGGAAAAGCCTTCGTTTCTCCTTAACTGCAGCTTCTACATCCTCATCCCACCACCAAGTTACTTTACGTCTTGGTTGTCGTCTTGTCCATCCGCATGTTACATCAGTAACTCTCAAGAGATTGTTCTTGAGGGCTCTGTACTGTTCATTAACGTCTCTGTCTACAGCTCCCTGTTCAGCCATCACTCTCCTCAACTCGCTATAGAAGGCATCCCTTACTACTTGGTTTTTCAGCTTCCATATTTTCCTTCTAAATAAGAAAAAATTTCGGTAGGCTCCATGACTTCGAAAAAAGCGAACTCCGGTCTAGTGAAATCCATTGTAGAGAGGTCATTCTGTATGTATGTATGTATATATATATATATATATATATATATATATATATATACATACATACATACATGTATGTATATATATTATATATATATATATATATATATATATATATATATATATATATATACATACATACATACATGTATGTATATATATATATATATATATATATATATATATATATATATATATATATATATATATATAAACACATACATACTAGCCACTCCGCTCCGGGAGTGCGGAAGGAGAAAGAAGTTAAAGTTCTTTAGCTTGAGGGAATGTTGTTCAGTGATGAGGGTTTCTTGTAAGAGAAAGATGTCTGTTTTGTCTCTGTGCGTAGCCTCGTGAAGAAGGATGAGTTTGTTTTGACACCAAGGATGTTCCGTTGTATGATCTTTAGGTTGTGTGTTGGGGGTGGTGGGTTTGTTGTTTGGTTAGGACGGTGTTGTGGCCCGGTACTAATTAGGGGGAGTGTTTGGTCCGTCTGAACATTGTTTAGTCTTCTCTGGCTGTTGTGGAGTGTTCGTTGATCGGGAAATGGGAGCGAGGGCGTTCTCTTTTGTCTAGGCCCGCTGAAATGCTCCGTGGTTTGAGGCGTTGGGTTTGTGGAGGCGGAAGGGTTAGGCCGAGGTGATGAGGATTGGGTTTGTCTGGCTGTTTGTGAGAGGAGGCACTCGTTGCTAGGGTGTGTTCTGGGTTGGGTACGGGGGTCGTTGTGGATTGTATTGGGTTTTGTCGATTTGGCTGAGGATCGCTGAACTGGGCGAGACTGTTGGAGATGTGTGTGCCCTCTATCGAGGTGTCTGTCATGGTGTTGAGTGCTGGTGTGAAGAGTTGGGGGTTGAGGGGGCAGTGGAGCTGAGCCCCAACACATTTTATGATGGCTATTCCGAGGAAATGGCATGAAGATCGTAGGGTTTCTTTGGTTTGTGCTATTTGTTCTGGGTTCGTGACGAGGGTGTGCGGAAGAGATGGTGCTGTTGTTTCTGACTGAGGTGGAGGGGGAGCTGTTTGGGTTGCTGCTTCTTGTGTTATGTGGGCAGGAGACGGAGGCTCGCCAGAGGCTTTGGTCATACAGCGGGCGGCTTCCTCCACTTGTGGGTGTCGAATGATGGGGCGTAGGGGGTATTTGAGGGGGTAACCCATTAGGATCAGTTTTCAGGTGTTGAGGGTCGATCTTCTGTAGTAGAATGGGTTGGTTTCCTGCCGTGTCCATCGTTGCTAGGAGGTTGAGGGAGTCTTCGTCGAGTGGAACCACGACCGTGCTGTTGTTCTGGCCAGGTATGGTTGTGATTTTTAGTTCGGGGTGTTCCTCTTGCAGGGCCAACAATGTCGTGGCTGTTTGGGAAGGGGTCCTGTTGTGGAATCTGGAAGCCTGGGAATTTGGATGGGGGTGAGGTTAGGGGTTTCACTAAGACCACGGGCTGTCTTCTGTTGTAGGTGCTGGGTTGCAGTGATGGATGGCTTCTGGCCGAGGAAGTGGCGTTTCCCGAGGGTTGTGGTGTATGAAAGGAGGGGAGGGGGGTCGCTGTATTATGATGGGGATTCTCAGTGAAACAGTGGCTGTCTTCTTTTCCGCTCCTTCTTTTCTTGGAGGCAGGCTGGAAGACGTCATCTTTGATGGTTGTGGTGGAAGGGGTGGAGGTGGATACAGTGCTGGCGGTTTTGTCTGGCATGAGGGCGGTGGTTGTTCGTGAAGCGAAAGTTTGAGGAGGCGGTTGTGCTGGTTGTGCGTGTTTCCTCTGTTGTGCTTGTGTTCATTGGCTCCTGATTGTGGGTGGTTTGGCTGGGAGGAGTAGCTTGTGAAATGTCCATGGGAACATGAAAGTCATCGTCGTTAGGTTCATAGCTTGATGTTGATGGCTGTGGTGGGGGGTTCTCCTTAGTTCGTTGTTGGGGAGTTGCTTCTTCGTTGCAGCAAGCTGAGGTGTGGATGGCTGAGGCTTTCTTGCTCTGTTGTCTGCACGTTTCTGTCCCGCTGCTTGTTTTTTTGCAGATGAGCTTTGTGGATTGCCTCTGTGGATGGTCTTTGATCCCAATCTCGAGTCCATTGTGTGAGATAGTAAAGTTGGGTGCCAGGCCTACCTATGCCAGAGATCCTGGGCGCCGGGTTTTTACCTCCCCCGCCCTCTAGATGATGTCGTGAGGAGGGACCCTGGCACCTACTCCGGACTGCCCCTTGACGGGGAACCTAACCCTAACAGCAGGGTGCCTTCCTGTTACCTCCTGGCTCCCCAGTCACTCTACTGTAGTGACCCCCGTCGTGTCAGCCCTAAACGGCCTTCCCTCGGGGTTCAGTTCGTCAGTAGCGGGGTAACAGGAAATCCTACGGCAAAGTGGGCAAGGAGGGCAGGGGGTAAGGGGGGATAGCATGTACGGAGTATGTGTGTGTGTGTGTGTCTGATGTTGGGGGAGGAGGAGTGAGGCAAGAGGAGAAGTGTGCGAGGATCAAAGCTCTACCTGACTGCAGTATACAGCCGCCAAGAGAGGTAGTGTATATCTGCAGTCGAGGTGAAGGAAATCTTGGTAGAGACGATGGTGATAATGCAGGATCGGGAGGTGGTGTGGTCAGAGTAAGTGAAACCTGGGTAGCAATGTCCATAGAGTTTTATGCAAGACTGCTGCTGGGAGAGACGTCTTTTCTCAGCAGCTGTTCGACCGGATCTGTGGGAGGTATATGAGAGAGCGAGGGTGAGCTGGGAGCAGGGCAGTGAAATGGCGGGGGACGGGGCGACATGGAGGCGATTTGTTTGTGGCCACCCCTTACGGGAGTAAGGCGTCTGGGAATAGATAAATAGTATTCAAAGGAGTATATGATATTTTGGCAGGCTCGTACAGTGATCCTGGCCACGCTGCTCGGCCAGTAGGGAAGGACAGGACAATCGGTAGCACCTGAGATGGAAAGCTTTGGGTTACGGTGGGGTCACACTTGAGCCAAACATGTGACCGACAGGAGGAAATGACGCTCAGGGGCCCTTCCAACGATCAGACTCGGATATTGCAGCGGCTCTATCCCGGTGCTATGTGTCGTCTTCTCGGTCACATGTTTCGCGCAAGTTTGGCCGCACCCTAAGAGTTGCTCGCTGCTGCAAAATGAATCTAGATGTAATTCTGAGTCCTGTGGGGGTTGTGTGGGTTCTGTTTTTTTTTTTTTTTTTTTTTTTTTTTTGGGGGGGGGGTTGTGTGGGTTATGTTAGGGGTGTGTTTGAGGGGTTGTGTGGGTTCTGTTTGGCTGTGTTTCGGTGTGCTTGGGGGGGTTGTGTGGGTTCTGTTTGAGGTGTGTTTGGGGGGGTTGTGTGGGTACGTTTTGGGGTGTGTTTGGGGGGTTGTGTAGGTTCTGTTTAGAGTGTGCTTGGCATGTGTTTGGGGGGTTGTTCGGGCTCTATTTAAGGTGTGTTGGGGGGTGTTGTGCAGTTTTTTTGGGGGGTGCGTTTGGAGGGGTTGTGTGGGTTCTGTTTGGGGTTTGTTTTAGGGGGTTGTGTGGGTTCTGTTTGGCGTGTGTTTGATGTGTGTTTGGGGGGTTGCGTTGGTTCTGTTTGGGGTTTGTTTTGAGGGGTTGTGTGGGTTCTGTTTGGGGTGGTGGTGTGGGTTCTGTTTGGGATGTGTTTGGGGGTTATGTGGGTTCTGTTTGGGGTGTTTTTGCGTTGTTGTGTGGGTTCTTTTCGGGGTGAGTTTGTTGTGTGTTTTGGGGGGTTCTGTGGTTTCTTTTTCGGGTGTGTTTGGGGGGGTTATGTGGGTTCTGTTTGGGGTATGTTTGGGGGGGTTGTATGGGCTCTGTTTGGGGTGTGTATGGGTTTTGTAAGGAGTGTGTTTGGGGTATATTTTGGGTGTTTCGGGGGTGTATTTTAGATGTGTTTGAGGTGTGTTTCGTATGTGTTTAGGGTGTGTTTGCTTTTTTTGGGTAGTGGTGTTGGGGTTGTACTTTGGGTGTATACTATACATCCCAGATACACTCCATACACACCCCAAACACACACCCCAAATACAGCCCAGATACACTCCACACACACCCCAAACACAACCCAGATACACTCCATACACACCCCAAACATACACCCCAAACACTACCCAGATACACCCCAAACACACACCCCAAACACAACCCAGATACACTCCATGAACACCCCAAACACACACCCCAAACACAACCCAGATACACTCCATACACACCCCAAACACATCCCAGATACACTCCATACACACCCCAAACACACACCCCAAATACACCCCAGATACACTCCATACACACCCCAAACACAACCCAGATACACTCCATACACACCCCAAACATACACCCCAGACACAACCCAGATACACTCCATACACACCCCAAACACTACCCAGATACACTCCATGCACACCCCAAACACAGCCCAGATACACTCCATACACACCCCAAACACAACCCAGATACACTCCAGACACACCCCAAACATACACCCCAAACACTACCCAGATACACTCCATACACACCCCAAACACACACCCCAAACACAACCCAGATACACTCCATGAACACCCCAAACACAACCCAGATACACTCCGTACACACCCCAAACACCCCCCCCCAAACACAACCTAGATACATTCCACACACACCCCAAACACAACCCAGATACACTCCATACACACCCCAAACACACACCCTAAACACAACCCAGATACACTCCATACACACTCCAAACACATCCTAGATACACTCCATACTCACCCCAAACACATCCCAGATACACTCCATACACACCCCAAACACAACCCAGATACACTCCATACACATCCCAAACACACACCCCAAACACAACCCAGATGCACTCCATACACACCCCAAACACACACCCCAAGCACAACCCAGCTACACTCCATACACATCCCAGATACACTCCATACACACCCCAAACACCCCCCCCAAACACAACCCAGATACACTCCATACACACCCCAAACACCCCCCCCAAACACAACCCAGATACACTCCATACACACCCCAAACACAACCCAGATACACTCCATACACACCCCAAACACAACCCAGATACACTTCATACACACCCCAAATACACACCCCAAACACAACCCAGATACACTCCATACACACCCCAAACACATCCCAGATACACTCCATACACACCCCAAACAACCCAGATACACTCCATACACACCCCAAACACACACCTCAAACACAACCCAGATACACCCCAAACACACACCCCAAACACATCCCAGATTCACTCCATACACACCCCAAACACAACCCAGATACGCTCCATACACACCCCAAACATATCCCAGATACACTCCATACACACCCCAAACACATCCCAGATACACTCCATACACACCCCAAACACACACACCCCAAACACATCCCAGATACACTCCATACACACCCCAAACACAACCCAGATACACCCCAAACACACACCCCAAACACATCCCAGATTCACTCCATACACACCCCGAACACAACCCAGATACGCTCCATACACACCCCAAACACACACCCCAAACAAATCTCAGATACACTCCATACGCACCCCAAACACATCCCAGATACACTCCATACACACCCCAAATACAACCCAGATACACTCCATACACACCCCAAAAATACACCCCAAATACAACCCAGATACGCTCCATACACACCCCGAGCACACACCCCAAACACAACCCAGATACACTCCATACACACAACAAATATAACCCAGATACACTCCATACACACCCCAAACACAACCCAGATACACTCCATACACACCCCAAACACAACCCAGATACACTCCAAACACACCCCAAAAATACACCCCAAACAACCCAGATACACTCCAAACACACCCCAAAAACACACCCCAAACACAACCCAGATACACTCCATATATACACCTAATACACCCAAAAAACATCCCCATACAGTCCCCCCCCCCCACCACCGACCCCGACACACCCCCAGACTAAAATTTCGGTAGTGAAACTTGGGTCGCTTTATCCGTAGACTTTTTCCTTGAACCGTGGCTGGTATGTCCAAGGACTTTTACCACAAACAATATAGACACGCCTTTACATGATGGCACTGATGACAGACAGATAGACAGACACAGACAGACAGACAGACAGAGAAAAAGAGAGAGAGAGAAAGAGAGGGAGAAAGACAGACAGACTGAGAGACAGGAAGACAGAATGAAACAGAGAGACAGAAAGAGACAGACAGACAAAAAGAGGCAGACAGACAGAAAGAGACAGACTGAGAGACAGGCAGACAGACAGATAGACAGAGACAGAGAGACAGACAGACAGACAAACAGAGTGGCTGGGGACGAGAGGCCAGAAGAGACGGACTGGGGACGCGCCTGATGTATCATATTCTCTCGTCTGGCGCGTCCCCAGCCCGTCTCCTTGACTCTCGTCCCCAGCCACTGCCTCCACTCCCTTTTCTCTCTCTCTCTCTCTCTCTCTCTCTCTGGATGGGTGACTTAAAACACACACACACACACACACACACAATGGACGAGTTGTCGGTACTGGGTAAACATGGCCAGTGCTCTGCCATGTACTTAAAAACTTACGGTATATGTATCTTTTAATTTAATATATCATTTGCACTGAACAAGACGTGATAACTTTAATTCTTTGCGGCTGGAGGGAAGGAGCCGCCATGTTGGCAATGACGTCAGCATTCATACTGCAGACGACGCTCCAATCCATCACACAATACTTTACCAGTAACAGAGATGATAGTTGTACCTACATGGCCACCGTAGATCCAAACTACCCCCTTCAGGTATGTTGTGAAGGAATATTTTTCATGGTGTAAATGGGTGGTACCTGTTAGGTAAGTAAATTGTGGTGAAATCGACCAGAAGTAGCTTTACAGCTACACCATTCCCGAGCGGTGCTCGTACCTCATGAGGTGGGAAGTGTTAAATGTATGCCGTACAGTATCAGTTGTATAAGTTTATGATAGTATTATGCTCATATCATAATATCTGACCTCTTCATTATTAGTGTTCTGAAGAAAAAAAAGTTTCAGTGTCTCAACTACGGTACTTCAGGGGAGTGTGGCGAAATACCGAATCGGCGGTCATTTACAGAATCAACACCGAATTGGCACTTTTTAATTTGTAAGTGTTATAGATTTTATCACCATAGAGGTTCATACTCACCTAATTATTCGAAATCTGGTCAAGTTTTTGTATTTAATTTTACCTTTTAAAAAATCCGGATTCACAGCGAACACGGGCTAAAATTAGCGGAAGTGTTTCTCCTTTAGCTGAACAGCTTGCCTTGGCAGACTTCTGCTTTGCATAATTATTAATTTAACATACAAATGCACTTATTTACCCTTAAAATCAGTATCTGTGCAAAACAGAAGTCTGTCAAGGCATGTTGGCGATCTAAAGTAGAAATACCTGCTAACCTTAGCACGTTTTCGCTCTCACTGCTAATATTCTATTAATAATTAAATAAAGCATAGTTTTTTGACTGAATTTCAGATAATTAGGTGTATATGAACCTATATGGTGAAGAATATAATATTTTCACAACAGTAAAGACTGCATTCCAGCACTGGGAACTTCCGACGTGCAGCCAGCCACCACTGTTTTCGTTTATTGTTATTGGCTAGTATACAGAGGAATAATTTCCCTACTGTGCTTTTGTCAGTGCACTTACACATTGGAACGAAACATTAGCAATTATTCCTCTTGTCACTGGACATTCTTAGAGGTCAGAAATAAGCACAGTGTGTCCTGGCTAAACGTTAACAAAGCAGACTATGCTGCCTCAGTGTGAGAGGTGACGTCACGACCAATCACAGGCCGTTTCAGTGTCACGTGATTTTTCGGCTACTTTATCTATGATTTTTTCATGTTTCTGCACATTTTTATTGGAAATAATGGTTGACATAGTTATTTTCTGAGTATCTTTTACCCATACAAGTATCTAACTTCAAAAAAGTTTTGACCGGAACACCCACAACACTTTTCTCCTTAATTTCTTACCACAGAGAACTCTTACATTCCTGGATCTTTTCAAAAACTTGGTTCGACGTCGTTCTTACATATTATGAAGGGAAAAAAGGTAACTGTTGATGTAAATGTTCGTACAAAAACATTATATATAAACTGCGGGAGATATATTCTTTCACTTTCACTTGGCCCAGATTTTCGTTCTTTTGCAGCTGATTTCACGTAGTTCAGTGGCAGAAAGTACAATGCTATGGCTCTACAACCTTGTCTCAGCACATCTTCGTGACCAGCATCATCTTCCAGTGTTCATCAGTTGCTACAACTCAGCATTCAGGACGGAAATAGGGGAGTTTTAGGCCAAGTTAGAGTAAAAAGAGTATAGTGGACAATATTCATAGTCTTGCCTTGGTTAGAGTGTGTTACACACACACACACACACACACACACACACACACACACACACACACACACACACACACACTCCCTTCCCCACCATCAAGTCCTACCTTAGAATACTTGTGTGTGTGTGTGTGTGTGTGCGCGTTTTTGAATAGTCACCCAACCAGAGAAAGAGAGAGAGAGAGAGAGAGAGGCCGTTGATTGTGTGTGTGTGTGTGTGTGTGTGTGTGTTTTAAGTCACCCATCCAGAGAGAGAGAGAGAGAGAGAAAAGGGAGTGGAGGGAGTGGCTGGGGACGAGAGTCAAGGAGACGGGCTGGGGACGCGCCAGACGAGAGAATATGATACGTCAGGCGCGTCCCCAGCCCGTCTCTTCTGGCCTCTCGTCCCCAGCCACTCTGTCTGTCTCTCTGTCTCTTTCTGTCTGTCTCTCTGTCTGTCTCTCTGTGTCATTCTGTCTGTCAGTCCCTCTGTCT